>NC_090308.1:6345416-6657187 GCF_039906515.1 Pseudorca crassidens
TCTACTCTGTATTAGACAGTTATAGATGCTTTTCATATAATCCTTTATACAACCCTATGACAAAGGTATTATTATCTCCATTTTACAGCTGAGAAAATTTAAGTTCAGAAAAATAAATAAATGTCCTTTTATCACACAGCAAGAAAGTGGTAAATCCAGGATTCCAAGTTGGATCTTACTGGTTCCAAAGTTTGAATTCTATTCAGTATGTGTCCTGTGGCTTCCTTGAATGGTGGTATAGTCATAATAGATGGAGCAGTGCTATCCAGGTCAGGATCTATGTTCCTAGGCAGGGATTCCATGTATAATATTTATCACCTGGTTTGTCATGGGCATTGCCCAATCAGAACAGACACTGTAACCTGTCAAAATGGACTCTGGCTGTAACCGACATTCTGATCATACAAATGCACACTCTTTTACTATCAAGAGTGGACCTAGGCTTCAACCCTTTTAACTGATGTGAAAATTTTGTGTGTGTATGTATGTACATTTTTTTTCCTGTGAAGAATTTTGATATCATCAGATTTTCACAGACATTTTTGACCTCTAAAGATTGAAAATTTGTGTTGAGTGGTAGACTAAATTAGTTGGTTTAACCCCCCCCAAAAAAAGATATTTATATTTAGAGAACACTATTAAGACAAAAGAGTTTCTGAGGTGAGAGGGATCATATTTGTGGGGCAACAGGGCAGAAGAGAAGTGAGGAGAGGCTAGAGAAGCGTGAGCCTGGTTCTGGGGTCCCAGGGACTCTTGCGTGGGCAGGGACAGCTTGACAAGATGGAGACTTGTTTTAGAGACTCATGATATTTTAAATTATATTTCCCAAAGTAATTGGGAGGCAGGTTTAGTTCTCTTCTCAATTTTGAAACCTCTGAAACTTTGGGAGTCATTTTTTCCTTCCTTTAATTAGTCAATATTATTTCCTCTTGTGTTTTTTTAAACTTTATAATCTAGCTGTTTTATCTTAAATGTAAATAATATACAGGGGAAAGCTCCATTCCCAAGTGTTACAAAAGTAGTTTTGCATTTATATATTTACTTTATAATTAGAGCAGGAGTTCATTTTATATATATATAAATGTAAACTTATATATAGATGATATAGGTATGTAAAATTTTTTTTCTGAGTGTTATAAATCTGTGAAAACCCCCAAACATTATAATGAAACTGGACTTGCTGATGCCAAACTCAGAGAAGAAAGACACTTTAGGAAGCTGTTGCCAAGGAAGAGATTGATTGTTACACGGGTGGGTGTCTGCCACTTCCCTTGATCAGTGGAAAATTTTGCTCAGCTGGCAAAGCAAATCTCAGCCCAAGGCCTTGAAACTCACTCGATGATATTTTAATATTGGGGACAAAAACAAGGCTACAGCCTAATTCATTCATTTGCTTTAGTGTTCTCTTTAAAACATATACATATTTTATAAATATTAAATTTCATGAAAGGGGATTTATTTTTTTCATTTCTATTCCTTTTATTTATTTTAATTTTTATACAATTTTTAAAGGTTATGTTCCATTTACAGTTTTTCACAGAATATTGGCTATATGCCCCATGTTGTACAATACATCCTTGAGCCTATCTTACACCCAATAGTTTGTGCCTCCTACCCCCCACTACTCTATTACCCCTCCCCTCCCCCACTGGAAACCACTGGTTTGTTCTCTGTATCTGTGAGTTTGCTTCTTTTTTGTTATATTCACTAGCTTGTTGTATTTTTCAGAATCCACATAGAGGTGATATCATAACGGTATTTGTCTTTCTCTATCAGACTTATTTCACTTAGCATAATGCCCTCCAAGTCTCTCCATGTTGCTGCAAATGGCAAAATCTCATTCTTTTTTGTGGTTGAGTAGTATTCCATTGTGTGTGTGTGTGTGTGTGTGTGTGTGTGTGTGTGTGTGTATCACATCTTCTTTATACATTCATCTGTTGATAGACATTTAGGTTGCTTCCATATCTTGGATATTGTATAAAGTGCTGCTATGAGCATTGGGGTAAATGTATCTTTTTTAATTAGTGTATTGTTGTGTTTTTTGGGATATATAGGAGTCCAGAAGTGGAATTGCTGGGTCATATTCTGTTCTATATTTAGCTTTTTGAGAAATCTCCATACTGTTCTCCATAGTGGCCACACCAATTTATGTTCCCACCAACAGCACACGAGGGTTCCCTTTTCTGCACATCCTCTCCAGCATTTGTTATTTGTGTTCTTTTTAATGATAGTCATCCTGACAGGTGTGAGGTGATATCTCATTGTGATTTTGATTTGCACTTCATTGGTTAGTAGCAATATTGAGTATCTTTTCACGTGCCTGTTGGCCATCTGCATTTTCTCTTTGGAAAAATATCTATTCAGTTCTTCTGCCCATTTTTTAATTTGTTTGTTTGTTTGATGTTGAGTTGTATGAGCTGTTTATATACTTTGGAGATTAATCCCTTATTGATCATATCATTTGCAAATATTTTCTTCCATTTAGTAGGATTTTTGTTTTGTCAGTGGTTTCCTTTGCTGTGCAAAAGCTTTTAAATTTAATTAGGTCCCATTTGTTCATATTTGCTTTTACTTCCTTCACTTTAGGAGATGGATCCAAAAAAATATTGCTGAAATATTTACTTCATAGTGTGTTCAGCCTATGTTTTCCTCTCGGAGTTTTATAGCATCTGGTCTTACATTTAGGTCTTTAATCCATTTTGAGTTTATTTTTGTATATGGTGTTAGAGAATGTTCTAATTTCATTCTTTTACATGTAGCTGTCCAGTTTTCCCAACACTACTTATTGAAGAGACTGTCTTTACTCCATTGTGTATTCTTGCCTCCTTTGTTATAGGTTAATTGACCATAGGTGCATAGGTTTATTTCTGGGCTCTCTATCCTGTTGTGTTAATCTTTATGTCTGTTTTTGTGCCAGTACCATACTTTTTTGATTACTGTAACTTTGTAGTATAGTCTGAAGTCAGGGAGCATGATTCCTCCAGCTCTGTTCTCTTTTCTCAAGATTGCTTTGGCTATTTGGAGTCTTTTGTGTTTCCATATACATCTGTAGATTGCCTTGGGTAGTATGGACATTTTAACAATACTGATTCTCCCAGTTCAAGAACATGGTATATCTTTCCATCTATTTGTGTTGTCTTCAGTTTCTTTCAACAGTGTCTTATAGTTTTCAGAGTACAGTTCTTTTGCCTTCTTTGGTAGTTTTATTCCTAGGTATTTTATTATTTTTCATACAATGGTAAATGGGACTGTTTCCTTAAATTCTCTTTCTGACAGTTTGTTGTTAGTGTATAGAAATGCAGAAGAATTCTGTATATTAAATTTTGTATCCTGCAACTTTACCAGATTCATTGAGGAGCTCTAGTAGCTTTCTAGTGGCACCTTTAGGATTTCTGTGTATAGTATCATGTCATTCGCAAACAGTGACAGTTTAACTTCTTCCTTTCCATTTTAGATTCCTTTTATTTCTTTTTTTTCGCTGATTGCTGTGACTAGGACTTCCAACACTATGTTGAATAAAAGTGGCAAGAAATTACAGGCCAAAACCACTGATGGACATAGATGCAAAAATCCTCAACAAAATACTAGCAAACCAAATCCAACAATACATTAAAAGTATCATACATCATGATCAAGAGGAATTTATCCCAGAGATACAAGGATTTTTCAATATCTGCAAATCAATCAAAGTGATATACCACATTAACAAATTTAAGAATAAAAATCATATGATCATCTCAATAGATGAAGAAAAACGTTTGATAAAATTCAACATCCATTTATGATAAAAAAATCTCCAGAAAGCAGGCAAAGATGGAACATACCACAATGTAATAAAGGCATTATATGACAAACCCACAGCTAACATGATACTCAATGGTGAAAAGCTTTAAGCATTTCCTCTAAGATCAGGAACATTATATATAATTTTAAATAACATTTATAACAAAATTAGAAATGATTTTATTAAGTACTCTGAACCAGTAATCACACCAGGAAAATTTTAATATTAAACTATTAGATATTTGAAAATAAAATTAGCATCTTTGAGTTTATTTTATAAAATGGCATTAGAATGCCCTGCCCTCTAATGAAATGGGATATTTACATTCTGCTTGGTACATCAAGAAACCCTTCAAGTTTATTCTTCATCAGCATCCTTGTTTTATTTACCATTTTCTCTAAGTGATAACTACAGAATACACAGCTCTAGGAAAAAAAAAAATAAGCACTTATTTAATTCATATTTCTCCATTCTTCTGGCTATCTCAGTTCTGTATTATCTGTGTTAGCTATATAAAAATAAGTTTACAATACTATAGCAAACATATTTTATTACCAGTTTCAAGCATCCATCTGGATTTGAATCTTTATTTTGTTAAAAGTAACTGTCATTGTACTTTCTCTAATACTTCCCAAAACATTTACAGATTCCAACAAGATATGATCAATTATAAATAAAATTAAAGCATATTTAACAAACCTTAGATGAATTAATAATGATGAGGCAATTAATATAAAGTTAACTAGACAATTCTGATAATATATGATCAATCATTATTGCTTTTGAGACTTTATGTAGCTTCTGGTTTAACATTCATTAGTTTTATAAAAACTTTTGATCAGCCACTATATAATGTGACCCTTTAGATGGTCCTGGAAAAGTTAAACATTAGTTGAGTATGCATTTTAAAGAATCTATTTACCTTTTAAGTTAATTGGGGCCCATTTGAAAGGGACTTGAATTGTCCTTTCAAAGTTATCTCAAGATACCGTTTCTCATTATGATACATCTAGCATAAATGCACAACTGAAAAAGCAATGTGTGATTTGCTGTCTTGCCTACAGTAAGGTGTGAGATGATATATTTTTCTGGTGCTGTGGCTTACAGATACTCTCTATGACTGTCCTTGCTCCCCAGCTCTCTCACTTTTTGCCAAGCACTATGATCTAGGTGTTATTCTTATACCATGAAAATCCATGACCTCGGTGCATTGTCTGTAGTCAAGTATAGTGTATCTCTGGGCTATATGGTCTTTTGAAAGCACAAACATATGCAAAACAAGTAAAAGAACCATTTCAGTGGTATACTATGATGACTTACTACCATTCACTTCATATTTTCATATACTAATTCAACATATATGATATATATATTTTTTCTTTTTCTATCGTGTGTTGGGCATTGTGAAGGTGCTGGGAATGCTGTTGTGAACTATAGGGCTGTGACTTTTCTTCTGATGAGATTCATACTTTAGCACAGAAGATATTCAGTAACTGCTGCAGTAAAGCTGAGTGATGGAAGAAAGAGAGTCCTGGAGGAGTTCAGAGCAGGAGAGCTCGAAGGAGTTTTGGTAGTTGGACATCTCACTAACGATGAGACGTTTCACTAGGGTTAGATTTCTTGACAGGAGATGTTGGCCTGGGGTAGAGAAATGGTATGACATGCAGAGGAAACAGTGCGAAGAGATGAGAAAGAATATAGAGCGTTCAAGGAACTGAAAGCATTCTGCCATAATTGGAGCACAGCAAGTGAGGGAGAAATCACAGTAAAATGGTGCTAGAAATAGAGACGGATCTTCTTGTGGCACATTGAGGTTTACAAACTGTATTTTAATTGTTTATAAGTAAGCGAGTAGAGATACTTAATCAAGAACAAGGGGATCCATGTAGAGCCATGAGGTTGAAACCCTTATCTTAATTTGCCTTTTTATTTAGTGAACTATTTTTAAAATGAAATGGTTTATTCAAAGCCATTTCAGTTATAAAAGTTGTTATAATTTCCAGATAGAGTTTTGAATGCAATTGGTTTCTCTATGACTTTCAATTAACAATACGTACTTTATTTTAATGTTTCTTTCCCTCTTTACTACTCTCAGTTCTTTCACCATTGCACTTTCTATGGCCCTACCTGGGCATTCCTAGGATGTGAAATTATGCTGTATGGTGATCATTTTTCCCACTATTTCTAGGGTAGCACAGTAAAAAAGAGAAGTAATATGATTTTGGTATGTCTACAGATTTTGGAAGATTTGGGTCTTTAAGTATCTGTTGATTTGCATTCACCTCGTCTTCCTCACTCTTTAATTCATCTTTGCTAGACAGTAATCAAATGGGTCATACATTAAAAGTAATGATTGAGATCTAGAGTGACACATTTTGGGTAACAGTCTTTATGTGGTGTGACTGTGAGAGAAGTCAATTGGCATTGACTACACTAGGCAGGCAGTCAAAGTTGCAGCATGTCTTACCTTTGCAACTGAGTAGGAACATTGTAAAATTGATTTTGTTGCAAAGTGCACTGATATTATCTGACAGTTATTTCAATGTATGTCTCGAAATCCTTTGAGCTCTGAACAAGTATCTATTTTAGTGATTTTAGAAATGGGTAATGAAAAAAGGAAAAGGAACTAGGAGGTTATAATTGAGCAAGACACCAACATTGATACAAATGACATCTGGCCTCAATTTCAGTTATTAAACATATTATGTCAAAGTATGTTTTAGAAAAAATTTACATCTAACTGAATTAATGTGAAGTTTGGATTAGTAAGGAAATATAGAAAGGTTTGAAATGTAATATGGAGAAAATATTAGATCAGGGAATTCTCATCCTTCCTAGAAGAAACCAGAGAGATGAATTAGATTAAAAGAGAAGACTGTTGGAAGAAGAGACATTGGGGCATAGAACAGAGATATTTCTTGATTGATCCAGAGAAATTCAAGTTTAATTCAAAGTGAACCAAGAATAGACACTAAATCTCGAGGAAAGACATAATTAATAGATAGCCTGACCAGGATGAAAAATGGATTGGAATTTATACGTGAATAAAATCTCAATATGCCACAGAAGCCTTGGAAGAAGTAAGTTCTAGTTCTCAACTATAAATGGTTGTGTGACTACCTAGATAAGTAGAATCATTAGAACCTGGTAAGATATGATCAAAGTGGCGCTGGTGATTCTTTATTCTATGTCTATATGCTGTTTATGACAATAGATTATAATCACCACTAGAAGAGGCACTGAGTCTGTTTTGTGCACTGAATCTGCAATGCCTAGCATGGGAAAAAGTAAGAGCACAATAGACATTGTTAGATGTCTAAAATAAATGTTATTCTTATAATCACCTAATTTTTTTTCTTGGTTTGTTTGCTTTTTAATATTTCATGAGTCAGAATGTAGGAGACAAGAAGCTAGGATGTCCCCCAAGGGTCATAGCTATGAATTATTTGGGAATATCAAAATTTTAAAGAAAATGGTTATATTAGTATATATCATAATCTAATTAATAGATAATATAATGTTATATTATTATCTATATAATTATTGGTTCTATTAATTATATCTGTTGGATATAGATTATGCTTTTGAATAGTAAATTATTACAATTAATCTTGGTCTTGTTTTGTAATTGCACCTGGTTTGGTCAGGGTAAATGAGGCATATCTTTCATAACCATTTACTCTAAGTTGTGGATAAACTGAAACCAGAGCTATCAGAGATTTAACTATGGAAACATTTATACTTTTTTTTGGGGGGGGTCATGATTTTATTTTTTACATCTTTATTAGAGTATAATTGCTTTACAATGGTGTGTTAGTTTCTGCTTTATAACAAAGTGAATCAGTTATACATATACATATGTTCCCATATCTCTTCCCTCTTGCATCTCCCTCCCTCCCCCCCTCCCTATCCCACCCCTCCAGGCGGTCACAAATCACCGAGCTGATCTCCCTGTGCTATGTGGCTGCTTCCCACTAGCTATCTACCTTACGTTTGGTAGTGTATATATGTCCATGCCTCTCTCTCACTTTGTCACACCTTACCCTTCCCCCTCCCCATATCCTCAAGTCCATTCTCTAGTAGGTCTGTTTCTTTATTCCTGTCTTACCCCTAGGTTCTTCATGACTTTTTTTTAAATTAAATTCCATATATATGTGTTAGCATATGGTATTTGTCTTTCTCTTTCTGACTTATTTCACTCTGTATGACAGACTGTAGGTCTATCCACCTCATTACAAATAGCTCAATTTTGTTTCTTTTTATGGCTGAGTGATATTCCATTGTATATATGTGCCACATCTTCTTTATCCATTCATCCGATGATGGGCACTTAGGTTGTTTCCATCTCCGGGCTATTGTAAATAGAGCTGCAATGAACATTTTAGTACATGACTCTTTTTGAATTATGGTTTTCTCAGGGTATATGCCCAGTAGTGGGATTGCTGGGTCATATGGTAGTTCTATTTGTAGTTTTTTAAGGAACCTGCATACTGTTCTCCATAGTGGCTGTACCAATTCACATTCCCACCAGCAGTGCATGAGTGTTCCCTTTTCTCCACACCCTCTCCAGCATTTATTGTTTCTAGATTTTTTTTTTTAACATCTTTATTGGGGTATAATTGCTTTACAATGGTGTGTTAGTTTCTGCTTTATAACAAAGTGAATCAGTCATACATAAACATATATTCCCATATGTCTTCCCTCTTGCGTCTCCCTCCCTCCCACCCTCCCTATCCCACCCCTCCAGGCTGTCACAAAGCACCGAGCCAATATCCCTGTGCCATGCGGCTGCTTCCCACTAGCTATCTACCTTACTACGTTTGTTAGTGTGTATATGTCCATGACTCTCTCTCGCCCTGTCACAGCTCACCCTTCCCCCTCCCCATAACCTCAAGTCTGTTCTCTAGGAGGTCTGCGTCTTTATTCCTGCCTTACCCCTAGGTTCTTCTTGACATTTTTTTTTCTTAAATTCCATATATATGTGTTAGCATACGGTATTTGTCTTTTTCTTTCTGACTTACTTCACTCCGTATGACAGACTCTAGGTCTATCCACCTCATTACAAATAGCTCAATTTCGTTTCTTTTTATGGCTGAGTAATATTCCATTGTATATATGTGCCACATCTTCTTTATCCATTCATCCGATGATGGGCACTTAGGTTGTTTCCATCTCTGGGCTATTGTAAATAGAGCTGCAATGAACATTTTGGTACATGACTCTTTTTGAATTATGGTTTTCTCAGGGTATATGCCCAGTAGTGGGATTGCTGGGTCATATGGTAGTTCTATTTGTAGTTTTTTAAGGAACCTCCATACTGTTCTCCATAGGGGCTGAACCAATTCACATTCCCACCAGCAGTGCATGAGTGTTCCCTTTTCTCCACACCCTCTCCAGCATTTATTGTTTCTAGATTTTTTGATGATGGCCGTTCTGACTGGTGTGAGATGATATCTCATTGTAGTTTTGATTTGCATTTCTCTAATGATTAATGATGTTGAGCATTCTTTCATGTGTTTGTTGGCAGTCTGTATATCTTCTTTGGAGAAATGTCTATTTAGGTCTTCTGCCCATTTTTGGATTGGGTTGTTTGTTTTTTTGTTATTGAGCTGCTTATAAATTTTGAAGATTAATCCTTTGTCAGTTGCTTCATTTGCAAATATTTTCTCCCATTCTGAGGGTTGTCTTTTGGTCTTGTTTATGGTTTCCTTTGCTGTGCAAAAGCTTTGAAGTTTCATTAGGTCCCATTTGTTTATTTTTGGAAAACATTTATACTTTGATACTGGTATAAAACAGCTTACTGTTAAACAGTGCTAATAATTGGAACATAACCCTTAAACTTTCTGAATACAATTTTGCCTTTATAATGAAAAATCCGTATTTTTTCTTTCTAAAAATGTATATTTAATCATGTTTGTTTTCCCAAAGGGGAAAGGGGGGATAAATGAGAAGTTTGGGATTAACATATACACACTACTATATATAAAATAGATAACAACAAGGACCTACTGTACAGCACAGGGAACTCTACTTAATATTCTGTAATAACCTATATGGGTAAAGAATCTGAAAAATAATGGATATATGTATATGTATAACTGAATCACTTTGCTGAACAGCTGAAACTAACACAATATTTTAAAGCAACTATACTCTAATATGAAGTAAAAATTAAATTTTAAAAAATGTGTATTTATTAAATTCTCCAGTGGAAAGACTTGCTAAAATATTTATTAGACAGGATGATGGGTTCCATTCCCTAAGACATTTTAGAAAAGCATGCAAATAACATAATGTCACCATTGTTCACCTTCTTCAGTGAATCTCAACTTCTCTCTTATGGTGACAAACATCATATTTTTGCATATGGACCCTGAGTGATAACGGACTTAGATGAAGAAGGAACAGTCAGGGCTGGAGTTGTCTGTGACAAATGCTGAAAGGGAAAAACTCGAGAACCATCAGTGTGCACTTTTTACTTATCAGCCAGAACCTTTCAGGTTATCGACGATCATTAATGGAATTGATTATCAAGTGTTATGAAACTGCTAAATCAATGAACTACTACTTCACACTCTGATGTTGTCACAGTTCAGGGTAATGTGTAGTTTTACAATCCCGAAATGAACCATGGTAACATTTGTCATAATCGGACCCTTTCCTAAATAATGATAAATTAAGTGAAGTAGCATTCAAAAATTGATCTAAACTAATTAAATCTATTTAAGGCAGCCGTGGTTTAAGGATAAGTAAGAATCTTTGAAGACATCTTTTAAATGAATTTTATTACATTTATGCACTATTCCATGTTTTTAAAAACTGAGTAATTATTCAAGTATTACCAGATGCTGATGACTAAACCCTGATAGCATGGACACATGCAAAGATATGCATTCGATACTGCTTCCAATTTCAGAATAGGAATAAAAAGACTGAGACGTTGAAACCTACATTTTTGGCAGATAGAGTTGTGATCTCGTCATATTTTCCTCTCTCAGCAGTAAACCTCTGTCACCTTTAAGATTTTACCAAACACATACGCTAGTAAGTTAGCCTGTTGAAGTTTCATGGATGCTGGCAGAAGGCATGAGACTCCTGGATCGTACACAAAGCACTCACTCATGCCACAGCCAGCGGTATGAGCACCAGCATCTTTGTGTTGGTTCCGCATGGCCCCAAGTCCTGTGGAGTCGACGTGGAAGGCTCCCTCATGATGGATGCTGTGTATTCAGAAGGTTTGTGTCACAGCTGAGGAGCACTGAACTTGGAAAGTCTGCCACTTTTATAGTAAGCAGACTGCTATTTGTCTTGGAGGCATGTTACCTCATTCCTCAGGGTCCATCACTGCAAACACATTGCTGCTAAGCGGCCGAGGTAAAGCGTGCTCAGAGCCTAGAATTCTTGGCACGCTCAGCGGCAACGTGCAGTGTCCCTCAGGGCCACGGCATGCTGCCTCTCCCAACAACTTTTACACTAGACCCGGCCGAGAAACTGACTTGAGGACAGTAACAGCAAAGCCAGAGTGTCTTTATGTAAGAGCGGAAGCTTGCTCTAGTACTGATAAGACCACGTAGAGACTCAACACCCTGGAATATAGGGCTTCTGGAATACAACCAAAACAAACGATAGGTATTGTTTTTGCTTAAAAATAAAATTCATAAAGCTCACATTAATTATATATTGGCCCTGAAGAAACAGAATGATATATATCTATGGTAAAAGCCTGTGTCTGCATAGATGATGAGTTTCTGTATGGCAGAAACTAGTTTCTACTCCTTTTTCCCATTGTGCTTTCCACAGTGTTAAATGGTACATAAGTGCTCAAAAGTATATTCATGTTGATTAAGTTTGTGTCTGTATTTCATGAGAGGAGGTGATACATCAGATACCATGATCCACCGCACCCTGTTTCTGTCGCTGCTCAAAGGTGCAGCTCTTCCTGGCAATTCCAGGTCACCGATATCTACTAGGCTCTGTGCATACCAGGTGCTCTGACAGTGCTCCACCTCTATTCTGAATATAGTAATTCATCCTCTGGATGTAAAAGAGCCACATACTTAGGCAAGAGGTGTCTCACAGCCATCACGCAGTCATTCGCACCTTCATCCAGCAAATACTTGTCGAGTGCCTGCTGTGCGTCCTCTTCGATTACGCGTGGAGTTCTGCTTGAAAAGCCTCATCATTTATCCCAGGTTCTGCTGTCTGATCTTTCCTGGCTTTGGCCATTGTGTTTTGCCAGAACTGGAATAGGTGTTCTCCAATGGCTGCTACTTTTGTGTGCAAATGGCAAGCCATGATTATTTGAGTAGAGAGAGACCAGCAAAATAGGTGTTAGGTCTTTCCCCCAGTTTTCCCTGGGGATAACTGATTCCCTGTCGTTCTTCTAATCCCTATTAGAAGATTTCCTGAAACTGAAACTGTGTTTTAGTTCTTTTAGCTTAAGTCTTTTATAGGAATAAAATATTGTCACTAATAAAAGAAGATATGATTATAATATTTACATGTTGCCGATGAAATAGAACAAAATACTACACCAATGAAGAATTGAAAAAAAAATGATCTCAAGGGATTGCCTCCTTGAGAGTCATAAGTGGAGCTATTTTTCTGCTTTGGGGATGAGCACCGTCCACAGACTCATATGCAGTTATTCATAGAGCTCTTGGGTCTAGAGCAGGAAGCATGTGCAGTCTTTATGGGGTGTATTTCGGGATGTGCTACACGACGTTGGCAGCGTTTTCCCTGTTCCTATGTATACTAAATGTTGGTGTCATTCTTATCAAATCAGAACTGATGATGATGTGTCACATTCCCACAGGACAGCTGGCAGGTTGGGAGGTGGCATTTTGGAGAGTTACTCACTTTCTATAATAATTGTACTTGGCGTCGGCTGAGATCTCCTACGGAGGCGTTTGACACAACTGACCATTCCTCTTTCACCTCCTCTTCCTGTGGCTTCCCTGATTTTATGACACTTTATTAAGGGATTTCATTCCATCGCATTCTTCCCTGACTAACCCTTATTTACTTCTCTCACTGACCTGGTGTCCTCCTCTGTCTCCTAAATGTGTATGTTCCTCAAGGTTATTTGTTTTCTTTCTCTTGTCTCTAGACTCTCCTATCTAGAGACCTCATCTACTCCCTTAGAGTTAAATAGACAGATCTGCAGGTTACTCTCAAATTTTTATTTTTAATACTATGGAACTTTCTTGAACGTAAGATTTGCACTTACTTGTGATGAAGCTTCACCTAGTTGTCCTCAAAACACCTCAAATTTAACAAGTATCACAAGCACACCCATTATTTCTACCTCACACTTCATTCACTCAGCCTCAAAACCTAAGGTTAAATAGATAGCTAGTGAGAAGCAGCCACATAGCACAGGGAGATCAGCTCCATGCTTTGTGACCACCTAGAGGGGTGGGATAGGGAGGGTGGGAGGGAGACACAAGAGGGAAGAGATATGGGGATATATGTATACGTAGAGCTGATTCACTTTGTTATACAGCAGAAACTAGCACACCATTGTAAAGCAATTATACTACAATGAAGATGTTAAAAAAATAAAAGATTAAAAAAAAAACCCTAGGCTTATCTTTGATTTGCGCCACCACCCCACTTTTCAATTGCACTTCAAATCCAACTTAACAGCTTTATTGGCCTTTCGTCTATAATATCCACTGTATTCATCCCAAGCTTAGACTCTTTATTACTTGTACGTAACTTGCCATGTTGAACTCCCAACCTCACTGATTTAAACGCTGCTGTATCCCTTTCCCAGTCAGGGAATGAGAAATCCCACTGGGTTTTTAGAGGGTGCCTTTAACGTAGGGAATGAGCTGCAATGAGAGATGATACCTGCAAGAGGATGCTGCCACTCTGGGTGTTAGAGGAACGAAGGCAAGAGATTAGGTTTATCGGAACTGAGAAGCTCTCAGTGAGACCTCTCAGAGTTGGGGTTCAGATCTCTGAAAGGGCACGATGAGGCTGGTTCTCACCGTTTAGAAGAAGCTACTCACTGGGAGGAACAGCTGGTGTGGGAGAGAGTGCCGCTGCTGCTGCGAGAAGCTGCCACTGGTGGCACGATGCTCACTGAACACCAACCAAACAGGAAGAAGGAAGCCCCTCCCCTGTCCTCTTGTTTTCCAGTTCCCCGCTAGTGCCTTCTTTTGGCATAATCTAAGCAGAATCCAGCTGGTAAAGGGGTCTGAGTAATTTCATATGTCAAACCCCAGGCAAAGCATTAGAGAACGGAGAATAAATGGTGGATTTGGAATTGAGAAACACTAGTTAAATAATCCCTATAGAACACGCCTTCAGTTACTCATCTTGCATGTACACTTCTTTACACATATCTGAACTCTCTCCACAGCAGTGAATACTTCATAGGTACACCTAGCAAGGAACTACTGTTCCTACGGGCTCTCTGAGCCTCCTCTGAACAATGGAAGACACAAGTTCCAACAATCACGCTATTTATCTCTGGGAGGTGCTAATTCCTTTTTTAGTTTATTCTTAATTGCAAAAAGTATCTTGTATCCTAAAGAATAAATTAAGTTAACCACAAAGATACAAACATACAAGCTAACTATGTGAAATCAGGAAGGAGGAAAAGAAAAGAAGTTAGTTATTATTACACATACATACATATATACATACATACACAGATATATTATACTATATATATCTCTATAGAAATATAAATATACACACATATATGTGTATGTGTATCCATCTATATAATGATAGAGAAAGAGAGAGAGAGGGAGAGAGAGAGAGAGAGAGGGAGAGAATACTTAATTGATACAGTTCTCATTTCTATAACCAGTGAGTTTAGATTCCTTTTTAACATCTCTTTTCTGTGACCCATCCGACGTTACCTTTCTTTTCCCTCAGCCATAATCTCTGGAGGATTTTTTAAAAATAATTTTATAGGGTGACCCAAATCTTCCTTCCTGGTGGCTCTAAGTTCAGAAATCTTTACTGGGTTACCATAGTTTTCATTAACTCTTACTCTTGGGCGTGGAAATACTGAGAGGCGCCATAGGAATCCATTCTGTCATGTCCATTTCTCACTGTCATCAGTGTGTAGTAACAACCCAATTTTCCTTAGTAATTGGGATGATACTCCAGCCAAAACAGTATCCCTCTTTTTGCCCTGTTAGTTCAGTGTTTGTGGAACTCAAAATGGCCAGGTAGCATTCTTAACTTACAGTAAATGTAACTATTTTTGTGTTCTCTGGTGCAAACCTGGCCCTCCTGGGTACTAGGACATCCAAACCAGCAGAGCCCAATGTTGGGAAAATGGAATCGAACATTCCATGAGTGGGTTACTAGGTGTAATAGTGAAAGTAGCCACTCCCACTTCCATCTCTTGATTCTGCACATGTGTTTTCTGGCTCTTGCAGAGCACGTACAGGAGCTCCTTCAGAGAGTGCCTCAGGCTTTCTGAACATTATCACCAACTAGCACCACACTAAGCCTTCACTAGGGCCAGTCATCATTACATCATGCCAGCTGCTTCTGGGTGATGGGAGACTTAATAATAAGAGAAAAGTCAATGGACATAGTTCATTGCCATACTTCGTTTGCAGTGACGTGAGTTCACTATTCAGAAGCAATGTGTGTAAGCAGCATACAGTGACTAGGACATTCTATAGATCTGTGGATAGTGATGCTGTTAGAAACACAGTGGTGGACAGGAAAGACATTTTGGAGACCATGAATTGATTTCAATTCAAAGCCAGTAATTTCCAGCAGAAGTGTATATTTCCCTTACCCCAGTCATCCTATTAGATGGTACAGGACACTTCAGAGAGCCTTGGAGGAATATTCATTGTCATTGCATAAAGAAGCATCTGTAGCTTTCTTAGAAGCTTTATAGCTAGTGCCTTAGATGATCACGTCCTTGCCATACTTGCCTATGATGGTAAGAATGATGGTGACAAGGACTGTGTGATCAAATGGATGGAGTGCTTTGAGAAGGAAAATCACAAGCTCAGGATGTGTTCAAAAGACCAGAGAACTTCTGTGTTGATGTAAAAGACTAAAAGATTTTTTGTGTTTTT
This sequence comes from Pseudorca crassidens, assembly GCF_039906515.1. NCBI lineage: Eukaryota > Metazoa > Chordata > Mammalia > Artiodactyla > Delphinidae > Pseudorca > Pseudorca crassidens. The sequence continues at coordinate 6,361,266 of NC_090308.1, forward strand.
TTTTCCCCTTGAAGCTGTAGGGCTGACTTACAGAAAATCAAATCTAAAATCATATAGAATTACAACAGGTTATAGAATTACAACTAAGTTCACAGACTCAAGTCTTTATGTGAAAATTAGAGCATTGATTGGGAAGACACTGGACTCCAAAACTTGAAGGAGATCAAATAGGTAGATTCAGACAAAGCTGATGGTGAGCTCCCAAATCTCTCTGATGTCTCCCTGCCAGTGGCAGCAGCCCTTCTCCCTTCTCTGCCTCGCTTGCTTGAAGAAATGGTTACTATGGGTTCCTTAGAGGGGCAAAATAAACTGGTTCTAGGAGTGCCAAAAGAAGCCAGAGCTGGAAACAACAGCTGCCTATATGACAAAGAATTACTCCTGGGATACTTCTGTTCATGTGATATTGCTGACACAAACAGCAAGCCAAGACAATGGGAACGAGGAAGTCTCTCTCCATCCTTCTCCTGCATGCCAAACTCCCCTATATGCCCCTACAGACAGGATCTAACAAAAGCCAGCCTGCAAAGGAGTCTGGGAAATGTAGTTTTCAGAGCTGCATCCCCAGCATCAAGAGCAGCGTGTAGAAGGGCGAGTTAGAAGTTGAGAAAAAAAATGGCCAAATGCCTGACAGCCCTGCCCAACCTTCAAGGAACAGCATAGGCTGGAAGCTCATCCACAGCACTTCTGATCGCCCCAGTCCCCTTGGTTTAAAATCCTATAGACTTTGTTCCAATTTCAGGATCGCTGATCACATCCTGCCATGCTTTGGGGTAATGAACATCCACATTTTCTTATAACTGATAGAGTGCCTTCCCTTTCTTCCAGAGGATGCATTCTAAGGGCAAAGAGAGCTTTCTGTCTGGCTCTACCAGTGTACATGACAACTTTGTAAAGGAAATATTCTTTGACATTATACTTACTGAAGTAGGAAATCTCCCTCACTTTCTGCCATAGTGTCTATCTGGTTAATTTGGTTCACTTTCCTTTGCTTATTCTGTTACCAAAATAGGCACATTTCATAGGCACGTACTCTTGGTCACAAATGCATTAGATGAACTGTGGATGGAATAAAATTATTACTTTGATTGGAAAAGCAGCCCTGTGTGTGCTCTAGACTGGCAGTATGACAAGACGAGCATCATCCTGGTGTTCAAAGGACAGGGCATCTCTATGGGCGTGATGCTAATGCAAAGTGCTAACAGAATCGTAGGGTTTTTTTGTTTGTTTTTGCTGTAAGGCACTGATTGCCTCATAAATGAAAATAAAAATTAAATACCCTTGTGGATGTGGTTGGTTTTATTTGCTTTTAAAGGGCACATGTCAATGCTCTTGTTTTTTGTCATTTATCATTGGCCATTCCAGGGTTAGGGCCCCAGAGTGTACTACCTTTACTTAGCATTTACTTGGGAACCACAATGCCATTTACAGCTGCCATCTGTTTACAAAAGTGAAGTAAATACACTTGTACATAATTAATAGTGAAAATGAGGTGAAGCATTTAATTAAAAAAATGCAGTATGCTCCAATCTGAAATGTTTGCTACTTTCTAATGGGCACATACAGATTTTTGTAATTTGAAGCATAAATGAAAATGTTTATTTTTAAAGAACTTTTGATTTCCATCATTTGACATCAGACTGGAAAACATTCTCTGTAGCATTTTCTCTAGCAAAGTTAAATATAGTATGATTCCTTACCCTTAGGTGAGGAATTATCCCTCCATTGAAGTGAGTTTTTGTTATGTTTACACAGGAATGGCATTGTTCTGTTCACGCGCAACTGTGTGTTTCCACTGCATGGAGAGAGGTTAATGGCTCTTAAACTGGTCCCTTCAGCCCTGCACTTGTGTGTCAGCCTGGGTACAGAAAGGATGGAGTCTGTGTTGGGATTCCTCTCTGAAGCCCTTGTTCAGACTGACCCACGTGAGTGTGAATGGTTAAAGCTGCAAATGAGATAGAAATCAGAAAGTTCTCACATAATCTCAGGAGCTGTTCCAGGGCTGGGGAGGGCATGGCAGATACAGGGTGATCTCTTTAGGGACACAGTTCATAGATTCACCCCAATTCCCCCATCTGTTGAGGGAGACTTGGCTCAGAAGTGCACAGGCCTTTCTCGCGGTCTCTGTTCAGTTTTATTTTTCCTGTAAGTCATACGCCTTGGCTGTAGTGTGCCTGTCTGTAGGACACTGAACCCTAGGTAAATGACGATGCCTACGAGATGGCACGCTTGTGTCAGGCTGCTGGGTAGCTCCTCCTGAATATAACTCTTACCTGAAGTCACATGACTTTCTAGAATAGCCTGATGCAAAACCATTTATGTGTCAACGTAGAGATTTAAAATCATTCTCCGTTATGTATTTTAAGCCCCACCTTCTCTCTCTTTCTACTTTAAGAAACATTTTCTTTGCCTGCTTTGTGTTTATGATTTAAAGTAGTTTTTATGTCATCATGAATTATAACTGCTTTCCCTCAGTGATTTACATTTTTATATATCACTCAGAAACTATCCTATGTGGTTTAATGAAATATACTTCATGGACTGAAACTGCCTTCTAGCCTGTTATGTTATGAACTTCAGAATGGATACTGCCACTTGGTTGCTTAAAATCTTTTGATGCCTTCCCAATGTATGCAGAATAAAATCCGCATCCCTTGATTTGCTATTCTTTGATCTGTGCAGTCTGATATAGTTTTATTTTCCAACACTGGCCCACATTTCAGGTGTATCACACTACTCAGAGCTCCCCTATTTTCTCCACCCCTCTAAAGCTCCTTCACTGCCTGTGCACGTCTCTGCAATTTCACTTATATTAATCCACCACGGCTCTATATGTCCTAGTCTCTGCCTGGCTAGAATGTGAGCACCTTACATGGGGCTATTTGTTTAATCTCTGGATCTGCAGGGATTTATGGTCCTTCTGGGCGCACAGCACATACTCAGTCTCCATATGTAGAATAAGTATACACATGAACTTTTGAACAGCCTGTGCCCCACGCCCTTCAGACATCGTGAATAGTTAACAGAATGGATTGTATCAGATCGAAGAGGATATGACAGAGAGAACCTGTGAGACAAGGGCTTAAGCCACCTGCTTTTTCTTACATACACCTCCATGGTCTCTTCTGTTTCCTAACGAACTACTTCCTGACAGAATCATGATGCAGAAATTGATCAATAATTGAAACACACATCTGGCACTAAGAAAGTGAGATTTGAAGCACCCAAGTAGGAATTGTTTACATGCTGTGATCAATGGATTGCTCATGAATTTTTCCATGGATTCAATTAAATAAGTCACAGACTACCAGATCCTTATTTGGCCTGCAGTTTATTAATCAACTTATGCTACTTAGAATGGATTAAAAGCCTGTTAAATCAAGTGAATTGAAATACTTGGTGATTAGTCAATCAATATTCTGTATCTCTAACCCCCACTCAAGGGTAACGTCAGTCATGACAATTTGCTAAAGGACAAATTTCATCTACAGTTCAGGAGAGGTTCTTATTTTTCTAAATTCCTCTTTATATCTTTTAAAACATAGAGTGGGCAGTGGCCCTGTAAACTGTGAAGTCGTTTTTCATAGAGACAGGAAGTAAAAGTATCTCTTAAATCTCAGTGGCAAAAAGATTCTGTGGAGAGTGTATGTATCTCATACTCCAAGATAAACAGATTATCACTTGAATAACTCTCCTTAGCTAGTGCTGTTGATACATGTAGTACCAGAGCATTTTTGATTTTAGCGAGATTACCCGCAGTGAAAGCTGGAAAGTAGGGTATCTTCCTAAGACCACTATTATCTCATTTCAGAAGCCATCTTCTCCCTCCTGAGGCTTCTGCCAGCTGCTGTTTCCATGGGTTTGTATGATGCTCTGACCACTCAAGTCCCCTGCTTTGGATAAATCTCCTTACAAATGTCCCTGTGTTTCTACTTCTCAAAGTCTCTCTCAACTAATGCTTGGAAAATATTCAAAAATCTCCTTTAAATTGTTTATAATGACTAACGTGTTCATTACCAATCCTGAGGTATTTTAAAGAGTCCAATACTTTAAGCAAAATAAACATTTAAAATTGACTTTTAATCATAAATCAAAAATTAGTGATTAAAATTGTACACATATTCTGGCACACACACACACACACACACACACACGTATATAAAACTCATATGCTGTCTTGAATCATGTTATACACATACTACACACCCTCTCCCTCCATTGACCACAGTGAGTGTGTTCATTTTTAGATGGGGAGTAATTTAACTGATGTGAGATGCTTAAGAAGATTCCCTTTTCATCTTGTTTAATACATAAATTCTGATAAATGGCATCCTGGATCATAATGTTGACTTTACGGGAAAGGAGACATTACCTTCTAATGAAAAATCTGCCGTGAATGAATCATTCATAATTTGCTTGATAATCATTTACACTTGACTGCCTTTTATAATGTTGAACAGAATGTAATCATGCTTGATGACCTTTAAGCATGCTTTCAAATTGGGTATTTCTAAACATAGTCTCTGCTCAGTAGAGACATGGTATTTCATATGACTTAATACATGGAAATGGTCAGGTACACAAGGCATAATTTAATCCTATGCTTTTATAGGAAGATGTCAGATTATTATCCTCAAATTCTGTGGGATTTACATTAACTCTAAGCCTATTGGAACATATTGTATTTATTTTAAACCATGAAATCAGTTAGTCAGTTCTCAAGAGATAAATATACCCAGGATATCATCTTAAGTGCAATGAAAGACCTAATACCTATCCTCAAGGTGCTTACAATTCAGATGGTAGGGACACAGATCCAAAGCAGACTTTATATTTTAGTGATGACAAGGACTTCCAGAAGACACTGTGTTGGGCCAAACAAGGCAAAAGTAAACTTAAATTCCTTTGTGGCTGAAAATTTTTCTGCCTCTTTTTAATATGTAGTGTATGAGTGAGAATCTTCAAAAATGGTATGAAAAAATTAGGTATCATTTAAGAAAAGCATTCTAGTAAGTAAATAGATGTGAATACTGTATAAAGTTTCTCTGTTTCATGGTGAATCTCCTCCAAAAAAAATTAGACTGGGATATCATTTTCCACATGAAGCAATTTGGTCTATAAGAATGTCACCACAATATTTAGCATAAAGTTGAATTTATAAATGGATTTTGAATGTTAAGTGCAATTTGATGGATGCAAATATCATTCAGGTTTTCACATCACCTATTCAAATTTTCCAACATGGAAATATGCTGTTAGTACAATATGTTGGAAGATAAAGTATTGAGGGTGTTAAATTGAGATAAACAATTTGGCTTAAAAATCAGAAAATTGGCTTAGACTCACAGGTCTCTGATAATGTCTTGGCTACTAATGTGAATGACTTTAAAAGCTCATTTTGACTCTGTATTGGGAACACAGTTTCTGCTTTCAGACACATTGGAAAGAAACTGGATTCAACAGTTGGCAGTAGAATTCTATTGAGGTTATGAAAGTGAGACTATGAGGCACCAGTGCAACTGGCTAAAATGTGAAAAATCCAATTGCCCAGATGCTTTGCATACTGAAAAGCAATTCCTTTAATTCAATCAACAGAAATTTCTGGTTGTTTTTCTTCCTTTTCTCTCTCTAGCAAAAACATTTTTTTTTTAATTGTAAAACTGTAGAGAAGTTGAAAGACTAGTACAACAAGCACCATATTTCCCTTGATTTCTTTCTATTTTAACAAATTTACTTCTTTCTCACACATACTTAACCTAACCCCTGCATATATCTCACACCCAAACCCACACATAAACATGAGATAAATAACATATGTGTATGAGTGTATACGTGTAAGTATATGTATATTTTTATTGATTTATTTGTAAGTTGCAGATGTCATACCATTTTTCTTCTAATATCTCAGCATGTATGTCTAAAATCTACAGTCATGCCATCTCATACATCATGCCATTACTATAATAGCCAAGAAATTTAACATTAATTTAATGATATTATTTAATATGCAGCCCATGAGCATATAACCACATTTGTCCCCCAAATGCCCTTTATGGCTGTTGTGTTTTCATATTCCAGGTTGAGGCAAGGATCACACTTGGTTATCTTGTCATGTTAAGCCATGTCATATTCCTGGAGTCTCCAATGTAATATAACTTTCTGCCATTTTTTGATTTTTACCACCCCTGACATTTTTAAGACTTCGGGGCAGTTGTCTATTGGAATGTCCCACAATCTGGATTTCTCCTGAAGTTTTTCCTCATGATCCTATCATGTTAAATGTAAATAGCAAGAGTATTTCCTAGATGGTGTGTAATTCACCTTGCATCACATCAGCAGGCACATGTCCATTCATCTCACGATACTTGCGATGCTGGGTTTCATCATTTGGGGAAGTGAAGTCTATCAGATCCCTCCCTTGTGAAGGCAGCCTTTCCCCTTGTAATTAGCAAATAAAATGTGGCAGGGAGTGCTACTCTGAGGTCATGTGAATATCTTGTGCCCCAACAGTTTTATTTTAAGGATCCATTGATATTCTTGTCCAAATCAGTGTTGCATTTGTAGTTGGAAAAAACAGAGAGAGACATAATCCTATCATTATTTTTACAGTTACTATTTCACATTCTTCTTTAAAGAGAAAGGTAGCCAACGGCAGTCTGCTAAGCCAGCCTCTACACAGTTTTGATATGTACCCGTAAGTCTTTGAGCACTTCCTTGTTTTAGCACAAGATGTTCCAGGCTCATCTTAGATTTTCAGTGTCCTAGAATATGGCTGTTAGGTGTGCACATTACTACAGATGTCTTTGCTTCTAGATTGTTTCAGTATATAACAGTACACTCATATGTGTAGTATGCACGTGTGAATTCATGAGTTCTTCCAGATAATGCCAATTCAAATCCAACACCATAGAATTCTCCATCACCTTTGCCCATTCAGTATTTCATACCTATCCTCTCCCACAGTGAGAAACCACATTACTAGAAACATCAATATATTATTTCATTTATTATTTTATTCCACAGTACACACAATTGAGTTGCAAAATTACTAAACCCAAACCAGTACCAACCACAAAGTTAAGAACAGATTTCAACATATTGTTAAATAAAATTCAAGGATTTATGTTAAAATTTCTAGACAGTATTTGGCAAGTGATTCATAGTACATAATTGTTATATGATGTTAATTGAATTTGACAAGGGAAACAATGCTTGATTTCAGTGTGGTGATATTGTATAAGCTTCAGATCTTGAGTAATGTCCAATCTAAACTTACAACAGCAGCACAGAGGAACACAGTGTGACTCATGAACAGCTGAGAAGGCAGTAAACAAAGGAAAAAACAATCTTTATATGAGGGCTTTTTGGATATTGGAAAGTATTTGATGGATAGCATCTGTAGAGAGGAATAAACCTAGCCAAGGCAGCCCCCTGTGCTAATATTTCAGACTATAAATAATAAATAGGGGGGTTCTAACTTTAACTTCTAGTTTCTCTCTAAGGGTTAGTAAAAACGAACAAGGAAACAGCCTCTTTGGTGAGTCTAATGGAATCAGCTCTTATTTTCTGCAGTCTCTAGCTCTCCCTTTGTTGTCCAGAGTCTTAGGAGCCATAGCTGGTCCCCTGTGCCGTTCTCACCCCTATGGTTCTACCCAGGACTGCCTTGTGGCCTCACTCATTGCATCTTGTAGAAAATCCTGAATTTCTGCATATGCAGGCTTTCATCTTATGCTATTGCTAAGGCCGGTCATGTTTTCCAATGAACTCTTTAAAGTATCTATTTCCTGAGCCTGGCTTTTGCTTCTGTTTGTGTGTTTTCATAGCTTTGCAATTCTTTTCTGCCCTAGTACTGTACTTATTGAGTTTTGTCCCTGCCATGATGGTGGACTATATCTAGTCTTATGCTGGATCGTAATGTGAAGCCTTCCTAGTCACTGTGCCTAAGTTTGTTTGTTTGTTTTAATTGAAGTATAGTTGATTTAGTGTCTAGGTGTACAGCAAAGTGATTCAGTTACACCTATATTTTTTTCAGATTCTTTTCCATTATGGGTTATTATAAGATACTGAATATAGTTCCCTGTGCTGTACCGTAGGTCCTTGTGGTTTATCTACTTTATGCATAGCAGTGCCTGAGTTTTTAAAAGTCCCCATAGTGCTGAAAAGTGCCCTTCATGCCCCTTCCTGTGTCACTGCGTTAACTATCCTGCCTGGCTACTTTGGCTTAAATTTAACCCCTTTTACGCCCACAATTCAATTACCTTTTTAATATTACATACATAATAGTTAGCAATCTTTAAAATCCATTGTAATTATATATTTCAAATATTCTGATTTGAGTTCCTGCTACATTCTGGCTTTTGTTATTATTGTTACCATGGTTGGTAGGAAACATTGACATTTCATTAAATGTGTGTTTGGCTAAGAAAAGGGTTGACAAACCAGTCTCTGATTTGGAACTTAAATGCTATGGGGTTTCAACTTTGAATAAGACTACAGAACAATGTCTTCTTTGAAAACAACTGGGAACAGACAATGGGAAATATTTACCTAGGAAAAGTTGGACAGTACCCTTAGGATCAGGGATTTGCTGCCCTTAGTAGACACCCACATCTTGGCAGTTTTGCCAATAACTTTACACACAACTGTGCCTAAAGGCTGGTTTCTAGCAAAAAGAAAAAAGAAAATATGAGTATTGGATTGAGGGTACCTTACAAATGTAACAGCCGCTGTTTACAAAGGCCTGTGCCTCTCCTGGTCAGCATTATACAGTGGATGACCCAGCCATGCTTTACTCTGTAACATTGTAAGTTCCTCTGTCCTCTCATACTTAGTATCTGATTTATAAAATAATCACTATGTGGTGCAACATTTTATTTTTAAGCAAAGAATCTCCATGCCCACTATAGATCCACATCTGAAACACCTGTTTCTCAATCCTCGGGGGAAAGTTAGATATACACAAAGGAAAAAAGGTGGTGATCCCAGGCATGGAGCTATATGGAGAATGTGAGTGCTTTTCCTTTCTGTGAACTTTTAAAACATATATATGCTGCCCAAATTTTATCTTGTGCAGGTCTCCCATGATTTGTGCAAAGTTCCAGAAGAAATTAGGGTGGAATGCTGAACTCCTCCTAAGTAAAATGAAGAAGTAAATGAGGGAAGCCTATTATTAAAAAATGTTTTTTTAAATAGATTTTAATAGAGTTGAAAATGTTTAGAGTCTTTCAAACTTTAGTTGTATTAATGTTTAAAATGCCTTTCATTATAGAAATAATACATGCTTTCTTACTTTCTTCAAAAAATGAAAAAAAATCTATCTCTCATGCCTCAGTTCTATACCCCAGAGGTAGCCACTTTTAAACATTTTAAAAATATATTTCCTTTGGAGATTATCACCATCAAGGAACTGTGCATGGACTTACGAACTTTAAAATATGCCTATTTTCTCCCCATCTCAAACGATTATAATTTAGCACACCGACTCTATGTCATGCCTCTTCGCCCACCCCATTCCCGTTGTTTATCCAACCATCAACAATATTTATTGGGAGCTTCTAGAGACAGGAAACCACCGTGGTCTCTGCCTTGTTAGAACTTTCATCATGTTAAGCCAGATAATAGCCGACCTTCAGTTCTTCCATAAATAAAAAAGTGCATTATTACTTTGAATAACATACTTTAACCTTTATTTATCCAACAAACTTAGACAATATCCATCACCTAAATATCCTCTAGAAGAAGGGAATTAATTTGTCCACTTTGTTTACTACTTCTCTTTTTTCCCCTCCCCCTAAATTCAGTCAGCCATTATGAACATCATTATGGTTACACTGACAACATTTATGAGATTGGTATCATGTTCCCTAACCATAGTGAAGTTTTCCACGTTTTGCTGATAAGTTGGTCTTTTAAAAAATGTAAAACAAGTAAACTTTAATTACCTCATATCAACCATGTCATATGATTGGATCCATGAAGAAATTATATTCTCATTATATTCTCAATTGTACCAGTCAATAATGTTCCAAACATGAAAGTCAATAAAAGATATAAATTACTAAAAATTCTGTCATATTTTAGATTGTTTCACACTTGATTTATAGTCATGCCTGTATTTTACCACTTTCTGTTTTTCTCAGAGTAGTTGACTTTCATTTTTCTTATTGATGAAAGAAACATCTGACTTCATATTGTGATTAAGAATTCTTTTTTATTAAACACAGAATTTGTGTCACTGAATATGCTTTCTCCTTGAGGACATTCTTCATGAAGTAATTGGATTTCCTGTTCTAATTCATACCTGTTACTTTTTATAGATTCTTCTGTTAATTCCATTGTTTGGTTTATTTTGTTGCCTATGTTTTCCACTTTTTTGAATCTTTTAAAAATGTTTTGCTGAGTACATCTTTGGGTAACGATTTAATTTTTCTACTATGATGATTAGTTTTGTGCATCAACTTCACTAGGCTAAGAGATGCCCAGATAGCTGGTAAAACATTATTTCTGGGTGTGTCTGTGAGGTGTTTCTGGAAAATATTAACATTTGAATCAGTAGACTGAGTAAAGAAGATCACCCTCACCAATACAGTTGGGCATCATTCAGTCTGTTGAGGGCAGGAGAAGATGGGTGTCCCAGGTCAGACAGTGAGCAAATTTGCCCTTCCTCTACTTAATAGAAGAATCGTGTTACTTCTTAATTTAGCTTCCATTAAAGAAAAACAAACAAACAAAATCTTTGTTTTTATTCCAATCTCTTCATCTTTTTCCTCCGAATTCTGGACATTTTCATGACTTTCTCTCTTAGATCCTTATCACTGGAAGAGTGGAAGTGGAGCAGCAAATGTTACCTGGGAGCTTGTCAGAAATTCAGAATCTCAGATTCCACCCCAGACCTGTTGATTGAGACTCTGCATTTTAACACCTCCTGATCATTCATGTGCACATTAGAGTTTGAGAAGCACTCGTCCCTTGACTCATTCTTTTCTGTTCACTCTATTGAACCGTCCTTCTATTAATGTGGTTATTTCTGTCATATTTTTAATTTCCAGCAACTATTTCTTATTCTCTTACTGCTTTCTTTGCACTCCAACAATTTTTGTAAAGCTTTCTCTTCCATTGCTAAGTACACAAATCACATTTTTAATTTTTCTAATTAAAAAAAAATAATTGAAGTATAGTTGATTTATTGGGTTGGCCAAAAATTTCTTCCCAGTTTTTCTGTAATATCTTATGGAAAAATCCAAACGAACTCTTAGGCCAACCCAATACAATGTTGTGTTAGTTTCAGGTGTACAGCAAAGTGATTCAGTTATATATATAATTCATATGTTGAATTACACTGATGAGTATTTTTCAGATGATGAACCTTCCTTACATCCTTGAGATAAAGCCTACTCGATGATAATATATTATTCTAAATGAGGATTTTCACATATATTTTCATAGTGGAATACAGTTATACTTCTGTTTTCTTTATTATTCCTGTTTTGTTTTGAAATTAATACATGAACTCGGCAGTTTCTTTTTCTTTCTTTTTCTTTTTGGAGGGTATAAATAAATTTAAATATTCCTTGAGAATTTGATGGAGTTCTGTTATAAAAACCCTCTGAGCTTGTTTTAAAAACCCATTTCTTTTTATTTAATACATACACATTTTTATTTAAATTATCTTTTTTTTTATTGTACTAATTTTGGCATTTTATATTTTTTCCAGGAATTCATCCATGTTGTCTAGGATTTCAGACACATTAGACAATAGTTGTTCCATAAACTCTCTTTGTCTTTGTCTATAATTATTTCTCACTTGAGTTCTGGTTCTAATTTTGTTTAATTTTGTGTCTTTAGTCATACCAAAGGTTTTTCTACTTTGTAAATCTTTGCAGAATTTCCATTTTTGATATTAAGCGTTTCTATTTTTAATTTTTTTATTTATTGATTTACTTCCTGTAGTATTTTCTTCTTTTGACAAAACCTGTTTGCAGGGTCATATAGCCAGGTTTATCTCTTCTAGACTACATTAAAAACTGAGACTAAATGACACTATTCAAGATCAAATGGCTTCTAAGTCCAAACCTGAGAAATCTTCAACCCGCACGTTGTAGCCACAGGGTTTAGCTTAAAGCAGAAGGGGGTCTGGCGATAGGGGCTGATTGATGTAGAAGGAGGAGCATTATGTTGTTTCCATGTAGAAAATGTCTAAATTCAATCTCTGTGACTCCTGTGGACAGATCTAGGATGAACATGTGTAAATTACCAAATGACTAATTTTGGCTCGATATAAGGGATTCATTTCTAAGGATTAATGCCTGTAAAGGATATGGACCTACAGTAAAATCTTAAATCCACATTCCAAGTGTGGAAATGGAGACAGATTAGCTCCCTGCTAAGGGATGTTGTAAGAGAAATTCTTTGGTATCAAATACAGGTGGGATGAGCTAGATGTTGCAGTCTGTCTTCTGACGCTGAGGTGCTGTGAGCTGGCTTACGCTGCTGAATTGACTAAGAAGGTGAAGCGACAAAGTAGAAAACTGTGTAGTTTTAGTTCAGTCAAGACAATGTGCTGCCTTTAAGAGTTTTTGAAGTTTGTGGTGTGTACTATATTCAAGGCTGCGCACGGCTCCCTGTTTACCTGTTATCGACTGAAACTGTACTTGTAGGGAAGCTGATGCCCTGCTGAATCTAGAAATTGGCTGGATATGGAAGCTACTGGAGAACGGAAGATTGCCTTGGATACGTTTCAGCATATCAAATGAAGGGAGAAAATAACTCTCAGTTACTCCTATTTAAAATGTTTTATACTGTTATCTACATGAGAAAAATGTCCAAATGTCACCCTAATCTTACATAAGCTAATCTTCCTCTGCTCTTTGGTGCCATGAATTAAGAAGCTAGCAAGCCAGAAAATATAATCTATAATGAACTAGTGGTAAATTTGTTATCTGTTGAAGATACAGGGAATTTTTCTCTTCTTTTCTCATTAATCAGAAGCAAACAACACAGAAAAGTATAAAAATAAGCCTACCAAGAATTTGAGCTGCTGGCTTATGTAGAGGCTGTCGGTGTTATAAGTGAGAGGGCTGGTGACGTGTAAATAAGTAGTTTTCTAGGTAGAGGATTCTGTTTAAACATGTATCTCCATAGTGACATCCAACAGAGATATAAAATGTATAAATGTATAAAATGTATAAAGATGTAAAATAAATAAAAGACAGATTTGATTCTAAGGAATATAATGTGATAAACACAAGGCAGGCAGATCGAATGTGTGCTATGCTATTTTTGCTAAACCGATCATTTGTATGACTTTAAATCTATGGCCCACCAATCTGCTCTTAGCCCATGGATCATCTGCCCATTGCATACAAGCCATTTATCCTGAGAAAAGATATGTGCTTTGAAGTCTTCATCTGGCACTCATGTGATTACTGTTTCCTTTATAATTAAAAAGTCACCGACTGGGAACCTTCTGATTTTATAGTCTTGGTAAGTTTGTTCTTTCAGTGCTGGGAGTGTCTACTACATTATTTTTAGTCGAAAATATTAGTGCTGTAAATAAAGTGTTTATATATGTTCAAGGTATGGTGCAAATCTTGATCTGTATTGCTATCTTTAATCTAGAAATCTAATTAAAGCAAGCAGAAATAAGTGACATATAGCTAAATTTGAGAAGGAGTCTTTTTTAAAAAATAAATTTCCTGTTGAGATTTACCTGTGTTGTTGCTGGCATGAGGCAAGATTCTAAATATAAATAATGCTGGGGCCAAAAGGAAGGCAAAAATTGCCAAGAAGATTTTTTGAGTGAATCGTTTTGTATGTCTTTGTAAATAGAAACTGAGACTACCTTTGAAACTCTATTACTTTTCATTAAGAAAAAAATGGGGCAAAGACGGTCTCTAGCCTACCCCTGGGTCCGTGCCCAGGTGGTGCGCCACGTTGCCACTGCTTTCCCAGTGATGCCCGGAGAAGCCACTGTTACTCAGGGGCTTGGGCTCCCATCCTGTGTGGTCCTCTCATGTGCCAGTGTCAGTGCCGTCAGTGCTGCTTGGGGATTAGAGTACGCAGGAGGGAGTGCGGTGTGCTGGGTCCCGGGTCTCGGATGCTGCGCTGTGAATAGGTCTGGTACTTCAGAAACAGGGAGGATTAGGGAGGCAATTATGTCTTCTTAGCTTCCTAAATTTATATTTATTCAAGTCTTTGAACCTGTGGACCCTATAATGCCTGTGGCAAATGGTGACAGTTTCAGTGAGGAACGGCTGGGTCTGCTACTTCCAGCCTCTTGTGTTCTTCCCCCACAGCGGGCCCTGCCCTCTGTCTCTTGCAAAGAGTGGTCCCTGTGGCTTGGCAGACCTACAAACACGTCTCCAACATGCCCTCCTGAAGACGCCATAAATCTTTTAGAGAAAATCAATGCATAACAATATATTTTAAATATATCTGTTCCAAAATTGTGAATTCAGTCTCCAGAATGCAACATGAGAAGTCCAAGAAAATATTTGTTACCTGAGTTCCTCTATTTTAAGTAGTACTTTACTTTCCTTGTACTTTAAGATCACTAATAGTGGGATAGTTTTTATAATAAATGTCTAAAGAAACATAGCTGGATGGAGGAGAAATTATTGGTTATTTTATTACCGTTAGTTTTTATTATTTGCCTATATGCAAATTTATCCAGGCCCCAAATTTCTGTTTATACAATTGTCACTTCAGTTGAAGTCTTTGCACGAGTAATTAATTGGATTAGTAATTAGCAAAATAATTGGATTTGTACTTAAATTTAGATCCTTCATTGTCACTTCATTGTTGTATTGAATATATAACTTTTCCTTTTCCCTTCCTCTTTTCCTTTCCTTTCTGAACAATTCAGTTCAAAGCCAGAGGGAATGCAAGGTAGGCTTCTGTGGTGGGGAAGGAGGGGGGAGCCATGATGGCTCAGAGCAGAGGTTCAGGTCCCAAACAGGGAGAGGAGGAACATCAGTGGACATGGGATACCCAGGGGGTGCTTGAAGCCTGAACAGAATGACAAGTGCCCCTACACAGTGTGACACCCCAGTGACAGGGTACAGGACCCCGAGTGGAGGTGGACCGGGCATCCCTGTGGGGGGTGATTGACCTAGTGCAGGATTTGAGAGCCCAACAATTTGAGAAGTGCAGTCATGAGGGGGGACAAGCTGGCATGGGAAGGCAGAGCCTGAGCAGAGTAAGCAGGGCATCCACAGAGAGGGGCGGCCTGTCAGAGCATGTCAGAGCCCAAGTGGTGTAAAGGGCTTCTGGCTGCAGAATGGGAGATTTTAGCAAAGAGAAGAACTGATTAGATAAGCAGACACATTAAGGGTAATGCTTCTCTCCATCTGAGAATAGAGTTATAAGTAGGGAAGGAAAACAAAAATAAAACTTGTAGAATTTGGATTGGAATTTGAGTTATTAGTGTGAATTCATGATTTTTAATATAAGCAGATAGATGTAGAAATAAATACAGAATTAGAATAGCAGTTAATGTATGCATGTACGTGTGTGTGTGTATTGCACTTCTATTCCCTAGCGCAGTCTTCTGAGAGGCCCTGGAAGAAATGATGCCTAAGGGTCAACAAACATGCATCTCAATCTTGGCCTCTAAACCCCATGTTTTTCCACTAAAAATAGCCAGGGCTGCTTCCAGAACTGGGGCAGATAAGAAAGATCTTATTGTTGAAGGCAAGGAGGTCTTCAAAGAACGGTGAGGATGCATGGGAAGGGTAAAGGAACCAACTTGTAAGGTCTCCAACTGGCCATACCTGGGTCAATTTGAAGCATCATATTAATGATAGTAACCAAATGAATATAACCCATGCAATAAAATATAACCCATGAGCCTGTACTGAATAAGTTGAGAGTTTAATAAGGAACAGAAAATTCAAAATACCTCCCCATAAAATACTAATTACAAAGGACACCTTTACATTGAAGTTCGGCAGATGCTGCCTTAAACAAGTGATCGAAGTGAACTTCCTCAGTGTTGGGAAAATTGGACCATGTGCCTCCTGATGGTGCAATGGGAAGAACCCAGCATCACTCTGGTGATGTGCCTGCCAAAGACACATAACCGGAATCATGAAGAAATAGCAGACGGATCCAAATGACAAATATTCTATAAAATAACTGTCCTGTCACTTTCAAAAATTCCAAAGTTGTGATAGTCATGCAAAAACTAAGGAACTGTGCCAGACTAAAATATCTAAAGAGATGTGACAACGAAACGCAGTGCATGATTTTTAGCTGGCTTCTTTTAGTATAAAGGACATAATTGGGAGAGTTTAAATGAGGCCTGAGGATTAAATGATAATAATGTGACAATGTTAATTCCTGAATTGGATGAATGGACTGTGATTGGACAGGAGAATGTTTGTTTGTAGAAAATACACACTAAAGTTTTTGGGTATGACAGGGCATCATGTCAGCAACTTACTCTCAAAAAACAGATCTTTGTATTGTACTTGCTAAGTCTGAGGTGTTTCAAAAATGTATGTGTGTAACACATATATTCAGTTAAACATTTCAATAAAGCATTATCCTGTGGTCTGCTTTATGCCAGGAATCAAAATTAAAGACATTAGAAGTGAATTTGTAAAATTAAAAATGCCCAGAGTCATTGGTGTTACCCATTCCTAGGTTCTGAAGGACTATTTCTCTGAAGAAGAACATGTTTCTGTCAAAAGTTGACTCTCAGTAAAAAGGGTTTAACTTCTTGCATATGCAGTTTAATTAAGTTACAGAGAAATTACAAGTTTCACAAAACTGGTCATGCAGAACAAAGCCCATACTTTTATATGCTTTGGAATAATCTTAAATGTACTAGAGAGGTCAAGGTCACTAGAAATGGGTTTTCAAAAAAAGACCTCGTAACCATGATGTTATATACATGACCGCCAATAGCCGGAAGGGATTCAGTGGAAACACTGGGCTGAATTTAAACAGAAGTATGGACTCAAATTTCAATTATACTAAAGTTGTAAGTGGCACAGAAAAATATATGCTACCATCAGTTCTCTTTTTTTAAGAAGGATGTGAATGTACTATTGTTCAACACCCCCCAAATCCAATAAGCTTTTATTAAAAATATAATACATTAAAAAGTGTATGACATATGTGCTTTGAATCATGTATGTTTGAAAATGTGAAGTGTAGGAGAAACAAGACAAATCATGGCTTGGCTCTACTCTCAAAGGAATCCGGCCCAGTGAGAAATATAGGTGCAAAATCACATTATCAAGAATTACGGAAGATTTAAAACTAATTCCTTAAGTATTTCTCAAACAATATTTACCATAATATATTTGTTTGCTCTTCGTTCTGATTATTTTAAGTAAATGTTCAGGAGAGTACAGGAGAGTGCAACCAACCCCCATAATGATAACTAGATCCTTTTACATTCAGATGCACCTGTTTTTGAGGTGAAGTCTGTTTGATCCAAGATAAAAGGCTCAATTATATAACTTGACCTGTGCCCTTCTAACTATGGTGTCTTTCTCAGAGCGGCGGGTGCACACAGGGCTTACCAGGAAGTTGTTAAAGAGAAGAGAAATGTGCATCTGTGTATCACCAATAATACACAGACACCTGCAGATTGATTCATAAATACTTGAGAAGAAAGTTCAGGAATTGCTGCCTCTGAGTTTCTTGTTCTCCGTAGGAGCAGGATGCGGGACTTACTGACAGAAGCAAAGGAAGAGGAAGTTCAGCTAATAATTTGAAGATACTTTCACCTTTGCTAGTCTCTTTCTCGGTTCACAGGCATTAGTGGGAGTGAAAGGAACAAGTTATGAACCATTTACTTAGGCTATCTGGAAGGATTTAATCTCACTGGGGTCATGGAGTTGAGTATTCTCTGTGAATTGGAGCTACTGTGATAGGCCCTATCTGTAGGCCTGGCATCCAGAGATAAGAGTTTAAGTCCAGCTGGAATTAGAAGCAGCATAATTAGCTGGAATGCTGGACTGTAAACCTTTGGGCTCGAATTGTGAAAAGCCTCCAGTTAGCAGCACAGATCACTCCGATGGAGTTTTGGCTCTGGGAGCTGAGCATGAGACACCCATTAATATCAAGGACTTCCCCAGTGTGCACAATAAGTTCAGCCCCATGTACTGTGGTGCATACTTTTCATCAATCTTGTGGTTCCTTTAGAAAGCATCGCCAGAGGCTCATTTTCCACTTCATCAGCATTCATATGTTTATTTTTTAAAAAGAAGACCAGGAAAAATGTTTGAAAAGTCAATGATTTTTAGAAACTATGAGGTAAATTTCTGTATAACTTGTATGTGTATAGCGCTTTAAAATATCAGAAATAGAAGTTAATAAAGCATGAAACAGCAGACAGACTGATAATACTATATTTTTTATTTGCATGTGCCCATTTAGCTCCTAAAACTGTATCTTTCAAAAATATAGAATGTGTATGTTTATTTTATATTTATAAAATGTATGTTTATTTACTATCTGGTATTATAAAACCAAAATAATAATGCATATGTTAATAGAATGGCAGAGACTTACAATAAGGGTAGGAACTTAATTATAAGCCTATATTTTTATAATAATCATATACCATGATTGTTCCTTAAAATAAAATTTATTATTTAAACTGATAATATGTAAAATACATGACCCTTTTTTTTTCTACCCATAAAATTAAACAAAACATAGTATGCAGTATAAGTAGCAGATTCAAACATACCTGAGTTCTCTGTTTCCGATCAAGATGAATCCTTTGTCTGACCTGTGTACTTTTAAGAAAGCAGAAAAATATAAATGTCTGTGGAGAGTTCCGAGTGCATTAAATTTGCCTTGTATTGTTCATTTTAATGAAAAAAATTCTTCAGTAAGCATTGCAAAGGATTCTAGCAAGTCAATCACTTACTTAGTAGGTCCCCTAATCCTAGACTTATTCACACTTTCTACATTCTAATAATTCTAGCTTGATGGTGTTCTGTGTAAGTCTAGTGACTTTGATAATAACTCTTAGTTTGAGTATTTAAAAGCCTTCGTAAGCTGAATGGAGAGTGTGAGCTTTATTAGTAACTATCAATTCCATCTAACTGCTTCCCTTTTTTCTTTTCATTTGTCTTCTTCTAAACAGTTATGATATAAATAGTATTAAATTATATGTCTTTAGTTTTATTATAAGTTCATCTTTAATTATGATAGCACTTTTGTTTTAATGTCATATAAATACCAACTATAGTTAGATCATGATCCCACCCATAACATTAAAAAATGTTGGTAATCACATGGCAGTAATGTACCATATAGAAAGAAAATATAACAAAAGAAATAAAGAAGTCTTTATCAAAATGAGATGATATTTCTAGTAAGATATGTATTATGGATGATATTTCAAGAGGTCCCAGAGTAACTATTAAAAGTGAAGTCATATGATTGCTTAATTAAGCATCTTGGGTTATAATAGCAAGTGTAAATAGCTAGACAGCAATAAGAGGTGCGCCTTGCCAAATAGGACAGAGACTGTGGCATTTACATTTCAGGTTCACTGTGGATCATCAAATTCCATAGTAAAACTTAGGGTCCAGTGTTTTCCAAACCTCAAGCACCAGAGACGAACACATTTCTGTTGTTCTGGGTAGGAATGTCAGTCCCTGTCACGTTCTTCCCTTTAGGCTTCATACTGTATCACAAACATTGTCCCATATCACTGCAAATTTATCATAGGTCTTAAAGAGTCATAATATCCTAGTGTACGTCAATGAGACATTTGGATACTTAAATTATATAGTTGTGTAAATAGACCTTTTGTGATGTCCTATATTTAGAATTGACTGGAAAGAAAAATTACTGGACTATAAGATGAAAAGATAAGGAGAACACCTGGCTTCTCTATATTTCGTTCAAAGGGTAGCGTACAGGTACAATCAGTCGGAATGTAGCAGAAGCAGTTACCTCCCCAGTAATGCAGTCGACTATTTCAATACTGGCTAGTATTTTCCGCCACTAGGAAGATGTAGGTAACCACACGTGGACCTTAGACTGTGAAACAGCATCTGTAGAAGCTCCAGAATACTTCCTCCTAATGCTGATTAAGGGAGAAATATTTTTAAATGAAATGTAAACAAATTATTTCCAGAAATCAATTTCAACTGGCCAACTCTTACCTTTACTTTTTACTAATCCACTATTTTTTTTTTTTTTTTTGCGGTACGCGGGCTTCTCACTGCTGTGGCCTCTCCCGTTGCGGAGCACTGGCTCCGGACGCGCAGGCTCAGTGGCCATGGCTCACGGGCCCAGTCGCTCCGCGGCATGTGGGATCTTCCCGGACCGGGGCATGAACCCGTGTCCCCTGCATCGGCAGGCGTACTCTCAACCACTGCGCCACCAGGGAAGCCCCACTATTATTTTTTATTACACCGTAGTGAAATGTATAGAAAGTGTGTAAAGTGTTATGTGCCCTTATCTCTAGGCCTAAATTCTTCATTATTATAAATCAATCAATCAGTCATAGCTATCTTACCTAACATATCTAACATACCTAACAAGGTTAATAATAATCCCTTAATATTACTAAAACACAATAAGATTGTCAAAATATTGATATGTATGTTGAAGGTAAGTCATAGATACTGCATTATACACTCCAATTTTGCATATGTTTGAAATTTTTCATAAAAAACATTTTTTTCAAAAAAATGTACAATTCAGTCATTTTGGAGTCACAGAGTGACAATTCAGTCACAGAGTTGTGGAGTCCTCAATACCATCTAACTTTAGACCACTTTCATCACCTCAAGAAGAAAACCTATTCCCGTTAGCAGTCACTCCACATTCCCCTCCCCACTTCAGTCTTCTCCCCTCCCTGGCTGCAATTAATTCACTTTCTGTCTCTGTGAGTTGGCCTGTTTTGGACGTTTCATATAAATGGAAATGTAATATGTGGTCTTTTGTAATTGCCTTCTTCCACTTAGCATAATGTTTCAAGGTTCACCTGTGTTTGTTGCATGTATCAGTTCTCCATTCCTTTTTATTGTAAAATATTCCACTGTATAGATATACTGCATTTTGTTTATTCAGTTGATGCATATTTGGGTTATTTCTAACTTTTTGCTATTATACAAGGTGCTGCTATGAACAACCGTGTACCAGATTTCATGTGGACATATGTTTCCCAAAGTAGCTAAACCAATTTGCATTGCTGCCAACAGTGAATGAGGGTTACAATTTATCCACATTTTTGCCAACACTCGTTACTGTTTGTTTGTTTTTAATTTTAGCCATCCTCATGGGTGAGAGGTGCTATCTCGTGGTTTTAATTTGCATTTCCCTAATGAATAACGATGTTGAGCATCTTTTCATATGCTTTTTGGCCATTTGTATATCTTCTTTGGAGAGATGTCTATTTAAGTCCTTTGTCTATGTTTTTAATTGGGTCACTTTGTTGAGTTGTAAGAGTTCTTTATATACTCTGGATATATAGCGCCTTATGAGTGATATGATTTGCAAATATTTTCTCCCATTTGGTGGGTTATCTTTCCACTTTACTGGTGATGTTCTTGAAGCACAAAAGTTGAAATTCAAAGTATCTATATTTTCTTTGCTCACTTCTCCTTTTGGTGTCATATCGAAGAAACCATTCCCAAACCCAAGGTCATAAAGATTTACTCCTAAGTTTTCTCCTAAGAGTTTTACAGTTTTAGCCCTTGCATGTAAGCCTCTGATCCATTTGACTTAATTTTTATAAATAGTGTGAAGTAGGAGTTAAACTTTATTCTTTTGCATATGGATATCCAGCTGTCCTAGTGTCAATTTGTTGAGATTATTCTTTTATCATTGAATCATCTTGGTACTCTTGCTGAATATTGATTGCATATTCGGTTGAATTTACCAGTGAATCCCTCTGGCCCTGGGATTTCTTTCTTGGAAGTTTTAAGACTACTAATTCAATAGCTTTATTTTGTATAGGTCTCTTCAGGTTTTATATGTCTCCTTGAAGACGTTCTGGTAGTTTATGTCTTTCTGTTGTTTGTCCATTTCATCTAGTTTATCTCATTTGTAAGCATAATCTTATCCACTTTTACAAATGGATTATCAGAATCCAAAATCCAGTCTCTTTGTGCAAAGGCATTTTCTAGGCAAATAAACAAAATAGTTTACTAAGCCGGTTTAATTTTTCTTAATAAATACAATTCTTTTAATGATGAGGTGTGACAGACTGATAAAATACACAGTAGTTAACTTTAAAACTAACCATATATTATTATTTTGTAATTTTCTGAGGATTGAATGAAACAGGTTTTTCCTAGCTCCTCATTAATTCAGGAGCTGCTGAGAGATAATGAGGTCATGGAATAGCCCTGGATCCCACACCTTCGGTTGTCAGGATGCTTCTGGAATCCTCGGAAACTTCTTGGATATTTACCTTCTTGGAATTATAATTGGGATTCAGAATCAACCTACCCGTAGTGCCTGTGTTTTTTTCTTTGTCCAACTTCTTTCTGAATTATGAGGATGTTGTTAATACTGTGGCTTTTCTAAAAGTTTCCATTGATGTAAATTTTAAGGAACAGGTTAAGGAATGTGGACCAGTACTGGAATGTATCCCACATGCCCCCAGTTTCGCTATTTCCTTCCATCTCTGTATTCTAATCCCTGTCTCTCAACCAAGAGGAATTATTAGAGCTCCAGGGTGAAGGAAGCTGGAAGTCTATGACCTGCTTGCTCTTTCTGAGTTATTAGAGTCTGGAAGTTAGTCTGTAGGCACTTTGAGGTAGACACCGTGCTTCATTCAGTCACGAAGCACAGTGCCTAACACAGAGTAAGTGCTCATTTCTGAATTAAATTTAAACAAAGTAAAACTCCAGCCTGCAGCTCCAAACCTATTTTCATGAAATTCAAACATATATTTGATTTCTCCTTTTACTCCATTTTCCTTATCATAAGGTTACACATCCTCAAGTTCTTATCTCTTGTATTAAAAAAAAAATTTAGGAAAATTTATGATGCTATTCATTTTGACAACTTAATGTAATTTTAGTCATTATGTAGCAACCAGGGGCATTTCCATTTGAACCATTTTCTAGTATCATGAAATGAGAAAGTCTAGCCAAGAATAAGAAGGTAAGTAATACTTATATTAAAACAAAAATGAAACAAATCAAAACAAACAAATAAAAAATTGTCTCTTCCTTATGGGTATATTTGTATTTCCCAAGCCCACCCCCGGGGGGACTTGAGCACTTGGGCGTCTCTGGAATCTTAGAAAAGGAGGTTTCTCAAAGAAATAAGACTGATCAGGTAAAGCATTCAATTGGGAATCTTTATGGAATATTACTTGTTATTTATAGTTATGTTTCTTTCCTGGCATTTTCATATTTTCATCTTAATTCAGGCTTGCATTTCATTCAGGCATCCTCAATTATTCATCATCTCATTTAACAAATGTGAATTAAGTGCGTATTTTATGCCCAGCAGCCATAAATCTGAGGTTCAGACAAAAATGGTCCCTTCTCTCTAGGAGCTTACATTCTAGCTGGAGAGACAAATTTTCTACAGTTACTACGTAAATAATGATGCAGTTAAGATTAAGATAAATGCTAAACAGGAGTGTTATTAAAGCTGCTAGTACTCACCTAGATGTGTTGAAGTGTGCCTTCCACCTCCTCAGCCTTACTTCTCTCCAGGGTAGGCCAGCTCCTCCCTGAGAGGCTGACCTTTGTCTAGGGATTTAGTCTTTTTTTTTTCTTTTTGTAATTTAATTTTAATGTTATGATGAATTACAGCTGATTTACAATGTTGTGTTTCTTTTGGACGTACAGCAACTTGATTCAGTTACACAGAAACATCTATATATTCTTTTTCAGATTCTTTTTCCATTGAGGTTATTACAGTGTGTTGAGTCCAGTTCCCTGTGTTATACAGTAGATCCTTGTTGATTATCTGTTTTCTCTATGTATGTGTTGTATGCTAATTTAAACCCTTAATTTAGGCCTCCCCCCACACCATTCCCTTTTGGTAGTCGTAAGTCTTTCTAAGTCTGTGACTGTCTTTCTGATTTGTAAGTTAGTTCATTTGTATCAATTTTTAAATTCCACCTATAAGTGATATCATATGATATATACCTTTCTCTGTCTGACTTATGTCACTGGGTATGATTTTTTTTTAATATCTTTATTAGAGTATAATTGCTTTACAATGTTGTGTTAGTTTCTGCTGTACAACAAAGTGAATCAGCTATGTGTATACACATGTCCCCTTATTCCCTCCCTCCTGCGCCTCCCTCCCACCCCTGCCATCCCACCCCTCTAGGTCATCACAAAGATTGAGCTGATCTCCCTGGGCTATGCAGCAGCTTCCCACTAGCTATCCATTTTACATTTGGTAGTGTATATATGTCAATGCTACTCTCTCAGGGATTTAGTCTTAATCCTCAGTGTTTGAGTTTGGTTGGTGCTGGGTTTATCTGTTGATAAAAATAGAAACAATTACATTTTTAAATATTGTGTTTTGTGGTGTCGACATTGCTACTATGGAAACAGCTAATCATTTTGCTGAACCGTATTTTCCTCTTTTTTTCCTCTCCATTTGTGATAAAGGTGCTACCTCAGAACACATTTGTGTGTGTGTCATGGAGCTTTGTATACTCTGAAAAAAATTATCGGTTTATTTGCTTTTTAAAAAGACTTATATCCCTAGGCGCCTCTGATTTCAAAATAGCCAGATCTGATAACATAAAGAGTCCACTTACATACTCAGGGGCTCTGAGTTTTGAGAGGTGTCCAGGCTAGTTATGAACTCATTAAAAATTTAAAATAGTTGAGTGCCAACTGGGGTGACTTCATTGTAAGCATTAGAAAGAAACACTCCTTAAAGAGCCATTGGAAAGTAGGACAGATAATGAAAGAGTATAGTTTTTATTAAAAGAAAAGGGCATATATTAATTGTGAGTTCATTCTCTACTTGTTTGTTGTTTGACTACTAAAATTCTCAAAATAGCATAAGGGCTTCAATGGAGAAACTTTCAAAGCCTTGAAAAGAAAACGCTATTAATGGAACTAATTAGATGGCTGGAGCATAATGGAGATTCTAGCTCATAGGCACTGTTATGTGACTTTATTTTTAAAATCTTCATCACTTCATATTCTGTTTTCACTCAATCACTTTTATTTACAATAAAATCTCTCAGTTCTGAGATCCAAAATACTTTTAAAACATAGGTAAAATTCTGTTACAAAAATACTCTTAGACTAGGGTAGGCAGTGATGAGAGCAGTAGAATAAAGATGTAGCCTGGCCTTGAGTGATCAACCATTTATTCCAATTACCCAATTGATTAAAACAAAAAGTAAAACACACGAGTGCTTATTTTATTGGAATTTGACTAGTTTAGGTTGAGAATAAATGGAGAATAGTATACCCCCCCTCCATTGGTAAAGATATTTCACACCACTGCTTTTTTTTTTTTTTTTTGAATTTTGTTACAATATTGCTTCTGTTTTATGTGTTTTGGGTTTTTGGCCGAGAGACATGTGGGATCTTATCTCCCCAACCAGGGATCGAACCCACACCCCCTGCACTGGAAGACGAAGTCTTAACCACTGGACCGCCAGGGAAGTCCCTTATACCATTTGCTTCTAACAGTTATTCATGTTTGAAACAAGATGATTATGATTGACTCCATTATCTGAATTCCCTTAGTATATTACACATTACTTTGTCAAATATTTGGTATCTTTATGTCCTCCACTAAATTATGGGATATTTGCATGTGCTGCTGAATCTTTCTCATCTTTGATCTCTGAGCCTTTAACACAGAGCTTAACACATAGTAGATGCATGATAAATGTTTGAATGACTGAAAAATCAAATATGTACTGCTTACTTGAAATTATATATAGACCAAAAGCTGTAAGTTAATGAAAATGAACATAATTAATAATCATACCTTGGAATCAGAGGATCTATAATATAATCATCTCTTAATTTCAACTCACTTGTTTTTGTATTTGGGGCCAATGCCTTATTCTCAGTCTCCATTTTATAGGAAATAATAGTATTTAATATAAAATTATTGCAATTGCTTTATGTAGGCTTGCATTTGTTCTATAATAGGGATATCCTTATCTCCTTTACCTCTAAAATCCCTCCATCCCTACCCCTCCCACATCCCATACACTTAGCAACTTTTGGGTCCTCAGAGGTTTTTAAGGCCTCTCTCCTATGTCCCATCTGGATTTGTCCTCTGAGATATCTGTTCCCCTCTTCCCACTGGCCCACTGCATGAGGACTGTGTGTGTGCTCACACACATGCATAGGAGACGGATCAACCAATCTGTGTTAATATAGCAATGGGTGACGAAAGAATAATGTGTCCATTTAGATGCCTTTTTAAAAACTGGACTCTGGAGACTATTTTCACATTAGTGGAGTCTCATTTAGTGGTAGTTATTCCAGGCTATCCGACAGTCCAGAGATATGAATATTTTGTTTCAGGTATGCTTTTAAATAGTATTATTGAGTAACCTCCTTCTGCCTTATAATTAAGCCTGTTTGATATATTTTTTTAAATATGCACTGCAGAGAAGCTGTGCTACCTATAACTAGAGTACAAAATACTCCACTTCGTAGCACAGCACAGGAAATTGATTAATGTATACTTTCACTGAATATAGCATTATATAAAACATTTTTAAAACATAAATGACCCAGGGAGATCTCAGGTCATCTACATAGCTACTGCAACAGTCTAACACAGTTGTCACATTCTGCTCCTGAATTTATTCATTATCATGACTTTTTGGATCTTCATATAAGTTCTATTCTTAATATCCAAATAACACTAAACAATGATACCTAACATATAGGGGCAGGACTGTAGATACCTCTCAGGTCACTTCGATGGATATTTTCCCACTACGACCATAGTTTGTAGTTTTCCTACACATGAACAAATTATCTCCCACAGCATAGGTAAAAGAAACCAGTCACCTGAATCTTTGGTACCGCCCTGAACCCACACTGCTGCCTCTGCTATAGGCTTACTTTACAGATGTCAACACCACGTAGCTGCCTTTCTAGTACATGATGAGACGTACAAACAAACTTGTAAGTGGAATTTAAAGGGATTCCATGAATTGGCTTTAGATACATATTATGTTCTAAATTTGTAAAGGGAAATATTGACCTAACCATTCAAATAGTTTGGATAATATGCATATAATGCATTTGATAGCTTTGATCCCTGTGAAAAATTAAATGGATTCATTATTATCATTCTTATTACTGGAATTTTACATGCATTTCACCCATTATTTTAATTCTGTATTACATTTTCAATTATAATAAGACTCATAGTATCTTGGGAAAAATAACAATTTCAATAGCCATTAGTTGTTAACATTAAATCTCAAAGAAGTGAAGAAATATCAACAACTCTAATTTTAAAATGATATCAATTCATATGTAGATTACAGATCTCTGTTGCAGGTGCTTTTCGTAGAGGATGTGAGCCTTGTTTTAACTTGAAATGTAGATAGTTCTTAAGGTGAAGGACTGTAATGGCACTGTGTTTTATTTCCAGCATCAGATTATTGTAATAATAAGTGGATAGTGATGATTTTTAATTCCTAAAAAGCCACATTGCCTATGAAGGAGATTTGGTATTCAATTACTAGGCAGAAAGACATTTAGTTCATAATCTGAAGAAACTTAATGTTTCAATTTTGGGAAGTAAAAGCCTTAAATACTTTAAATCTCAATATAAAGCATTGTTCTTGCTACTCTAATAATGTGGATTTTGCACAAGAGTCTAGTGGTATGGCTTGATGCAATGAAAAATAATACCTAACATTACACAGTGTTTTAAAGGCAGAAAAACACTTTTCATATCTTTATTGTTATTGTTTTATCCTCATAACAAACTTGTGTAGATAAAACTGTTATCAATTCTTATATTACACCTAGAGAAATCAGAGCATTGTAGAATTTAAATGACCTGCTCAAGGGCACAACTTAATATGTAAAGTAATGACTCTTGAACTCAGCTACTTTTATTCTATATACTGTATTTTTCTATTGCATTCGCTTTTAGAAACACTTGAATCACTAGATCCTAATAAACCTGTAGGATGGTGGCCATTATTCTGCATCTTTATTTGGTGCAGAGAAACTTTTGTTTCCATCAACCTTGATAACTGGGAAAGCATCCGCGGGGAATGCAGTTGCCAAAATATTTCAAGCAGAAAAGCAAAAGGACTTTAAGATACATGTACTTGCAATAATCAATCACAGAGAGTGGGTGAAGAATAGTTGATAAAGAAATATTTACAAGAATTTGTTTTCCAATAAACAGAACTTAAATGTTATCCTGGATCTATAAAAACATCATTCTTATTAAACATGTCCTAAGACCTCTTAATTGAAAAACACTAGAAAGTCAAAGGATTTTCTGAACAGAAAAAGTTCCAGGAAGATTGAAAATAATGCTTAACTCTATGTTTCTTTGTAAGTGTACCTTCGGGTGTTCATGTTGGGGATGGCTAGAAACTCAGCTGAGAGGGATGGGGGAGGAGGGAAGTGGTCAGATCAGAAAGGATTTCAAGAGCCATGTTAGGAAACAGGGAGCACAGACTGTCCTGAGCATGGGTGGGTGGGTGGGGGGGCACTGGAGGCCTTTAAGCAGAAGCCAAGCAGGTTCTCGTTTTTGTTTGGAGAGATTCCTCCAGCAGGTATGTGGAGAAAGCATTTAGGGAACTGAGGTGGATAGCAGGACACTAGTTATAACAAGTTATTGCAGTCATCCAAAAGAGAGTTTGAGGTGTCAAAATAAGGTCGTGACTTTGCGTCTAGAAAGGTGGACACAGATCCAACAACTATTGAGAGGATAAGACTTGGTCAATAAGAATTTAATTTTGAGCTGGAAAATCTGCCTGTTCTGTATCGTAATTGTATTCCTACTTGTTCCTGAATGCCGTTCTTGCTTTTCCAACAGATTGCCATTTCTTGAGATCTTAGACTGTGCATGCACGTTCCCTTTTACCTTCTATTTGACCTTGTTCTAATAGAATGATGCCTCCAGAGGTTACTGCGCCTTGAACAGCTCTTTCTGCCTTACAAAAAGGGCTGAATGCTGAGCTTCAGGAATTTTACCGTAACTTTTCTATTTCCTTCATGGTCACCAGGCCATCAGCTATCAGAGCTCACAATTCCCAGTTTGCCAGCCTCTGAAGATTTCAAAGGAAAGGTTGAGTCAATCTGGCTTGTGATTTTGTGTGAAGATAGGGTATAAAGGAGAGTTTGATCATAAATCCATCAAATCAA
Organism: Pseudorca crassidens; assembly: GCF_039906515.1. Classification (NCBI taxonomy): domain Eukaryota; kingdom Metazoa; phylum Chordata; class Mammalia; order Artiodactyla; family Delphinidae; genus Pseudorca; species Pseudorca crassidens. The sequence continues at coordinate 6,390,554 of NC_090308.1, forward strand.
ATCTTGCTCTATTCTTTTCTTAAGTCTTAATTTGGAAACTTGCATAACACTACTCTTTACACTCCATCTTTCCCAGTTGTAACTGCCCTATCTTATTCACACAAGCACAACAGAAATCCTTTTATAGGTTTATGGGTTTTTATGCACCTATAATTATTTCTAATACATTACCAAGATGAATGCCCAAGATAGCTTTCCTAAGCTTAGTCATTTTGAGGTAGAAGGCTAGACCTTGCCAAATTGTCCAGAAAATTAGCTTCATTATAAAACTTGGAAAAGTTTGACACTAATTTCTAATTAAAATATTACTGTTTTTCTTGGGCTTGGGTAAAGTGTTGGCAGTTGTGATCTGAATTAGTTTGAGAAGATATTTCCTTAAACCAGAGCATAATTTGGGGCAAGAAACATGCTGTGCATTTCCCTTTGCTTTTGATTCCTGAATAATGTCACAGTTACTTCTATGGATAAATTTCTTAATGCAGCATGTATCAAAATCAAGTATGAGCATGTCTTAGCTGGCAGACTAGTTTCAAGAAGCATAATCAGTAGTTATAAGCTAGGAAATACATTTGAACAAATCATGTGCAGGTACTGAAATCATGAGATTTAAAACTGTGAAAAATGAGAGAATATTGAAGCCAAGAACCTTTGATCTGTTGGCTGATGCCATGTATTTTTGAATGGAGCCAATTTGAGGTGTTAACAAAAAAACCAACAGATGTCTGAGATAGATTTCAAATTATTATAGACAAATATAGTCTTGTGAAAAAAAGAACAGATATTTTAAAGCAAGGTCTTATTTCCTTTCCTTACCATAAACTACCCTGGATTTTTTTCATTTTTGTTAAAAATTAGTAGCTATTGGTATATAGGGAGGTGGGGGGCTATTTCAAAGGAATGCTGAGCTACTCTTCACAACTAGTTTACAAGAGGCCTTGAGCAGGTCCATCTATTTAATTTGCATTAATTCTACTCTGTCAGTAGAATGAACAGAGCAACCAGGCAGCTATCATTTGTCAAACCCATTTGGGGCAGTTGAAATCCTGGAGGGCTGCCCTGAAGTGGAGCTTTGGTATGCTGGGAACGGAAACAGGGAGATACGTGATTTTTGCAGCTAGCGGGACTAGGCTTGCTTTTCAGAGAAGTGTAATGGGTTAATACCTAAGCCAGGGGAAGAATTAATTTAATGACACCCCAAACCAAACAACAGTCTGTATATGGGTCTGGACTGCGAGGGAGGAAAAATTGCTATTACTGGTCCTCAAGGTTTTAGAATGTCAATTAATTGGATCCCTCCCTCCTCTGCCTTTTTAACCAATAGGGAAATGGAAGTAGATCAACAGGTACCAGTATGTGCCATGTCACTGATGAATCTAATTTGAGGAACACAGAGCATACTTGTAGCCACAATGGTCTGCCCCCAATTTTCCCACTGGATGAAATTACTTACCCCATCACAGAAAGAACATGTGCATGACTGCATGGATGAGTGAGTGAGGGTTGTTAAGGAGAAAATGGGAGGTCCAGTTCACCAAGCAAAGGTAAGAATGTAGGGAGATAAAAGTGTTCCCCTAAAACTATTATTATTTCAAAGAATTAGAGGGAGGAGCTTCAAGATGGTGGAAGAGTAAGACCTGGAGATCACCTTCCTCCCCACAAATACATCAGAAATACATCTACATGTGGAACAACTCCTACAGGGCACCTACTGAATGCTGGCAGAAGACCTCAGACTTCCCAAAAGGCAAGAAACTCCCCACGTACGTGGGTAGGGCAAAAGAAAAAAGAATAAACAGAGACAAAAGGATAGGGACGGGACCTGCACCAGTGGGAGGGAGCTGTGAAGGAGGAAAGGTTTCCACACACTAGGAAGCCCCTTTGCGGACGGAGACTGCCGGTGGCGGAGGGGGGAAGCTTCGGAGCCACAGCAGAGGAGGAGAACACAGCAACAGGGGTGCGGAGGGCAAAGCGGAGAGATTCCCGCACAGAGGACAGGTGCCGACTAGCACTCACCAGCCCGAGAGGCTTGTCAGCTCACCCGCCGGGGCGGGTGGGGCTGGGAGCTGAGGCTCAGGCTTCAGAGGTCAGATCCCAGGGAGAGGACTGGGGTTGGCTGTGTGAACACAGCCTGAAGGGACTAGTGCGCCACAGCTAGCCAGGAGGGAGTCCGGGCAAAAGCCTGGAACTGCCTAAGAGGCAAGAGACCATTGTTTTGGGGTGCGCGAGCAGAGGGGATTAAGAGCGCTGCCTAAACGAGCTCCAGAGATGGGCACCAGCCGCGGCTATCAGTGCGGACCCCAGAGACGGGCATGAGACGCTAAGGCTGCTACTGCAGCCACCAAGAAGCCTGTGTGCGAGCACAGGTCACTATCCACACCTCCCCTCCCGGAAGCAGGTGCAGCCCGCCACTGCCAGGGTCCTGTGATCCAGGGACAACTTCCCTGGGACAACACACGGTGTGCCTCAGGCTGGTGCAATGTCACACCAGCCTCTGTCGCCCCAGGCTCGCCCCGCATCCCTCCCCCTCCCTCCCCTGGGCCTCAGTAAGCCAGAGCCCCCGAATCAGCTGCTCCTTTAACCCTGTCCTGTCTGGGTGGGAACAGACGCCCTCAGGAAACCTACACGCAGAGGCGGGGCCAGATCCAAAGCTGAACCCCGGGAGCATTGCGAACAAAGAAGAGAAAGGGAAATCTCTCCCAGCAGCCTCAGGAGCAGCAGATTAAATCTCCACAGTCAACTTGATGTACCCTGCATGTGTAGAATACCTCAATAGACAACGAATCATCCCAAATTGAGGAGGTGGAGGTTGGAAGCAACGATATATATGTTTCTTTCCCTTTTTCTCTTTTTGTGAGTGTGTATGTGTATGTTTCTGTGTGTGGTTTTGTCTGTATAGCTTTGCTTTTACCATTTGTCCTAGGGTTCTGTCTGTCCATTTTGTTTTTTTCTTTTTTTTACTATAGTTTTTAGCGTTTGTTATCATTGGTGGATTTGATATTTGGTTTGCTTTCTCCCTTCCTTCTTTCTTTCTTTTTTTCTTTTTTTTTTACTTTCTTTAAATTTTTTTTAAATAATTATATTTTAGTCTTTATTTTAAAATTTTTATTTTATTTTACTTTATATTATTTTATTTTATCCTCTTCTTTCTTTCTTTCTTTCTTTTTTATCTCCCTTTTATTCGGACCTGTGTGGATGACAGGCTCTTGGTGTTCCACCAGGCATCAGGACTGTGCCTCTGAGGTGGGAGAGCCAAGTTCAGGACACTGGTCCACAAGAGACCTCCCAGCTCCACGTAATATCAAATGGTGAAAATCGCCCAGAGATCTCCATCTCAACACCAACACCCACCTCCACTCAATGATCAGCAAGCTACAGTGCCAGACACCCTATGCCAAACAACTAGCAAGACAGAAATACAACTCCATCCATGAGGAGAGAGGCTGCCTAAAATCATAATAAGGCCACAGACACCCCAAAACACACCACTAGACGTGGACCTACCCACCAGAAAAACAAGATCCAGCTTCATCCACCAGAACAAGGGCACTAGTCCCCTCCACCAGGAAGCCTACACAACCCACTGAACCAACCTTAGCCACTGGGGACAGACACCAAAAACAATGGACACTATTAACCTGCAGTCTGTGAAAAGGAGACCCCAAGTACACTAAGTTAAGCAAAATGAGAAGACAGAGAAACATAGCAGCAGATGAAGGGGCAAGGCAGAAACCCACCAGACCTAACAAATGAAGAGGAAATAGGCAGTCTACCTGAAAAAGAATTCAGAATAATGATAGTTAAGATGCTCCAAAATCTTGGAAATAGAATGGAGAAAATACAAGAAACATTTAACAAGGACCTAGAAGAACTAAAGAGCAAACAAACAGTGATGAACCACAAAATAAATGAAATGAAAAATTCTCTAGAAGGGACCACTAGCAGAATAACTGAGACAAAAGAACAGATAAGTGACCTGGAAGATAAAATACTGGAAATAACTACTGCAGAGCAGAATAAAGAACAAAGAATGAAAAGAATTAAGGACACTCTCAGAGACCTCTGGGACAACATTAAACGCACCAACATTTGAATTATAGGGGTCCCAGAAGAAGAAGAGAAAAAGAAACAGACTGAGAAAATATTTGAAGAGATTATAGTTGAAAACTTCCCTAATATGGGAAAGGAAATAGTTAATCAAGTCCAGGAAGCACAGAGAGTCCCATACAGGATAAACCCAAGGAAAAACACGCCAAGACACATATTAATCAAACTATCAAAAATTAAATACAAAGAGAAAATATTAAAAGCAGCAAGGGAAAAACAACAAATAAAACACACGGGAATCCCCATAACATTAACAGCTGATCTTTCAGCAGAAACCCTGCAAGCCAGAAGGGAGTGGCAGGACATATTTAAAGTGATGAATGAGAAAACCCTACAAACAAGATTACTCTACCCAGCAAGGATCTCATTCAGATTTGACAGAGAAATTAAAACCTTTACAGACAAACAAAAGCTAAAAGAATTCAGCACCACCAAAGCAGCTTTACAACAAATGCTAAAGGAACTTCTATAGGCAGGAAACACAAGAGAAGGAAAAGACCTACAATAACAAACCCAAAACAATTAAGAAAATGGGAATGGGAACACACATATCGATAATTACCTTAAATGTAAATGGACTAAATGCTCCCACCAAAAGACACAGATTGGCTGAATGGATACCAAAACAAGACCCATATATTTGCTGTCTACAAGAGACCCACTTCAGACCTAGAGACACATACAGACTGAAAGTGAGGGGATGAAAAACATATTCCATGCAAATGGAAACCAAAAGAAAGCTGAAGTAGCAATTCTCATATCAGACAAAATAGACTTTAAAACAATGACTATTACAAGAGACAAAAAAGGACACTACATAATGATCAGGGATCAATCCAAGAAGAAGATATAACAGTTGTAAATATATATGCACCCAACATAGGAGCACCTCAATACATAAGGCAAATACTAACAGCCATAAAAGGGGAAGTCAACAGTAACACAATCAGGGACTGTAACACCCCACTTTCACCAATGGACAGATCATCCAAATTGAAAATAAATAAGGAAACACAAGCTTAAACTGATACATTAAACAAGTTGGACTTAAGTGATATTTATAGGACACTCCATCCAAAAACAACAGACTACACATTCTTCTCAATTGCTCATGGAACATTCTCCAGGATAGATCATATCTTGGGTCACAAATCAAGCCTGGTAAATTTGAAAAAATTGAAATGATATCACGTATCTTTTCCGACCACAGCACTATGAGACTAGATATCAATTACAGGAAAAAAAATCTGTAAAAAATGCCAACACATGGAGGCTAAACAATACACTACTAAATAACCAAAAGATCACTGAAGAAATCAAAAAGGAAATAAAAAAATACCTAGAAACAAATGACAGTGAAAACACGACGACCCAAAACCTATGGGATGCAGCAAAAGCAGTTCTAAGAGGGAAGTTTATAGCAATAAAATCCAACCTTAAGAAAACAGAAAAATCTCAAATAAACAACCTAACGTTACACCTAAAGCAATTAGACAAAGAAGTACAAAAAAAGCCCAAAGTTAGCAGAAGGAAAGAAATCATAATGATCAGATCAGAAATAAATGAAAAAGTAATGAAGGAAATAATAGCACAGATCAATAAAGCTAAAAGCTGGTTCTTTGAGAAGGTAAACAAAATTGGTAAACCATTAGCCAGACTCATGAAGAAAAAAAGGGAGAAGACTCAAATCAATAGAATTAGAAATGAAAAAGGAGAAGTAACAACTGACACTGCAGAAATACAAAGGATCCTGAGAGGTTACTACAAGTAACTCTATGCCAATAAAATGGACAACCTGGAAGAAATGGACAAATTCTTAGAAATGCACAACCTTCCGAGACTGAACCAGGAAGAAATAGAAAATATGAACAGACCAAACACAAGCACTGAAATTGAAACTGTGATTAAAAATCTTCCAACAAACAGAAGCCCAGGACCAGATGGCTTCACAGGTGAATTCTATCAAACATTTAGTGAAGAGTTAACACCTATCGTTCTCAAACTCTTCCAAAATATAGCAGAGGGAGAAACACTCGCAAACTCATTCTACAAGGCCACCATCACCCTGATACCAAAACCAGTCAAAGATATCACAAAGAAAGAAAACCAATATCACTAATGAACATAGATGCAAAATTCGTCAACCAAATGCTAGCAGAGAGAATCCAGCAGCACATTAAAAGGATCATACAGCATGATCAAGTGGGATTTATCCCAGAAATGCAAGGATTCTTCAATATACACAAATCAATCAATGTGAAATACTATATTAAGAAACTGAAGGAGAAAAACCATATGATCATCTCCATAGATGCAGAGAAAGCTTTTGAAAAAAATTCAACACCCATTTATGATAAAAACCCTCCAGAAAGTAGGCATAGAAGAACTTTCCTCAACATAATAAGGGTCATATATGACAAACCCACAGCCAACATCGTCCTCAATGGTGAAAAACTGGGACCATTTCCACTAAAATCAGGAACAAGACAAGGTTGCCCACTCTCACCACTATTATTCAACATAGTTTTGGAAGTTTTAGCCACAGCAATCAGAGAAGAAAAAGAAATAAAAGGAATCCAAATTGGAAAAGAAGAAGTAAAGTTGTCAGTGTTTGCAGATGACATGATACTATACATAGAGAATCCTAAAGATGATACCAGAAAACTACTAGAGCTAATCAATGATTTGGTAAAGTATCAGGATACAAAATTAATGCACAAAAATCTCTTGCATTCCTATACACTAATGACGAAAAATCTGAAAGTGAAATTAAGAAAACACTCCCATTTACCATTGCAAAAGAAAGAATAAAATATCTAGGAATAGGGGCTTCCCTGGTGGCACAGTGGTTGAGAGTCCGCCTGCCGATGCAGGGGATGCGGGTTTGTGCCCTGGTCCAGGAGGATCCCACATTCCACAGAGCGGCTGGGCCCGTGAGCCATGCCTGCTGAGCCTGCGCGTCCGGAGCCTGTGCTCTGCAGTGGGAGAGGCTGCAGCAGCGAGAGGCCCGCGTACCCCCCCCAAAAAAAAAAAATTTCTAGGAATAAACCTACCTAAGGAGACAAAAGACCTGTATGCAGAAAATTATAAGGCACTGATGAAGGAAATTAAAGACAATACAAATAGGTGGAGAGATATACCATGTTCTTGGATTGGAAGAATCAACACTGTGAAAATGACTATACTACCCCAAGCAATCTACAGATTCAGTTCAATCCCTATCAAATTATGAATGGCATTTTTCACAGAACTAGAACAAAAAGTTTCACAATTTGTATGGAAACACAAAAGACCCCGAGTAGCCAAAGCAATCTTGAGAAAGATAAACGGAGCTGGAGGAATCAGGTTCCCTTACTTCAGAGTATACTACCAAGCTACAGTAATCAAGACAGTATGGTACTGGCACAAAAACAGAAATATAGATCAATGGAACAGGATAGAAAGCCCAGAGATAAACCCACGCACATATGGTCACCTTATCTTTGAAAAAGGAGGCAAGAATATACAATGGAGAAAAGACAGCCTTTTCAATAGAGGGTTCTGGGAAAACTGGGCAGCTACATGTAAAAGAATGAAGTTAGCACACTCCCTAACACCATACACAAAAATAAACTCAAAATGGATTAAAGACCTAAATGTAAGACCAGACACTATCAAACTCTTAGAGGAAAACATATGCAGAACACTCTATGACATAAATCACAGCAAGATCCTTTTTGACCCACCTCCTAGAGAAATGGAAATAAAAACAAAAATAAACAAATGAACCTAATGAAACTTAAAAGCTTTTGCATAGCAAAGGAAACCATAAACAAGACGAAAATACAACCATCAGAAGGGGAGAAAATATTTGCAAATGAAGCAACGGACAAAGGATTAATCTCCAAAAGTTACAAGCAGCTCATGTTGCTCAATATCAAAAAAACAAAAAAAAATCCAAAAATGGGCAGAAGACCTAAACAGACATTTCTCCAAAGAAGATATACAGATGGCCAACAAACATATGAAAGAATGCTCAACATGATTAATCATTAGAGAAATGCAAATCAAAACTACAATGAGATATCATCTCACACCAGTCAGAATGGCCATCATCAAAAAATCTAGAAACAATAAATGCTGGAGAGGGTGTGGAGAAAAGGGAACCCTCTTGACTGTTGTTGGGAATGTAAATTGATACAGCCAGTATGGAGAACAGTATGGAGGTTCCTTAAAAAACTAAAAATAGAACTACCATATGACCCAGCAATCCCACTACTTGGCATATACCCTGAGAAAACCATAATTCAAAAAGAGTCATGCACCAATATGTTCATTGCAGCTCTATTTACAATAACCAGGACATAGAAGCAACCTAAGTGTCCATCAATAGGTGAATGGATAAAGAAGAGGTGGCACATATATACAATGGAATATTACTCAGCCATAAAAAGAAACGAAATTGAGTTATTTGTAGTGAGGTCATGGACCTAGAGTCTGTCATACAAAGTGAAATAAGTCAGAAAGAGAAAAACAAATACTGTATGCTAACACATATATACGGAAACTAAAAAAAAAAAAAAAAAAGAAATTGTTCATGAAGAACCTAGGGGTAAGACGGGAATAAAGACAGACCTACTAGAGCATGGACTTGAGGATATGGGGAGGGGGAAGGGTAAGCTGTGACAAAGTGAGAGAGTGGCATGGACATATATACACTACCAAACGTAAAATAGATAACTAGTGGGAAGCAGCCGCATAGCACAGGGAGATCAGCTCGGTGCTTTGTGACCACCTAGAGGGGTGGGATAGGGAGGAGGGGAGGGAGGGAGACGCAAGTGGGAAGAGATATAGGAACATATGTATATGTATAACTGATTCACTTTGTTATAAAGCAGAAACTAACACACCATTGTAAAGCAATTATACTCCCATAAAGATGTTTTAAAAAAAAAAAAATTAAGAATTAGAATGATTTGGGACTTCCCTGGCGCCGCAGTGGTTGAGAGTCCGCCTGCCGATGCAGGGGACACGGGTTCGTGCCCCGGTTTGGGAAGACCCCACATGCCGTGGAGCGGCTAGGCCCGTGAGCCATGGCCGCTGAGCCTGCGCATCCGGAGCCTGTGCTGCACAATGGGAAAGGCCACAACAGTGAAAGGCCCGCGTACTGCAAAAAAAAAAAAAAAAAAAAAAAAAGAATTAGAATGATTTTTAACTAAGATCTAATTTGTCCTTCAGCAACAATCTTTCACACTTTTCCTGATGAAAGAAATAGACATAGAAAGAAAAGATTTTTAGAGAAGTTGGTTTTATTAAATATTGAGCCAAAGGGGAGGAAATTGCAAAATAATAATGGAGGTTGAATTCTTACAGAAAGAGGTGGGAAACTTCACAAAACTTTTGGTGTGAAGTTCGGCCAGTTTGAATTAGTCCTGAGAAAGTTCAGATAACTACGAATTTAGTTTGTTTTAATCTAGAATTAAGACTTTTTCACTCCTGTCTCATTAGTCCATAAATAAGCTACAGTTATTTTTAGAGGTGATTGAACCTGGATTATAGCAGAGGGAGGAGGAAGAAAGGGAGAGAGAAAGAAAGGAAAAGGTAGAAGTATCTTGACATGAAAAGGCCCAGAGTAAGATTTATGTACTAGAGCAAATGTTTTCAGTTCATATGAAACTGGGCCTTGCTAAAAACAAAAGGTCTCTGCCAACATACATGTCCAAGGACAAACTGACTTTTCTTTTCGCCAAGAGTCATTTTTGGTTTGGGGGATGTCTGGGGGTTTTCTAAAAATTTATTTTTTATTAAGAAATTCTTACTCTTTTCAACTCAAAAAACCCCAGGTCAGTAAAGGGCAGGAATGTCCCCTGCCCATATGCTGGCCGTCACTGAAAATTCCTGGTCATAGGATTACATGGTAGTGCCATTAGATTTATAGCACAGCTAGAAGCCTGCTCATTACAATTGTGTCTAATGCTTAATTGAGGGAAGCCCATTCAAGTTCATTGCCCTTTAGGACCCTCAAGAAGTGATTTTTTTCATAGTTTTGTCCAGTTCTTATCACGCCACTTGCCTACTTAAGTCCTTGAAGCATGCATTACTTCCATTAGTGCAAAATGTATAACTTTTGTGGACTGGCCAATACAGTAACCCCATATTGCTACATCTTCATGGGCAATTCATTACATTGAAGCAACTGAAAAATTAATTAAATTGTGATCTGTTAATCATGTAAACATGTCCTATATTATTTCTTCCTTTCCTTTTTTTGAAAAAAGGTGGCTGATTGAGTTCAGCATCAGTTGGGGATTCAGAGTAGTATACTACACACCAAAATGTGATGTGTTATTCACCAAGCTTTATTTTTGAGAACTAAATAATAATGTTTATATGATGATGATGGTATCTGGGCATTCACTAGAAATCTAATAAACTTCTTATCACATTTAATAAGCATAGTCCATTTCCAGTCATAATTATCAAGATGTAAAGCCAGCTGAGATAACTAGGAAGCTTTACGTGATAATAAATGTTGTTATTTAAATCGATTTACATGCCTTGAATTGAAATGAGAGCTACCATCTCAACAGTTAGAAGCATATTATGCTGCCTGAAACTGCCTCTAATCTGAGCTGCAGCAAATTTCTCTCCATGCAGTAGCAAGATTATTCTTAGTAAAGAGAGTTTGAACAGATGAGGATAATCATATGCTTCTCCTAAATTAAATCTGTTAAGAGTGCATAAAAGTGAATCACTGTATCTTTAAGTCTTTATTTGTCTCTATTGTTTCAGTTCTATGAAATAGGACCAAAAAAATCACTGCTGTTTAAATCCCACTATCATTGTGATGTGCCTACAGCAAAGCTGTCAACACTTAGTAATATAATTGAAAGCATCTCGTCGTTTAGGAATAGTTTGGTAACTGGAAATTGTGAAGGAATAACCACATTGTTTGACACTTAACTGCATTTAGCATAATGGCACCCTACACGAAAGGACTCTCAATAAATAATGACAGTGATTGACTCTGTCAAAACTCAGCGGAGCTGTAGTGCAGTGGACCAAGAGTTGTTTCACTTACAACGTTGTAGGTATTTTTAGAGATGTGATGTTTCTTTCTTGTAATAATTTCCTTGGAGGGAAAAAGTATGTTATTGAGTATTAGAGTATGAAATGCTTGCTTTTATGATATGAAACACATTTTAGTAATGGAAGGACATTTGTTTTATACCAAATCATGCCAAATTATGTTTTATAAGCTATAGAGATACCCCAGTTCTTGGGGAAAATCTCCAAGACCAGCTGAGATATTCTTTTTAAACAGCTGTTGAGTTAATTCGGCAGCATTGGGTAATCAATACAAGCATAGACACTTGCTCTGGTTAATTGCTGATCCCAGCAGCAGCTGCATCATTATGTATGAAGCATCTCTTCAACTCAGAAATGGAGTTATGTTTGGAGCAGTAATAAGTGAGGTATTTAGATTGTCTACGAATACACACAGCCCCAGTTGTCCCCTTACTAATATCTGAATGCCCTGGGGTAATTATAAAGGATTTTCACATTAATTAACTCATGCATTACCCTGTTTGACTCTGAGCTCTTATTACTCACAATTTACAGATAAGAAAGTGAGGCATAAAGATGTTTAAAGTGATTAGCCTAAACTCTTGTGAAACTACATTTAGAACATAGATCTTCTGCATCTTTGCCTATTGGGGTGCTCTTTCCATGATCACATTTTTCTCATACTGGAGTTATTGAGCAGTACCTGCTAATATTTATTGAATATTAACTATGTGTATAAGTACTTTATCTCATTTAACCATCAATCCTATGATGTAGGTACAATTGTTGTTTCCACATTACACATAAGAAACTAATGTTCTGCTTAATTAACTTCCTTATTGTTGCATGTCTGCTAATGTCTATTGGATTTGAAATCCAGTCAATCTCAATCAAAAGTACAAAGACACTGTTTATCATGTTGGCATACCCATTGCTTTGAAATCAGTGCTTGGCATACTATTACATTTAAATGTGTATTTTAATGGAATCTTGATATCAAGTAATAGTAGTGTAGATTAAGATATTTAGGAGGCACAGAAGTAAATAACTATTTATTAATTATTGATACTGTCTTGTTGAGAGTATATGTATATTGCAAAACCAGTCTAGGAGTTGGTACCTAGTCCTGCTTTCCCTGCGCAGAATTCTTTCTCTTGTGGAATTTCGCTTTTCCTGTCTGATTCCTAATCATTCCTCAGATCTCATCCTAAACAACAGTCCTTCAAAAATCTTGGTCAGGGGTCCCTCCTGTGTACCCTCAAAAAATCCATGTAATAATTAGTTCTTCAGTCACTTTTATCCTCCTAATTGGAAAAGTCTTGTTCAATGATTTATCTCCAGTCTAGGAAAATACCTGTCACATACTGCATGCGTAATTTGTTGAGTGAATTAATGACCTCAGTGACTTAAAATTTGCATCAAATGAATGTGTTTCAAGGCATAGAGGATGGCACATGGTAGTGGTTTCAAATTCTCGAGTAGCTGAATAGTGCTTTTCTGAGATCAGAGAAATTATATTAAATAATTGGAAGCCATTGATAAGTTTACGTGTGGGTGCAGATACTTTCTGCTTCTGCTTATGCCCAGATGAAAACACAAGAGGGGGCCTAATGGACTATCAGAGAATATGCCAAATTAGTGCTAGTTTGTTATTTTTGTCTCCATAAACCATATCCAATGTGACACATTACTGCTTCATAATATTTAAAGGCTTTTATTAGAAAATATATCACTAGGTATTTTGAATAAAAATGCAAGGAAATCTAGGGACTTCCCCAGTGGTCCGGTGGTTAAGACTACGCACTTCCACTGCAGGGGGCACGGGTTCGATCCCTGGTTGGGGAACTAAGATCCCTCATGCTGCGCGGGATGGCAAAAAATTAAAAAAAGGAAAGGAAATCTAAGTAGGCCTATATAGTCAGAAACCAGGGCAAAAAGCTGAAGGTAAAGTGAAAGAAGACCAAGTGAAACAGCACGGGACAGTTCTTTATTGGTAGTGATAAGAAACTGCAGATTAGAATCTCATTCAGTGAAATGCCGAACTAACATTTGACAAAGCGTTGCACAATAGTGTCTTCCAGTGAAGAGGGCTCTGTGAGTCCTTGACCGAAAGAATATGGTCGAGATGACATTGCTACTGCTCTTGGGAAACACCTACAGGTGCAAGCAACCCCTGGAAAGACTCTGATTGAGAAGAACCGAGGGCAGGAGCCCAGCACCGCTTGTCAGCCATGCAACTGAGCCATTGTGGAGGTAAACGCTTTGGTCCCTAGTTGAGCCATCCAAATGACCACGTATGGAGCAGAATGGAACTGGCTCACCAAGCCCTACCCAGCCTAGTGATCAAGCTTTTATTAAAATGTGGGCAAGATTTTCCAACAGGCAACGACTTCAGATATTTCATGTTACAAAATAAGGAAAGATCCATATTTTTGTGATTAACAAATTTTGTAAAAATGGATACTCGTTCACAAAAATGCAGTACTCTTAAGGCATGCTAAATATGAGAGTTAAGTACTTGTGTAGGGGGCCAGGATCCTTAGGAAACAGTTCTGTGGTCACCCCAACATGTGAACAGATAATCACCTTAGGTTTCAAAGCTCTATAGAGTATAGATAGCATTAACAGATTTTCACTGGGAATCAAGGTTGGTTTGTGCATGTGAAAGTGCTGCGCAAATAACCCAGTTCTTTACTAATGCAAGAAGATGGCAGTGCTGTTACTTTTATTGTGATCATTATTTTCCTGCTGGTTAACTGGAATTCACTTAATCATTTCTTCCCTCTTCTGCTTCCTTCTGTCCTATATAAAATAGTTTCAAAAGAAGAGTTAATTGGGCTTCCCTGGTGGCGCGGTGGTTGAGAGTCCGCCTGCCGATGCAGGGGACACGGGTTCGTGCCCCGGTCCGGGAGGATCCCACATGCCGCAGAGCGGCTGGGCCCGTGAGCCATAGCCGCTGAGCCTGCGCGTCCGGAGCCTGTGCTCTGCAACGGGAGAGGCCACAGCAGTGAGAGGGCCGTGTACCGCAAAAAAAAAAAAAAAAAAATGTGTGTCAGGGACAGACATGAAGGTGACCCCCAGTGATCTCCCACCTCCTGGTGTCCATGCTTTTGTGAAATCCCTTCCTCTTGAATGTAGGTGGTTCTGGTGATTTCCTTCTAACGAAGAGAATATGGCAAAAGTGATGAGATATCTACCACTTCCCTGATCATGTTATATAAGACTCCCCTTTATTACATCTTAGAAGACTGCATCTTAGGGACCTAAGCAGATATTCTGCTGGCTTGTGAAGTAAGCAACCACGTTTAGGAAGCCCACGTGGCAAGGAACGGTAGGAGGCCTCCAGCAGGCAGCAAAAAGCAGTGACAAGAGCTTTGAGGACCCATCCTTCTTCTCCAAGCAGAATAAGCCTGCTTTATTTCTTTTACACTTTGGATTCTGTACACAATTCATTGGAGGAAAGTTCTGCTTTAAAAGAAAACACAACTTTGAAAACCACAGATCTTTCAGTTTTATAGCTTTACAGATGAGAAAGGTAAAGCCTGATTCAATTAATGTATCTCTGAGTATTCACCATGTTTACATACAGCATTTTGCTACCCACAGCAAAGCACATAGATAGAAGTAGGACATGGTTCTTCACTTTAAGAATTTTGTAACTCGATGATGAATGTTAGTAACCAGTTCAAAGCCACAGAACTGGTTCTTCTTTTGATTGACAGTGGCTTGGATTATCCTATAATAAAAGTTATAGACTATTGTGTCCGAAGGCCATAAGGCGAAATTACTGAAGAGGTAAAGATGCTTTTTAAAAAAATTTTTTTTTAATTGTTTCATTACATGGATTGTTTTTTAAACCATATTGGCTGTGGTCCCTAATTGTCCCCCCAGACTTTATCATGTCTGGGTGCTGAATGGTAAATATAGAAATGGTTAACATTTGTTGAGAACCTACTGTGTGCCTGGCATTGGCCTAACTTTTATGTTTAATCCTTGCAATACCCGTTCTGGTATTACTCCATTTGTCCTGGGCTGTTCCCTGAGTGGTTAAGAGAACTTCCAAAGTTGCAGAACTACTGAGAGACAGGGCCTCAGTAAGTAATTGTTGAATAAGGAGTAGAATAAGATTCAGTTCCCTGTTTTAAATTATGGAACAATTTACACTCAATAAAGTGCACAGAATTTAAGGGTTCAGTTCTATGAGCTTTGACAGTTATGCACACCCATGTAACTACTACCCCAATCAAAATACAGAACATTTCCAAAAAATGTCCTCATGCCTCCTTCCCGTCCATACCACCAGTCAAGACAATCAGCTTCTGATTTCTATCAGCATAGATTAGTTGTTTTGCCGAAGTTCAGTATTATGAGCCTTTTTTAAAATTTTAGCCATCATACTGGCTAAGATGCGAAACCAAGTAAAATTGTATTTTGTTATTTTAATTTGCATTTTCCTGATTATTAATGATGTTAACTATCTTTTTATATGATTATTGGCCATGTTTATGTCTCCTTTTATAAAGTCTTTTGCTTATTTTGAATTGGGGTGCTTGTCTGTATGGTGCTATATATAGTTCTTTATATAGTCTAAAGATGAATTATTTCACAAATATACATATTATAAATATTTTCTCCAGTCTGTGGCTTGCATATTCATGTTGAATAGTGTCTTTTGATGAGTGGAAGTTTTTTTAAAATTTTCATTGAAATTCAATTTATAAATTTCTTCATTTATGGTTAGAGCTTTGTGTGTCCTTATAAAAAAAAATCTGTCTGTTTCAAGGTTGTAAAGATGTTCTCATCTGTCTTCTTCTAGAAACTGTATGGAGTGAGGAAGGGATTTAGATATCGAAATTCAGTTGTTCAAGCACCATTTGATACAGATTCTCCTTCCCTCAGAGAATTTCCTTGGCAACTTCTCAGTTTGTTTTTTCCCAATACACTAGTTTGTGTAAAATAGACTGCCTCCATTTAAAGGGTACAATTTGAAGAGTTCTGACAAGTATATAATCCCACAAAACCACCATCACAATCAAGATAGAGAACACTTCCATAACCCCTATATTAGTTTGCTAGAGGTGCCATAAAAAAGTACCACCAACTGGGTTGTTTAAGCCACAGAATTTTATTCACTCACAATTCTGGAGGCTAGAAATCTGAGACTAAATTGTCAGCAAGGTTGGTGTCTATTGAGACCTTTTGCCTTGGCTTGTAGATGGTTGTCTTCTTCAGTGCCTTCACGTGATCTTTTCTCTGTGCATGTCTATGTCCCAATCTCATCTGTTAAGGACATCTTTTAAGGACACCAGTCACATTGAATTAGGGTCCACCATAATGACCTCATTTTAACTTAATTACCTCTTCAAAAACCCTATCTCCAAAACAGTCATATTCTGAAGAGGGTTAAGACTTTAACATATGCAGTTTTAGAGGACACAACTCAGCCCATAACACCCCCAAAAGATTCTTCACGCTCTTATGTAGCCCATTCCACCCTCTGCCCCCACCCGAAAGCTACCAGTGATCTGTTTTTGCCACTATAGATTTGTTTGCATTTTATATAATCAGAATCATGCATATATTCTATTTCCTATTTGGCTTCCTTCCCTCACATAATTTTGAGAATCATCCACGGTGTCGCATTTATAAGTAACGTAATACTGTTGATTACTGAGTAGTACTCCATTGGATGGATATACCACATTTTGTTTATCCATTCATATTTTGGGTGGTCTCCAGTTGGTGGCTATTATGAATAAAACTGTTGTGAGCATTTGTATACAATTCTTTTTGTGGACTCGTTTTCATTTATCTTAGTCAATTATCTAGGAGTGGAATGGCCAAGCCATGTGTTAGTTGTATGTTTAATTTTTTTTAAATGCCTAATAGATTTCCAGACTGACTGTGTCGTTTTATATTTGCACCAGCAGTATATGTGTATTCATTTGTTTTATATCTGACCGATACTTGGTATGAGTATTCCTTTTTAATTTTATTCATTTGAATGGGTGTGCTCAGTTAATTTACAACCTCAGTCTTTGTGGCTAGTCCATAAAACCTAAAGAAAAAGGATTCTTCTCTCTTTTGTAAACTCTAAGAATACAGAGTTTAAGAGCTGTTTAGTAGATATGTATCGTTTGGTTGGTAGATATGTATTGATTCAAAGGACTTTTCCCTATTATTTTCCCTGCTTACTATTAAATGATTGCATTATTGAGCCTCTGCTATAATCATAGCACCATGCTTAGCTTTATTAGAAGCACAGATCTTAAAATCAAATGGAGGGAGATGCAGAACAAGGTTACTGTATGACTGATGGAAATATCAGTCATGCTTTGAGAGAGTTATAGCAGCATGCTCTGGAAAGTGATTGACCCCTGGGGAATGGTTGGGTAATCTGGAAACTGAGAAAAAGGAAGAAATGAAAAACCCACTGGGTTAAGTCTGGTCCCTTGAAACTGGCATCTTATTGCTTATCTATCTACAACATTAAACATAATCATACTTGGGGAGTTCTATTTTGAGAAATAAGAAATCCTGCTTTCAACAGTTGCCATTTTTAAATAAGTCAACATGTGCCAGGCACTGTGCAGTCTTACAGGTGTTATTTCACTTAATCTTCATGAAATCCCTGTGAAGGAGCTATTTAATTCCTCACTTTTCAGATGAGGAACCCTAAGTTTAGAAAGGCAACATGAAACTTGCTCAAGAGCATATAGCTAATAATTGGTGGAACTGGGACTCAACAGGTTGGTGAACTTTGACTCTCCTTCTCTGTATCATTTTATTGCAGACAGAGAGGAAAAGTTAGGAGGGTGGATGGAAGCCTCTGAGTGTAGCTGTCTTAAAGACAGTTTTGCTGTCCTTGTATCATGTCAGTAGTATAATTTTCAAAATAATTTTAGTCCCTTAAATTTAATTATTCGACTTAGATGTTTGTGGAATCATTCAAGAGGCTTTTTTTTTTTTTTTTTTTTGCGGTACGGGGGCCTCTCACTGCTGTGGCCTCTCCCACTGCAGAGCACAGGCTCCGGACGCGCAGGCCCAGCAGCCATGGCCCACGGGCCCAGCCGCTCTGCAGCACGTGGGATCCTCTCGGACTGGGGCACGAACCTGTGTCCCCTGCATCGGCAGGCGGACTCTCAACCACTGTGCCACCAGGAAAGCCCCAAGAGGCTATTTTAAATGCAACACAGTTGATGATAACCTGAGATAATTGGTAAAAGTGTAGTAAAAATACTATTAAAATTACCCTTTTCAAAACCTGTAAGTGCCAATACTTTGTAGAAGCATTTTGTAAAACATAACGCATAATTTGTTTAGGGAGCAGTGTATGTGCCCACCTATGAAGAACAGATTATAGAATCGATTTAGATAATTCAGGAAAAAAACACACCTTTGCTTAAACTGCCTGTCTGAAGCTTGTCAGAGTGATATTCGGATAAGAATTAGTTAAGTACTTCAGTTTTCCACTTGATTGGACGTGACAAGACAGAGCCAAAATGACTTGTGGATTTGTTCTGGAATTCTTAAGAATAAATATTATTTTAAGACTCATATTTTATAGATTTTTATCACTGTTTATTATGCCACTGAGTCATTTTTCTGAACTTATGATTTACATGCATCATATAAATGTATTTAAATAATATTCTGCTTCACGATTTTCAGCTGGTGGTAGCATTAATCAAGACAAATCCCCAATGCTGTAATTTTCCACTCTCTTACTGATTCAAGCTACTTGAATCACTGGATTCTATCAATGCCTTCTCAGATTTCACAGGTCAACAGTACTAAGGTTTTAACTGAAGTAATTTCTCACTTGAGACCCAGAATGCAGCTGCTTGTACAAATGAATAAGATTATATGGTAGCCAAAATGCTGCTACAGTATTTTTGAGTATTTTCAATATGAACCTGGAACATTTTATTTACTGTCAAGGATTGGCAAGCTTTTTCCATAAAGGACTGGATAGTAAATATTTTAGGCTTATTGAGCCACAGCTCAGTTTTGCCCTTGCTGTGCAGAAGCAGCATAGACAATACATAAATGAACAACCATGGCCGTGTCCAATAAATTTCATTGTGGACATGGAAATGTGAATGTCATTTACTTTTCGTGTGCCACAAAAGGCTCTTCTTTTTATGCTTTTCAACCATTTAAAAATGTAAAACCATTCTTAGGTTGTGGCCATACAAAGGCAAACCCTAGGCTGGATTTGGCCAACAAGGCCATTGTTTGCTGACTCCTGATATAGATGCTCAAATAATTTATGTATTTTTCTTGGTTGTAACTACTACTGGACAAGAAGGAGAAAGTTTTCTAAAAAGCAGCCACACGATTCTTTATTAAGACATGTATTTCACACTGTTCTGACATTTTTTTTTTTCTGATGTCTTTCTCCAATTCTATACCTTTGAGAGATGAAATACATTTTTTTTTGTATTCTTCCCTTGATGCATTCTAATCCATAGCTCCCTTGGGCTGCCATGTGATTTGCAGTCCTTGTTAATCTTGTGGTCTTGACACCTTTCTTACTCCTATATAAAGCCCGTTAATTATAAATGCCTTACCCATGCAACTGTTAAAACAATGTATGCAATGAATAACCAATTAACATTTTATATTTTCTAAAACTAGAAAGGAGCAAAGTTAAAACTGCTTTCTAATGGTAGAAATTAACTGGGAAATTTGTTTCTATTTTCAGGATGGTTATAGCAATAGCATTCAATACTAATAGTTTGAGTAGTATGGATAAATGAGCACATATATTTTATTATGTTGAATTCTCATATCCAACGGAGTTCTATTCAGTTTTATTACCTGTATGTTTTGTTATGGTCTGAGATCAAGAAGAAAATTGTGAATGAATTTTCTGTAATTTCCTTGTACAACACAAGGGTTTGTCAGATAAAGTAGTACTTATGTGACAATTATAGGAATTGTTACATAAGTGTTTTTGTTGCTTTTTGGGCCCTGAAAAATTAACGCATGAAAAATTCATATCTGTGATATGCACAGAAAGTTTCATTGCATTCTATGTTTCTAAGCTGGGGATCTGACCTTTCTATCTAGAAGATTTTTAGGATCTTCTGCTTATTAAATTGTAACTTTCTCCCTGTTTGCTGCTCCAGGTCTCACTCTGCTTTCTCTCCTGCCTCCTTTTTCTCGAGCCTTTGGGCTCCTTGTGGGCCTGCACGGCACAGAGGCCCCGTCCTCTGCTGCAGCCTACTGCAGATTTCCAGAAAAGTGTGGAACTCTCTTCTCAACCAAGTTTCTGCCTTCTGTTTTTCTTAGTATTATGGCTTTACATGTTGCTAGTTATTAACTGTAATTCTCACGGGGCCTCAGGAGGGAGAGGAGATACAGGTGCCTCTGCTCAGCCTGCGGACTGCGCCCAGCGGTCCTCCAGGTGTGCCTCCCCGTGCTGCACTGCTGCCCCCAGATAGTCCTTTTGAGTGAGACTTGCATGTGTGTTTTCATTTAAAAGTTATCAACTGAAATTGCAATGAACTTAAGAAAATTATTTAAATTTTTAAACAATTAAATATAACTGCAGTGGGGAAACTACTACATGTACATGTGATACATGTTTGGAGCAATATGCCAAATATCATCTTAGTACATTGATGAAAATGGTTTTGACTTACCAGATCCCCCAAAAGGGTCCTGAGAACCCCCAGGGTCTATGTATCTTACTTTGAAAATCTTTGCATTACATATTACTTTCATTATCGTTTTATAGCATAAATAGATTTTAGAAAATGTATTAGGGAATACATTTGAATTACAATTTGTGCACCAAGTATATGCTGTTTTTTTCTCAAAGGGTCCTTCTCGCTGGGAAGATGTCTTAATCCCAAACCAGATGAGTGGTGAATGCCAGTCTCCAAACTGTCCTGGGACTAGAGCAGTAAGTACTGGTCAAATCTGTTCTTTCATTATGGCATCTCCAGTGTTTACTAGGAAATGAGATTAGAGACAAAACACTAATTGATTCTTCCCATCCACTTTTATATTTACAAAAAGTGTTATAAGATTCAAAAGTGTTCATAATATTCACGAAAAATTCTGCCTGTATCATTGCCTTCCAGTGTCACTTTCCTAGAGACTTAACCACTTTGGGTGATTATGTTGAAACATGACAATTTAAATTCCTCACAAGGTGATGTTCATGGAATATAAAGAAGATCCTGTTCAGAGTCTGACAAAAGAAAATAACAAAGCTATAATGTTCATCTTTTTCCTAATGCTGTGATATTTTACATTTACATTCCATATCATTCAAAATTGCTCTTTCTACCTTTCTTAGCAGTTTTCTGACATAGTGGGCTGTTAGAAAATTTAGAATGAATGACCAGCTGTAAATGGAATCCCCATCCTCTGTTCTCTGCAATCCATTTTGTCTTTGCAAACATACACCATGTGTTTCATATAGAGAAGGTATTTCTGGAACGAGAGCCTAAGCACTGAAGTTATTTTTTAAATAATTTTATCATTATGGTCATGTTTATAACTTGTGTATTATACTTTTTACTTTGCAAATCCTTGGGTCCATCATAATCTGATTATATATATTTTCTGAGCTGTAAATACTCTTACGGCGCCAGCACAAATGTCAAGTTAGTTCACAAACTGTCACAGCCAGCTGACAGTTAATATCTTCTCTAAGGAACAAAGTCTGTCAACAGCAACAGGTAGAGTGTTTGAGCTAGGATCATTAGATGTGTCTTCTCTCTCCAATCTGCTGGATGATTGCAAGGCTACAGAGACAGCAGTGAGCAGCAGTGATGATCACTCTCCATCAAATGGGACTAGGGACACTGAACAGCTCTTTATTAATGCAAATCCTGAAGAAAAATAATGAGTTGTGCGTCACTCGCCGATATCGAGGCACAATACAGTCTTACAAGTTTGCTATTGGGATGAAATTAAAGTATACATACTTTGTAGGACAGATTTCTTAAGTATAATTGTATTTGCGTGTATATATGTGGATGTAGTATGCATATATTATAGTATACATGCCATGTAGATATAATTACATTTAATAATAATTTAAATCCTCTGGTGCATGTCACATTATGATCTCCATATCATCTTTACAGCAATGTGAGCTCCTTTGAAAATCTACTTCAGTCATTGACAGGCTGACTGCCTCTGTGTACCTTCATATTAATTGGGAGGATTCAGCATAGCAGGATAGACAATCTTGCATCTTTAAGGATTTAGCTGCAAATTGGTCACAGGGCTACTGTGTTGCTAGGGCTGAGAATCACGACCTTTGCTTGTTGAATATTCACCTCGCCTATTTATCAGTATACAGAGCTTCGTCTAAATCAGTTTATACTGAAGCTTTATTTCGGACAGCATGGTGAACCGACACCCTAAAAAATCCTTGCAGTGCACACTATATAAAAGTAGTGAATTGAATTCCAAACACATATTTTTAAAGAACAGCTGAGCTGACAACATAGTAAGGAAAAGGTCATATGCCCAAAAGTAAGAGAAGGCTAGACTCCAGAAAGGAAACTGTGTAAGCTAAAGCCACTCACCTCCGGGTGCTACAGCCTCAGACCAGGCAAACACTGGAGACTGCTGGTGAGTTTAGGGCCTCGTCAAGGTGGAAAGTGAAACCATAGAATTCTACATGAAGAACCTCCTGGAAAACATGATTTCCTCCTGGGATCAAGTGGAGAGAGGAAGGTGCTGGGGATAGTTGCCTATTTTGTTTTCACTCTAGGTAGAAATGTTACTCCTAAGAATTTGTAAGCACAGACCCATATTTACCTGAGTTTGGGGCTAAATTTTACTCTTTCTGTGTGCACTTATATAAGGTCCTGAGTCTAGAATGTTGTTTAGGGTGGCCATGAGCTGGCAGTGCCAGGAACTGGGCTGAGACTAACCCACATCCTCCCAAGGAGACCTGTGCTCTCAAATGAGTCCTAAAATAATTCCCTCAGATAAAGTTTCACAGAGCATGACCTAACAATCAGAAAATCACAGATGGAAGCATGCCATCATGAATGAGAGCGAGCAGAGTTCAAACCTGGAAAGAACACAGAGATTAAAGTTGCCTGGGAAAGACTATAAGTATGCTTAATGCGTTTAAAAAATGAAAGCGCACATATGATTAAAAAACAAAAGACTATCAGAAATATCCAGTCAGATTAAAAGATTAAATACACACACACAAACATGCACGCCCACATGTACTTACATGCACACAATAACACGAGAAATTCTAGAATTAAAAACTATAATTGACACAAAATTGACTAGATGGGCTAAAGAGCAGGTAAGTAGGTGAAACAGCAATTCTAACTTAGATCTGAAATTTGCCCTGATAAAATTACTCAAAATGCAGGCAGAAAATATAACAGATTTAAAATATAAAAGAGAAGTTAAACAATATGGTGGGTAAAATTAGATTTCCAGAAGAAAATAATAGAGAGAATAGTGGAAAGGTAATATTTTAAAAGATAATGAAGCAGAGCTTTCCACAATTTTTAAGACTCAAGAATCCCAAGGAGGGCTTCCCTGGTGGCGCAGTGGTTGAGAGTCCGCCTGCTGATGCAGGGGACACGGGTTCGTACCCCGGTCCAGGAGGATCCCACATGCCGCGGAGCAGCTGGGCCCGTGAGCCATGGCCGCTGAGCCTGCGCGTCCAGAGCCTGTGCTCTGCAACAGGAGAGGCCACGATAGTGAGAGGCCCGCATACCACACACACACAAAAAAAAAGAATCCCAAGGAGTAGGAATAAAATGAAAGCCCCACCTAAATCGATCACTGAAATTGCAGAACAGGAAGATTCTAAAAGCATCAGAGAATGAAGAAGACTGGTTACTACACAGGAGAAACAATCAATAGTTGTTAAACCAACAGCAACGTCAGAAGGCAGACGACACAGGAACAGTGTCTTCAAAATATTGAAAGAAAATAAATGCTAAACTAAGATTGTATTTAAGAAAAACTTTTAAAAGACAAGATCAACAACCAAAAAGATATTTTCAGGTAAACAGAAACTCAGGGAATTAACTTCCATCTAAACCTTTCAAATATTTTTAAGTTAAATTATTTCAGAAAGAAAGAAAATGATCCCAGAAGGAAAGCCTGAAATGCGAGAAGGAATGATTGGAAACAATGTAGAGAAACCTAAACAAAATGTAACAATCAGTATGATAATATTTGATGAATGGAAATATATGTAAAGATAAATAAAGTTTCTGGACAATATTGCATGTAAGCATCAAACATAAAGTTAAAGCATTCTAGGATCTTTGTACTTTTCACCAGAAAGGAAAGACAGTGACTAAAATTAAACTTGTTTTTGGTACATGAATGTTCATAGCAGCTTTGTTTGTAACTGCACACTGGAAATAACCCACATGTCCAACAACAGGTGAGTGTGTAGACAAACTGGAAGAGCCATACAGTGGTTTACTGCTCAGTGATAAAAAGGAAGTCACTGTTGACACAACCCGGATGGTCCGCAAAATAATTATGCTAGTGAGACAAAAACAAAAAAAGGAGATGCTGCGTGATTCCAGTTATGTGAAATTCTAGAAAACACAAACAATCTACAGTGACAGAAAATAGATCAGTAGTTGCCTAGGGACTGGGTAGAGGCAAGCAGAGCATGAGGATGGCACTAAAAAGGGCCCGAGGAATCTTTGGGGATGAGAAATTGTTCAGTATCTTAATTGTGGTGTTGGCTTCATGGATGTATATGTATGTCAAAACGTAGGCTATTTATCCATGTGCAGTTTATTTGATGTTAATGATACCCCAGTAAAGCTATAAAATAACAATGCCAACATTTTATACAATTAGGAGATTTCACATAAAAATTCAAACCTCAAGCTCATCCTGAAAAGCCATAAGATCAGGCAGCTCTGTGTTGGCCTCTCAGCCAGAGTTCCTCACCCCTGTGCACTCCTCAGCTGGCTGCCGAGGTGTGTTAGTGAACTTGAAGGCTTTCCTCTGGTGTGTAATTCTGAGGACCCCTCACACTCCCGATACGTTTGGGGTTCTTCTCCCTTGTGAATTGTCTGGTGGTAAATAGGCTGCTTCTCCTCAAAGGCCTTTCTGAACACCATGAGTTTATAGGCTCAGGGCTGGGTCTCATGTGCCTTGGCCAGGTTCAAGTCCTTGCTCTCCAGTGCCCAGGCTTCCTCACCATGCCCCTGCTGGGGGACCACATGGGGTTGGGGGCCTCAAGTCCCGGGAAGGGCAGGAGTGCAAAGTTGTCCAGTGCACAGCATGGTAGATGCCCCTCAGGGCGTTGTCACAGAGTCCTCTTCTCCCAGGAGGGGCTCACAACCACACCCTGCAAGGTCATGGGTCCCATGCCAGGTTCATCACCTCCAAGTTCAGATGACTTCATCTGAACCATGACCTGGGGGCCTCCTCAGAAGCTGCCCCGTATAACCCACTGGGAAGCAATTCCTACCCCAGTGATCTAGTTATACCAGTCATTTTTAACATGAAACTCAAGTTAAAAATGCATTTAAATTGTATAGAATTACCATCTAGGGGATTGAAATACAATACAGGTGTCAAGTTAGAAAGAAAGAAGGGAGCGAGGGAGGGAGGGAGGAAGGAAGGAAGGAAGGAAGGAAGGAAGGGAGGAGGGAAGGAAGGAAGGAAGGAGGGAAGGAAGGAGGGAAGGAAGGAGGGAGGTAGGGAGGGAGGGAAAGAGGGAAGGAAGGAAGGAAGGAAGGAAAAAAGAGAGAGAGTGAATTAGAGGAAAATGGGACAAATAAGTAGCACACACCAAAAAAAAAAAAAAGGTAGAAATAAAACCAAATATAACAGTTAATGAAATTAAATGTAAATGGACTAACTAAAGTTTAGAAGACAGATTATTAGACTGGATTAATAGAAGAAAATCCAGCTTTATGGAGGTTACAAAAGGTATACCTAAAACATATGAGAACAAAAATATTGAAAGTGGAAGAATGGAAAATGATGTACCACACAAATAGTCACCGAACACGGCTGTTGAAACTATTTTAATTGCATATAAAATAGATTTAGGGAAAAAAAACATTATTAAAAGTTAAGAAACATTATTAAAAATAGATTTCGAGGGCTTGCCTGGTGGCGCAGTGGTTGAGAGTCGGCCTGCTGATGCAGGGGACACGGGTTCGTGCCCCAGTCCGGGAAGATCCCACATGCCGCGGAGCGGCTAGGCCCATGAGCCATGGCCGCTGAGCCTGTGCTCCATAATGGGAGAAGCCACAACAGTGAGAGACCCGCGTACCGAAAAAAAAAAAAAAAAAAAATGTAGATTTCGATGAAAGGTTCAATAACCCAGGAAGATATAGTAGTTTAAAACTTGTATGATCTCAATAACATGGATATAAAATACATTAAGGACAAATTGTCAGAATTAACAAATTGTACAGATGAAGCTGTAACCATGAGGGAAGATAGTGAGCTAACTCTCTGAGGAGTTGAGGGCTCCAGTAGTGCAAACTCAGGAAGCCGTAGCCTACTAACACAACCACTGAGCAGGGTGGCATCCTGAGTGCTACACCCAACCATGAGGGGCACCCCTTTTTTGAGCACATATGGAACATTTCAACGATTGATCGTGTTTTAAGTCATTTAAATATCACTAACGGAAACATAACCATAAAAACCTCTTAAACATGGAAATTCAGTTAACTTAGTCAATTAAAAAAAATCCAAATGGAAATACGGGATCAAACAATAATGAAAATATAACACATATCAAATCTTTTGGGATGCAGCTAAATTAGTATTTAAAGGGAGTATTTAGAACCATAAATGCTACTTTTATAAAAGAAGAGAGGATAACATTATTTAAAGATACTGTTTAAGAAAGGAGGAAAAAATTGTCATAGTGAACTATTTTTTTCCCATATCTAATGAACATAAATAAATGGTTAAATAAAGGACATGAAGGTATGCACACTTCTGAATAACTATACCAGTGGGTGGGCAGAATTGCTCAATATGAGTCGTTTAATTCCTTCTTCTTTGCTCTTATCTTAAAACCATTTTTCTGGATTGTATTTTTACAGTGCAGCCAGATGTAAACCATGACTTCTATTTTCTAAAGCATTGTGTGCGGTGTTTGTTTCTTAAGAAGATGAGAAGATAGGCACTTTAAGTAGTTTATCATATTTAAATTTGTAGAGTATTTTAAATTTTGACACTATGTTATACACTATGTATTATATTATTATAAAAATGTTTAATTTCTATCACTTGAATAAAATATCCATATATTTAAAGTTCAAAAGAGCAGGGTCTATAATGTATTCTTAATTCATGTTTAGGTACTTAAAGTTCATCTAACTAGATCATTTTAAATAGCAGTAAACTTTCACCTTGGTTTTTAAGACTACAGATATAAACTTGACCCTACCTACACTTTAGACAGAGAAATCTGAAACAAATTCAGTTCTACACTAGTCACTGTTATCTCAGAAGGAGCATCACATTAGTTCTGAAAGGCACCTTACCTTATTATAAAAACAATTCTAGTCAATTCCAAGGGTGTGTGCTTGAGATTAAGAGGGACAGAATCAATTAGGATTTTTTTTCCATTAGTGAAATTAATTCAACATTGGATGTGATATAGACTTTAAGTTTTCTGTGTAAATCTTCATTTTATATTTTGCCTATGATACCTTAAACAATGAAGATATTTGTGTTTGTGCATTGGGGGATGTATATTTTTCTTACTTGCACACATGTAGGCTAACGCATACCCAGAAGCCTTACTCTCTAGGAATTATTCCTGAGTTCTGAATCATAACTTTTAAAAGTGAGTATTCCCTGTCCATCAAACACTCTCCTGTGAAGACATTTGGCCTAGTGGTGCTTTTATGGTAATTAAGGGTTTCTTAGCCAACTGTGAGATTGTTGATTTTTCCCTCACGTCTGACAGTGGGGTTTAGGATAAGGGATAGTCCCTGGGATGAAAAAGAAATCAATTATATCTTGTCTTAGTCTGTTCAGTCTGCTATACCAAAAATACCACAAATTGGGTGGCTTATAAACAACAAATACTTATTTCTCACAGCTGTGGAGGATGGAAGTCCAAGGCACCAACAGATTCAGCGTCTGTTGAGAGCCCACTTCCTGAGACTTAGAGGGCCGTCTGCTCATTGTGTCCTCAAGTGGTGGACAGGGTGAGGGAGCTCTCAGGGGTCTCTTTTAATAAGGGCTCTGCTCTCATGACCTAATCACCTTCTAAAGGCCCCAACTCCAAATACCATCACAGTGGGAAACGGGTTTCAACATATGAATTTGGGGAAAACACAAACATTCAGATCGTAGCAAACCTCAAAGTAATAAATAACCAAGGTCATGATTTTTATGCTTATTAAGGGATGTTGATTTCACTACTTAGCCTATAGCATGCATTATATTTTATGTTTCTGAGGAGTAATATTTACTGAAATTCTGTGTAAAACAATAGAAAACTTTCTTTTTTAGATTGCTTGATTTTGACCAGAGTTAAGCTCTTTTACATAGAACGTTTCTTTCTTATCAGAAACAGTTGAGATAAATCTGTTAAAATAGCTCAAAGACGCATTTCAAGTGAAGCTTGATACTAAAAACTATCCCCTGAATTATAATAAATGACATAATTATTAAACTCAGTGCAGCAAATGGAGAGTTTTCATCTTACTCAACATGCAATTTATTTCTTGCATTTTCCCTGTTAGGCTCAGTGTATGTCCACTGGAACATTAGTTTGAATGCAAGTTAATTAATATTCATAGTCTCTCTCTTTGATTTCATCTTCTGGGAAGATGTTGACCAGAACAAAATGAATAGTAAATAAGTGTCACCTAATACTGTAAATTTTTTTATTTATAGGTCATTTGCATATTTTATGTCTGAAAAGTTTCTTATTAATGTTTTAGTTTAATCAAATTACTATCCTTGAAGGGCTCTGTGTTTCTTTTTGTTTCTTTTTGTTGTTGTTTTAGGCTTGAGTAGGATCTCACAAAATGAGTCTCAGGATTTCTCAGGATGGTTTCCTGGTATAAACTATATGTTCTTATTTTTTGCAATATCTAATAATAATGGAAGGTTGGCTTTGTTTCGTTTTTAAGAAAAGATCTGAGGTTGCAAGTGTCCCTGAGGTAGTCACAAATGAAAGCCTTTTTTTGCACAATGTAAAAGGAGCTCCGTATTCTTATGTTGCCCAAACTCATCTGCATAATGCAATAAGCAACGTGGCACAGACATCTCCAAATATGTATTTAAACAATCCCAACCCTTGTGGTTCCAGGGGAGCCATTGAACCCAAAGGGCTGCTGGGTGCTTAAACGTGGAGGGTGGAGAATGGAAACAGAAGTAAAAGGAAAGAACACATTGACTCCTCTCTCATTCTGCCCTGCTCTGGTCAAAGAGAAATGGTCTCCCTGTCCTTACACTGTCCTACAGTCATATTTTCTAAATTCTAAATAAAATTGAATTCTGAAAGTTTTGCAGTCAAACTCAGATTATGATTGAATGGTATCTAAGCAGGACAAAATGTTCTTTGTTTTCTGACATGCAATTCGGGTGACAAACTAGAAACTTCTTATAGCATTTTTCAAAATCTGATCAAGTATTCAGACTCAAGGACAGTTCATTTCTAAATCAAGTTTTGAGGACTTGAAAACAAAAAGTGTCATTTAAAAAAAAATAAGGCAAAATTGAAAGATACATATTTTATTATGGAATTGGCAGAAATTTTGCAAATTTAAATAAAAATTTTAAAATTTTGTTTATAAATAAATTAGTCTGCTATGAAAAAAAATGTGTCAGTTTTTAAGAGTACTAAAGAAATTGAGGTAGTTTTTAAGAACCCATAGGTATTTGTGCAACTCTGAAGTCTAGACTCAATTCCATTCAATTTCTCTTTTTCTGTGACATAACCCCATTTTTATCTGAGCTCTTTTATAACTTAGTGGAAAATTAAATCAACAGTCATCTTCAAATGGTATTGTTAAAGACTCTTGTACTGTTACATGAAAAAAACTAATCACCAAAGAAAGGAAACCAGGTACCAGAAATCCGTGCATGTATATATAGCAGAATACCTATGCACATGAGATAACCAATATCCACACCGTAGTCCCACAGACATAACCTTGGTTTAGTTTATGATGCCATTTTTCAAGCAAATGGTTGGTTTCCATAATGTATATTTTAAATATTGAAAATAATTCTTGCCTCCTCAATTCCAGGAAAATTCTGTTGTTTGTGAATTGTAAGTTGTTTTTTCACTTGATGATCTGTGATTCTCTGTGCTATAATTTATATCTTATTTCGTATACAGAAGAAAATCATGCATATTACCACAGTGCTGTTTGGATATGA
This sequence comes from Pseudorca crassidens, assembly GCF_039906515.1. Classification (NCBI taxonomy): domain Eukaryota; kingdom Metazoa; phylum Chordata; class Mammalia; order Artiodactyla; family Delphinidae; genus Pseudorca; species Pseudorca crassidens. The sequence continues at coordinate 6,421,061 of NC_090308.1, forward strand.
TCAACTTTTATCATCCCCAGAGGCTTCAAAAGTTACTCCTTAATTTCTCATCTTTCCATGGAATGATTCCAAAGCCAGATATGTCAGTGAGGGGCTGTGTTGAAGTTTTGTTGTGGCTTTAGACAAGGGCCCCAGACAACAAAGACACAACAAACGAATTTATCACGATTAACCAGAAAAAGGTGCACTTCGAGACTGTTAGGTTTTAGATTAGGGGAGAAGGTATATGGATCTACCAGAGAAGATAGCAATAGATGTAATAAGATAATTTCAGTAGATTTACAAAGGAAATTCTGAGAACTGGAGCAAAGAAAGATTATATACTACTGTAAACATCACTGAATGTTTCCACTGGGATGGTAGATTAGACCTAAATGGAAATATCAGGGATTGGGGGCTAGAGGTCAGCCTGCGATAGCCTCCGTGCAGATGCACAAGAGGCTAATGGAGTGAGAATAGAAGGAAGATGTGGGAGTAATGGGCCAAGAGAATGAGGCCTGCTTCTCAACCAGGAAATCACCCTCTTGATCCTTCAAGCAGGTGACTGATGGCTCTTGGAGACCCACACTTCATCATGCCTTGATGGCAGAGTCATCAAGAAACCATCATCCCTCTTATTCAGGTCAAGCTAGCTCTCAAAAAGTTATCAAGGGCCATGATAAAATTTAGTTTTTCAGATATATGCTGAAAAAAAAAATACTTAAAGCTATTTTACCAAACTTGAGAGGTAGCATAGAAAATATAAACATATGGAGAATAAGATCAAAACTGAGAAGAATTTCATGCACTATTGACGCACATGTAGTGAAACGTTTACTTCCACTAATATTTCTTAGAAAACAAACATAGTTTGGGGTCCTCAGATCTGAATTTCCTAAAGTAGGTAATTATCATCCCCCTCAGTACTCAGAGTTCTAGAAAATAAACTCAGTGCTGACCATAATACATGAGTGTTTTTATGAGATGAAGACAAAACTTTTACGTTTAAAGATTGAAAAGCGAAATATACTTTAAAATGTGTGTGTTTCCATTCAGAGAAATATAGTTATTTTCATAACAGGTATTTATGTGTTATGTTATGCGCTGTGTAGAAAACAAAGACTGACCTTCAAGCACCGGAAGTCTGGTTGGGGAGATAAGACTTTACAGAAATGACTGCAACCCAGATTCAGCAACACAAGCAAAATACGCATTGAGCATGTCTTCTACGCCAGGCTCTAGGAATAGAAAAGGAAATATTTCACTTACTGCTCTCATCATTTGGGGAAAATGTCAGGGTGGGGTCGGACATGTAGGCCAGTGATGATTTTTACCACAAACTACATCTTGATAAAGACAGATATGAAGGAGTGTAAAAGACTTCACTTTGTGAATAAGGGAGAAGAAATAAGACAAATTGGTATATCACAGAGGCCATGAGACCAGCACAAAGAAGTGTTCTGTGGGAGTTCAGAGAAGGGAATTCCTTTAACAGAGGTGACCAAAGAAGGCTTTTTGGAGGAGGCGGGCCTGAGGCATAGGTAGTGGAAATTCCACAGGTAGTGATGTCGTCAAGGTTAGGAGCATTTTGTGAGGCAGAGGAAATGACAGGAATAAAGACATAGAAAATTAAGGGTCATTCATCCCATGAAGTACTGTTAGCTGCCTGCTGTCTGGTAGATAGTAGGCTCAGCCCTCCTGTGTGTGCAAAGTCAACATCCTCTGCTTCCACGGAGGTCCTCTCAGCCCTGATGACCTTGGACTTATCACGAGGAAAGATGGAAAAGAGGCCCAGGGTGGTACAAGGGCGTGAAGCAGGGCGTCTGCCTAGAATCTGTGAGTAGGGCACCCTTGACTGGAGGAGTGGAGGCCAGCCCTGGGATCTGCAGGCTGAGTCAGAGTTACTGGTGGCGAAGCGGGAGGGTAACTTCCGGCAGGAAGGACCCTGTTGCAAGAGCCCTGCTGTGGGAGGCTCCTTGGGGAAAGCACCTGGAATTTGGAGGTGACAGAGGAACAGGAGGCAGTGCGTTTTCTCCCTTTTGTATGTTTGTTAGTTGTTTTGTTTGTGAGTTTTTATGTGGAAGATTATGACTAGTAATAGAAGGAATCTCACTAGTTTTGATATTTTGAAGACTGAGATAGAACTTGAGCTGGTTGGCGTGAGGGGCAGGATAAAGAACAAAGAAGGAAAAAGAAAATCTTGAGGTATAAAAAAAAAGGGATTATTTTTATATACTTTACTATCTGAAATCCCTGGTAATGTGTGAATAAAGGTAAATGAGAATTGGCATTTTGCCTTCCTTAAAGCTAGAAACAACATACAAATGAAATTTTAGTTTAGAACCGATTAGAGGCACCACACTTTTTTTGTATTTATTGGGTCATTAAGAGCAGCCATATGGTTGTCTTCTGTCTTATCTGTTCACGTTTCTCCAGTATGTTCCTCAGTGGGAGTCTATTTAGTGGTTGATGGGAATTCTATTTTTATTGGTAACTCTCTGTTATCTGTAATTGCCAGAAGTAGATGATCCAGTCTAAAGAGTCCACTCCCTTTTTGTCAACCTTACTGGAAAACTGAGACCTTTTTCTTTTGCCATTAACTTTTGAAAATATTAGAGGGAAAAGAAAATGGGTTACTGTGTGAAGTAAAATTTGAGACTTTCTAAGAATCCATCCCTTCTTAAGGATAATGCAGTTGACTGTAATCGTATGCTGGGCAGTTTGAGGACTGCTCGACTGAGAGTTGGGAAGTCTGTAACTCCTTCTCTTTCTATGTGCATGTCAATTTTCTGTTCATTTCCAGTTCTCCAGTTGGACAGCAAAGATATCCATCACTCTTGAAATTTCACTGAGTGTTTGTGGAGATTCAGGACTCAATAAAGCTTCCTCAGTTTAAAAAATGAACGACGTTCTGTTGGGATCACATAGCTGTTGATATCTGTCGATTTTCATACCTTATTCAGAAATGCCTGTATTTTCCTGGGTCCTAGCATTGTCATTTTTCCTCACAGTTATCTAATTTCTTAATTTTATACCTGCCTTATAAAAACATACCATTTCTGTCAAAGAACCATTTCTCCATGTGCTTTTATTTACCATTTCATTAAAACTTACACTGATGTTCACAGTTATAAATGTCATTAAATGACTTTATGTTAAGCAGTTAAAAGTTATATCACTCAGTACAATGTCCAATATATGAAGACCATTTAGAGAATCAATTCTAATTTAGTATTTAATAGTGAGTGCTAATAATTATTATAATGCATGCATTTAAATTTGGACATTTTCTTGATTGCATAATGAAATGCTTTAAATGAGCTCATTACTTAAGGACTCTAATTCTCATGCATCTTATGAGATAAGATGTTTACCTCATATGGATATAAGCAGGTATAAATGGAGAAAAATGCATAGTGGGGTTCATTAAAGGGCAGTGGTTACAGCATATGACTCTATAAGAACAAAACCACAATAGAAATACAAAAAGTACATTTTTTTGGAGTTGAGCTAAAGAAGCTCCTTAGAGATGGCTTATGTTTACTCTTATGGAATAAGCAGAGTCAACTGAATTGTTATAAAGAAGTGACCACTGTAGAATAGGGTTCATCAGCCATAGTTATAGGACTAGATGAATTCTATGACTATCAGATCCCAAGAGAGCAAATAAAAGAAAGATTACCCAGACCAGAGGATTAGTTAGGATACTACAAAGTCATGATTACTACAAACTAGGATTTATAATCCACTAATTCTGGTTATGATGCACTGTTTAAAGCATGGTTCTTTAGAAATCATGAAATGACATCGTATTGAGAACCGTGATTTAGTCTGAGTTTTCCACATTTTCTTTTCAACTGTCACAGCTAAAGTACTTCCTAGGATTCTGCCATGGTTATCACAGCTGTCCCTCCAAAAAAAAAAAAAAGCCTAAACAAAACTAAACAATTATAACCAAACCCTTCATAATGGTGAAAGCCAATCTCTATTTAAAAAGAGATAACAGGAAAGGGAGAAGGGGAGGGGACAGAGGAGGTAATTAAATAAGCTGAATAAATGAAAATTCATTACTCTCTTCATCAAATGTTTCTTTGTGGCTGGAGACATGTCAAAGAGAAAGGCCTCCAGCTGGTAAGGACTACCATGGATCTGACCCAAAAGGCTTACAGGTTCAGGAACTAACTTTTAGCAACTCAAATCTTGAAGAGACTAACTCATGGACTAACCAACACACAAAAGACATTATTTATGAACCATGATATTAGTTCATTAATGTATACTCTGGGAACAACATCTTGAATTGCAGAATATTCATGTCTACCTTCCCAGATATGTTTGTTTTCCTCCTCCCTTCTGCTCCCCTCCCTTTTCTCCTTCTTTCTCTCCTTTTGTTTTAAGATGTGTCTGCACAGTCTTTGACACACCTCTTGTCAAATGTTGGGTTCTAATTCCCCACCCCTTGGACCTGGGTCAGCCTTAGTGACCTGTTTCTGAAGAATAGAAAACAATAGAAGTGATCCTGTGTTACTTCTGAGGCTGGGTGACAAAAGTCACAGCAGTGTCTGTCTGGCCTTCTCCTTGGGACACATACACGAGGAGCCTTTAACCAACACAGAAAATGCCTGAGAGACCACATGGAGAGGCCACGTGGAAGTAGCCAGAGGTGACTAAGGAGCCCAGGGCTTCCCTTGACCAGCAGGTTAGCCTTCCTACCAACTGCCGTTTGTGTCAACAGTCAGCCTTCAGACCTGGCTCATGAGCCTCCCCAGATGCTGCCACAGTAGCAGAGATTAGCAGTCTCCACCAAACCCCACTTAGTGCAGATTTGTGAGCAAAATAAATAAAAAAAAAATTCAAACCAATAACATTCGCACAGCAATAGATAACTGGAATACCTACCATAGCGTTCTCCATGATCATGTGATTATACCAAAGGCCACACACACTCTCATATATAGATATGTGTGTGTGTAGGTCATAGTTTTATAAAAGCGGGTTCAAATTAGAAATCAGACAATGATTTGATGATGAGAGTATCACAGTAGAATTATATGGACTTGAGAAAGAGTTTATTCATGCTGGGCTTGATCATTTGTATATCTGAAGCATGTCTTTACGTTGGATAGTGTCTTATAAGCAATAACAAGCACTTTCCAGTCAACTCCCCCACTTACTAGATACCAAATGCACCATGTGGTCATGCCAGAGGAATTAAAATGCAGCTATTTATCTATCTAATTTAATTCCATCATCTCTACCTGAGGCTACATCCTGGGCTCTGAGATATCTGTATGTATTTCCCAAGTCACCATTAACAATATATTTCCAAATGATTTTGTCTGATGGTTTATTTTTACCGTGGTTAGTGTGTAGTGTAGCAGACAGGTGCATGGCCAGTGGAGTCAGAGAAGCTTGATCTGAACTTTTGTTCTGATACTTATAGTCTTATGGTCTTGGACAAAATCTTTGTGCCCCTGTCAGTTTCCTCATTTGTGAAACAGAGTTAATCAGTGCCTTTTATACAAGGTGCTTGGAAGGATTAAATGTGATAAAGGATATATAAAGTGCTTACCTCAGAGCCTCTCGTTGTAAGGGATCAATACATTGTAGCTATCATTACCATAGTTGTTCCTATTCTAATGTGTTGACTTTTACTAGACTTGATCTCTCGCCTTTTCCACCATACTGTGGTCAATTGACCGTAATTCCCCTGCAGTTGATTGTGGTTTATACAAATAACACAAGGTATTCAAATCGATAAAATTGCTCTGACAATAACTTTGTAGCAGACTGAAACATCTGTAGTTTCCTTAAATAAAAATGTACTCAATTTGCATTTTATATAATACATGCAAGATTGAGATATAGATAAAATTCTCTACCAGCTGATCTGGAGGAAAAAAAAATAGCTTAGTCATAATGACTTAGAAAAGCATTGCTGTTGACTTTTTTTTTTTTCCAGAGCCATGCACCAGCAGGATTATTGTTATAATATAGTATTGTAAATGTTGTACTCAAAGTGCAATTTAAAGTTATGATACCTCCATTATTTTCATAATAAATGTTGCTTTTTCTGATTATAAGAACATGATGTGGGCTGAAAAAAATAGCCAACATACTTTCATATAAAGAAAAGGCTAAAAGTCATGTTTAATCAAACCACCAGAAGAAAATCACTGTTAACACTGGATGTACATTCTAAATGGTTTTCAAGGTGTACATGTGTATGTGCACATGAACACACACATTTTTTAATGAACTCATATCTTACATGTTATTTTGTAACTTGTATCTTTTACTTCATATAGTGTACTCATTTTTCTATCAATAGATAAAAGTCTACATGATCATTTCATGATTGATACCATTCTATTCTGCTGAAGGGGTCCACCTTCAGTGAGTATTTAAGCTGCTCTACATTTCACTCCAAGAGCCACAGTTTCATGATCTCTCTTATGTACATCCCTAAAAACGTGTATGGTCACATTTTTAGAATCTAATTTTAGAAGAAGAGTTGTTGCGGCAAAAGTATTTTTCATTTAAATTGTTATCATGTGAATTCCAATAGTTCATCAGGAAACTTTGCACCTGTTTTCACTCTCCCTAAAACTATTAGAACAGTTTCTTCACATCCTTTACCACTAGGTGCTTTCATTCTTAACTTTTTGTCAGTGTTTTTGGTGGAACACTGTATCTCATGTTAAATTGCCTTCTTCTAATTACTAGGAAGCTCAGGTAGGTTTCCATTGTTTATTGCTCATTATTGTGGCTATTTCCTTTCTTATAATTACCCTTTGTAAACATTTCTTATAGTAACCCTTTACTTATCATATATGTTGCAAATATTTTTCTCCAGTAAGTAATTTAATTTGAAAGTGCTTTAGAACTATTTAAGCTGTAAATTTTGACGGAGTTAAATGTATTGTCTTCTCTGTAGGATTACGTCTTTGCAGTCATCCTTAGCAGAATCTTCTTGACACACAAGATCATTATAGATATTTACTGAACATCTTTCCTAGTTATTTTACTTCCAAGTTTCTCTTTTTTTTTTTTCTCTTTTTTTAAATATTTGATGAATGTAGATTTAATTTTAGTGTGAAGGGTTTTATATGAATCGAATTTTACTTATTTCCCCTCCCAAAACCTACAGTTTACTTTTTAGGCATCATTTATTGAATAAAACACATTTCCTCACTGATTTGAAATAAATCCCATCTTTATATTATATTAACTTTGGGGGTTTATCTCTAGAGCCCATCCTGCTCCATTAACCTGTTTATTCTGCCTTCACTCTACATTGTCTGGATTACTCTCACATATAACACATTATAACATATTTAATATCTGGTAATGTCACTTCTCCAAATTGCTGTCACATTTTTCTTACTATTCACACAAACTAATTTTTTCATATGATTTAGATTTTTTTTATAAAGTTTGAAAATAAATTTCATGAATTTGTTTTCAATATATGAGTTAAGCATGTCATCCTAGAGAAGTCAAGAGAGAATGTAATTTAAACATAGATTACATAATGGCGAGGTGTATCTTGTTTTTGAGTTCTGAGCTATTTCTAGAAAAACTAACACTCCCCCAAATTAATTCCTTAGCAGTTTATTATATACATAGTACAAGCTCTTGGTTAGTATTCCTGATTGACCAGTAGTTCCAAGCCATTAAAATGTAATACCATAAAAGGTTAACATCCCATGGGCTATATTTCTTTTTTTTACTTGACAAAGTAGAGTACTCGATAAAGTTAACTGGAAGACTGCTGTTCACTAGATTACAGATATTCAGTATGTTTCAAGTTGAATGAAGTTTGTTAAATCAGTTGTTTTATAGTAGGTTTTTAAAAAATTATTTTTACTTGATTTGTAATATTACTTTTAGGGAAGTTAAATATTAATAAAATTAGTACTTCTGTGCTCTTTAGCATTTCATCTTTCTAAATCTAAGGGCGCCTTCTGTCCATCTTTCAAGTATTATCCTGTAATTTTCTTAAGTAAATGGAATTTCCAAAAATGCAGATAAGCAGGAAGTAAATGAATAATTTATAAGAACTATGCTTATTTTCTCTACCTATTTTGGATCAATTTAGTAAGGCAGTAGAGCACAGCCTTAAAAGCATTGGAACATGGAGATGTGGATGGACCTAGAGAGTGTCATACAGAGTAAAGTAAGTCAGAAAGAGAAAAGCAAATATTGTATAATAACACATATATGTGGAATCTAGAAAAATTGTATAGATGATCTTATTTGCAAAGCAGAAATAGAGACACAGACGTAGATAACAAATTTATGGATACCAAGGGGGAAAGGGGTGGAATAGGAGGAATTGGGAGACTGAGATTGACATGTGTCCGTTATTGATACTATGTATAATATAGACAACTGATGGGAACATAGTGTATAGCACAGGGAACTGTACCTAATGCACTGTGGTAACCTAAATGGAAGGGAAGTCCAAAAGGGAGGGGATATCTGTTATGTGTATGGCTGATTCATTTTGTTGCACAGTGGAGACTAACACAACATTGTAAAGCAACCATACTCCAATAAAAATTAAAAATAAAAAAAATGCATTAGAACAAGAAAGACCTAGATTCAAGATACTGCTAGTTGTGTGACCTTGAACACAGTCTTAGTTCTTTTTTTTTAAGCCTTTTTAAAATTATTGAGGTATAGGTGATTTATAATATATTATTTTCAGGTGTATAATATGGTGATTCAAAATTTTTATAGGTTGTATTCCATTTAAGTTATTATAAAATAATGGCTATATTCCTTGTGCTGTACAACATATCCTTGTAGATTTTACTCATAGTAGTTTGTACCTCTTAATTCCCTACCCCTATTTTGTTCCTCCTCCTTGCTCCTTCCCTCTCCCCACTGGTAAACATTAATTTGTACTCTATATCTGTAAGTCTGTTTCCATTTTGTTATATTCATTTGTTTGTTTTATTTCCTAGATTTCACATATAAGTGATAACATATACAGCATTTGTCTTTCTCTGTCTGACATCTTTCACTAAGAATAATACCCTCCTGGTCCATCCATGTTGTTGCAAATGGCAAAATTTCATTCTTTTTTATGATTGAATACTATTCCATTGTGTGTGTTTGTGTGTGTGTATAAATGTATACACACACATATATCTCATATCTTTTTTATGCATTCATCTCTTGATGGACACACTTAGGTTGCTTCCATACCTTGGCTATTGTAAATCGTGCTGCTGTGAACACTGGAATGCATGTATTCTTCGACTTAGTGTTTCCATTTCCTTGGGATACATACCCAGAGTGGAATTGCTGGATCATAAGATACTTCTGTTTTTAGTTTTTTTGAGGAACGTCCATATTATTCTCCATGCTAGCTGAATCAATTTACATTCCCACCAACAGTGTACAAGGGTTCTCTTTTATCTGCATTCTCTCCAACTTTTGTTATTTGTGGTCTTTTTGATGATAGCCATTCTAACAGGTGTGAGGTGATACCTCATTGTGCTTTTGATTTGCATTTTCTGCTGATTAGTGATGTTGAGCATCTTTTCATGTGCCCATAGGCCATCCGTATATATTTCCAATAGACGTTGGATGCACAGATATTCAGGTTTTCTGCCTATTGTTTAATTGAGTTGTTAAAGTGACCATACTACCCGAGGCAATCTATAGTTTTAATGCTATCCCTATTGAAATAACAATAGCATTTTTCACAAAACTAGAACAAATAATTCTAAAATTTGTATGGAAGCACAAAAGATCCCAAATAGACAAAGCAATCTTGAGAAAGAACAGAGCTGGAGGTATCATACTCCCTGACTTCAAACTATATTACAAAGTTATAGTTATCAAAGCAGTATGGTACTGGCACAAAAACTGCCACATAGATCAATGAAACAGAGCAGAGAGCCCAGAAATAAACCCATGCTCTTACAGTCTATTAATCTACAACAAAGGAGGCAAAAATATACAATGGGGATAAAGTCTCTTCAATAACCAGTGCTGAGGAAAACTGGAAGGCTACATGTAAAAGAATGAAATTAGAACATTTTCTCATCCCATATACAAAAATAAACTAAAAATGGATTAAATACCTAAATGTAAGGCTGGAAACCATGAAACTCCTACAAGAAAACACAGGCAGAACACTTTTTGACATAAATCATAGCAACATTTTTTAAATCTGTCTCCTAAGGCAAAGGAAACAAAAGCAAAAATAAACAGATGGAACCTAATTAAACCTCACATCATTTGTACAGCAAAGAAAACCATCAAAAAGACAACCTACTGAATGGGAGAAAATATTTGTAAATGATATGACTGGTAAGAGGTTAGTATCCAAAATATATAAATAACACATACAGATCAATACAGTTCTTCTTTTTTCAACATAGGAGATAATAGTATCTGCCATGAGGGTTGTTTTGAGCATCATATCAGGTGATAAATATATATATATATATATATATATATATATATATATATATATATATATATATATATATACACACATATAAAGCAACCAACACAGTACCCAACACATAACAGGCACTCCCTAAATTTTGGCTATTTTTATTATTAAGCAATCTAATGACAATCCAAGAGAGGCTACTATTGTATAAAGTATGAAAAAATATAGTATGCTTGTTGCTCTCCTCTATTTTTCATAATTCTCAAACAGTATGATGCTATATTCTCAAACATTGTTTGTGCTATATTGTATCAATTAACTTAGTACTGGTTACACCAAAGGGCAGTTTCCATGTGGTATAATATTTTGTAGGGCTAGAACAGAGTTAAAAGAAAGATCTTATTTATATTGACCATATTGACTCATGCATTCAACAAATATTCATCGAGTAGTTAGGCATAATTCTAGATTGTAGAAATCAAGAGGTAAACAAAGTAGAAAAGATAGGACAAAAGCCTACAATATCATATACAGTCAAATGAATGAAGAACAGAATTTCAATTGATAGTAACTGATATAGATTTCCAAAAATCTGCAAACTAGTATTCTGATAAATTATTAAGAGGGAAGCATTTCTAAGACAAAGTCAGTCAATTAAAAAATCATCTTTTAACTACAAGAGAACCTGAGAATGATCAGGACTCAAAAATCTTGCCATTTCCCTTCCCCTAAATACTCCCCTAGAAGATAAAGTCTTGGGGCTAGATGATCTTCAAAATTCCTGCAAACTTTAAATATCAGTGACCTATATTTTCTAAAGAAGAAAAAAACATATAAGTTATGACTATGGTACACAAGTATAAAATAAAGTATACATGTGAATTACAGATCATAGATTATAATATAATGCTCTACCAATGTTGTATATTCCTTAGCAGCACATCTAGCATATTTTAAAAGATTCAATACAATTAACAATTATTTATATGAAGTAAAAATATTCTCTTCCTGTTCTCCTATTCCAACAAGTTATTAACTGAAGGTATTAATAAATGTCTTACATGAAGAGAGATTCTTCAGAAGGATAAAAGCAGGTCAGATTTCTGAAATGTTAACTTGTTCTAGACTCCACTGTGCTCAGATATGATCTATGGTCAGCAGTCGTCTCAGGTTTTGTCTTCTCAAGACATTGAGAAAAGTGATGGAGGGGAGATAATCATACAAATAGGATAGATGATCCAGGAAACAGTGTCTGGAAAGAAAGAGGCAGAGAGATTGAGCAAGAATTCCTCTAAACCAAGAATACACAAGTGGGTCAGATTAGGGAAGAGCCAGGAGTTCAGAGATATTAGGTCAAGCTTCAAAATCAGGAGTATAACAGACACATCACGAGAGGTCTTCCTGCATGTCCATGTATGAGCATTGAGCTTGTTTCAAAGGAAGAGTGATGAAAACTCTTACTCTGGAATGTTCAGGGAGAGCCAGGTAATATGTGTTAGAGCTCTTTGATATGCAGGTGACACAGAAGCATGCAACACCCTTCACTCTTGGTGGAGAGCTAAGAAAGTCTGCCTCCATTGCCTGCAACTGGAGGGTGGCATACAGTGAAAGGCTCAGTCACAGTCCTGACCATAACGTGCCATAGAAGGATATTGGTATAACAGGGGAGGGTAATGGCAGAGGTAGGACATGCCTTGGACCATAAAGATTGGAAGAATGTTTGTACATGTTTAAGGACAAAAGGAAAGCTTGATTCCAGGAAGGATGGGTCTTCAGCAGAGATACAAAAAGGAGAATGAAAGTGTCCTATAACAGCAACAGTAAGACTGGTCTCTGAGAGCAGGAGACAAACATGAATAATAGCTTCTGAGCTGTTCCCAGTAATTGGGACTATTTTATGCTCAGAGCACACCCGATTCCCAGCAGTGATTTCTTAAATGGAGAGGTACAGATAACCGGGAGCATTTCATAATGTGCAGGCGAGATCATTTGTCAAGGGGTGGGAAGAAAAAAGTATTAGTGTTAGGGGAATATAGAAGATTGTAGACAGCTGTTCTGGGAGAGTTCCAGGAATTCAGGGAAAAATATGCAACAAAAAGGGTGTGGGCTGTTTGATCAGCTGTGCCTAGGCTCCAGGTCAGTGAGCATGGACTAGCCCTGGACTTGGTTCTGTAACATTTGCCAGTGATACTTGGTGGTCTGACATGAGGATCAAGCTAAGAGTAGAACGGGGACATCATGGAGGTGGGGACAGGCAGACAGGGAAGGAAGTACAGGGGTTGGTGAGGTGCTGACCTCGGGGCCCTATGGGTGAGGAAGGCTAGCTTTGCAGGAACATGGCAAATGGTCACACTGCTTTGGTCTTTACAGATTGAATTGCTATTGAATGTCCCTTCTTTTCCTTCCTCAACATTCACAGCCAGAAAGTGACAGTGATCTCAGCTTCAAGCCCAGCCCACACACTGATCTGGTCCCTCAGTAATGAGCATTTGCAATTTTTATAAATTATTGAGGTGAAATAATTGATGCGTTTTTAGATTATGGTACATACTAGCAAGGAGTTATTAACATTATCCAAGACAAAAAAATAAATGACTTCCAAGATGACCCTGGACAATTTAAGTACAAATATAATATGGCATTTAGTGGGAACAGAAAGCACATTGGCCAAAGTCAAGATTGAGCCTAAAGGACGATGCAGAAGCACAGCTGGAAGGGAGCTAGTCCCCATAAACAACTTGTCCTGAGAGTGCAGTCGGCTGCTCTGGATTAATAGCACCTGGTGCACCGGCGCAGATGGTAACACTGACAGCGAGATGCGGTGTGTGCGACCACGGAGAGTTTTAACACAGCGTGTATTCCCTGGGTTCTCACCCGTAAGTGTCAGGTAACCTCCTGTGGGAGATGCAAGGAGGCCCAAACCTTACCTTTGGGAGCTCACCTCACCAACGAGCTAGAGACAAAATATAACCGGAGGAAAAGGCCTTCGTTGGATGTTTGATGCTATTTGCCCCCATCTATTTCTGCAAATTTTTACCTAGTTTTCCACAAAGGTGTCTATAAGACAGAATTACCTGGAAAGTTAAAAAGAAAATGTCAGACCCAGTGACTCAATTTCCACATGCAGTTCTGGGAGGGGGCAGGGATAGGGGAGTGGTGTAGGGAGGGCTCCCCGGGTGATTCCTAAGCTCAGGATGCTTTAATGATCAGCAGATGGGCACGTAACTGGTGTGTCACAGGTTCTGATTATCTCTGGGTACAAATTCAGTCATTCTGATGACTGGTGACAAAACTACAGTGGTGGAAGTCTGTTCTAACTGAATTTCTGGCATATTTTATCCTATCATTCTAAACATTATTGTAAACATCACCATAGTAATTATTTCTGGGACTCTCTGAAGAGCTCATCGAATGTGCTGTCAAATCACCATCTTTTCTTCAGTTTCCCCATCTCCCCTGCCATGTTCTTTTCCCAGCTGGCTTCCCTGGTTACTGTCCCCTGTCCACTGTCACCCTGAAGCCAGTAAAGGATCCATGCTCTTGACTTTGCTGGAGCCCATTTTGTGAAGACAGCAGTGCCCAGATCAAGGATACCCACTCGTGATATGCCAAGGCTGATGCTCTGGGGGCAAGAGTGAGGGGCTCTGCGTGGCATTGCCCATATTTCTTTTTCTTTAGTTACCAACACAACAGAAGGTATTCCTTATTTCTTCTACTTATGCCTGAGTGTATAGAGGTTTGTCGTGTATAGAGGTTTGTATAAAGGTTTGTCGTGCCAGTAGGAAGTAACTGAAAATAAATGGAAATAAGAACAAGTTTCTGGCAGGATAAATAACCAGGGGTACCTTAAAAATGGTTATTTTCTGAGGATATTGCAAAGCATCAATTTAGGATGTTTTGTGATTATACACATTGAAACATATCAAAATTAATACAGTAGTTAAGTTATACGCAGATTGCATTATCCAAAAACAATCTTAAAACGAAGTCACATTAAGTGAAGAGGCTAACAATGCCGTTTACTGACATAGAAAGAATAACGTTAAGAGTCTTGAGCCACAACTGACTGAAGTGGAGTAGGGTGGGTGGATGTTTGGTGGTTAAGAATGAGGGCTCTGAAGTTATAACTGCAGGTTTGAATCCCAGCTCTATAACTTAGCTATGACTAGGGGGCAAAAGAGTTATCTCTGTTTTACTTTCCTCATATATAAAACAGGAATTCAAAATGGTGGTTTATAGGTTTGTTATAATGATTATACAAGAAAATACTTGAAGTACGGTCTCCTACCCATAGAAGACACCTGCTAAATGTTAACTGTTACTCTCATCATTATTACATGGAAAGGAAGCTATTAACAGTGCAGTTCTGGCAACTTAATCCTGATTGCCAGCAACACTTAAATCACTTGCTTTTCACATGACCTGATAATTTCCAAGATTCCTAGAATGTACATAGTTGGAGAACATACAGCAGGGCAGTTTCTTTAAGTCATTACTATCTAACTTATCTTGAGAAATATTCATTTACCAAAAAAGAAAAAGAAATAAGCAGATAAGTACACTTTGATGTGACCATTGTGGTGCTTCACTGTCCTTAATAAAAGTGTTTTTCTAAGCAATATTGCTTTAGAGCATCACGGTCAAAACAGTTTTAGAATATTTACAGCAAAAATGTCCCTCTTAGGAAATTTAAGGTTAACATGTCAAAGTATGAAGAGTCTTCCAGATGGCCTGTGCACGGACTGCAGGACATATGCTTTCACATAGCCAGGGGAAACTTAAGTACCCGAATTCTGGTTCTTTTCAGGAAAGTTTATGCAGAACTGAAATGGCTTCATTTGCCTGGACTTAAAAAAACAAGAAGTGATGAGTGCATAATTACAGTGTCCCTGGAAGACAGCACATTTGTGCCTCTACATCTTAAGGAAAGCCAAATTGCTTCTCAGTTGTCACATGTGCATACAGATTCGGGAGCTCGTGGGGCCCAGGGCTCTTTTTATGCAGAGCTGCGGGAGTGAGTGCCTATGAAGTTCCAGTGACCTCACTGTATTTCGCTGGAGAAATGAGGGCTGCAGGAGCCCAGGCCTCTGGCTTCCCAGTCTGGTGAACAATTCTCCATCTGACTATGTTGATAAGTACTTTTGTTTGGCAGGACATATGAGCCCACATCTGCCCCAGCGAGACTGAGTGTTTGCAGTCCTGTGAACACAGGAGAGTGATCAGCAGTGTCCTGGTTTCCTCAGCTGCCTGCCACCAAGCCTGACCATTTGCTCCTGTATTCATAAGGCACACTGAACATACTCCAGGCACATTGGCTACAGGCAGATCACAAGATTCACCAAGGCAATCTCCTTAAACATTTGACAGTGATGGAAAGGATAAGCAATAGAAGGAGGTCACTAAAAAGATGGAATGGGTTGGACGGAGTTCATAGGGAGAGATGTGACACCGCTAAGATGAGCGTCACTTCCTGTACTGCACAGGAAGGGAGAGAGTAAAATAATTTTGCAGATTTGATGGTGAAATGAGAGTATTTTTGTCTTTTGAAATGATTTATAAATAATATGTAATAAGTATATATTGATAAATGTACATAATATAGAAACAGATACACATATATCATAAAAATAAAATATGTAATGAATATAATTCACAATTTTTAAAAAAGGCTTTCAATGAGTGCACAGGCTGGGCATAAAAAATGAATGGGATGCTGGACTCATCTTTGAGATGCTCACAGTTTAGTCACTTATTTATAATGATTGATTTTTCTTTTTGGTTGCACATGCTTCAGGACTTTGAAGAATTCAAAATTCATTTTTAGGTATAAAATTAGGTCTTTGTTAGGGACTGCACCAGAGTCACTAGGGTTCAGAACTGATAAATCTGTATGGTTCTGAAATTTCTGAGACTAAACAATGTTCGTGGGAATGCTAGGGCATCATCACAGGGTGTGGAAGGAAAAGATTCTGGCCCTCAGAAGGCATCTACTCTAAGTGGGCACTGGATTACCTCAAATTTGTGCTGAAGCAATTATTCTAATGCCTTTGTTAAATGCATTTGATTCTTAATCATTTATTTAAATGCAGATTTAATATGATATTTTAATTATTTGCTTTTGTTGGGCAGCACAGAGATATTGAATAATATCCTCTAAACTGAGAAGGAACTTTAAGACTGAAAAACGAAAAAGGCAACTCCATAAAGTGCAATTATGAAGTTTATTGTGGGTAACCTTCATACAGGCAGAAAGGATCAGGCAGACAGTCCAGAGGCTGGATCACAGCTGCACTCCTTGCCGCCAAAAGGGGTACAGGGATATTTAGAGGGTCCAAAGCTAAAAACAGAATCTGACTGCTAGGGAGAAGCAGGTTGCACCGTTGGGAACCAGGGGTTTTTCCTCCCCTGGGGGGCTCATTACCATTAACCATCTGCACCCGCAAAAGGCGTTCTTCCAGTTTTCATACCAGATGGAGGCAAAGGTAAAGATTGATAGAGAACTTACCTGGCTTGGCCACATTCCCAGTGAGTTAGGCTAAAGCTCAGTTCTGCGGAAAGAAAGGAGGTAGGCCTGGGGGCCTAACGTGGAGCTGACAAGATGGAGTCCGTGTGGTTGAGCCCCAGCCTTCTTACCAATTAAAACATGTACAGAATACATTTTAACAGAGAATTCAAAGAGAACCACTCCTATTGGTCATGACGTCTCCAAATTTTGAAATATAGCAGTACGGATAGAGTATTCATTGTACATTTGAGAAAAACCATTCCGTTTTCCATAATTGTAGCACATACTATATTGTTTCGCTCCCCAATTTCAAAATTTAAGATTTTAAAAAAGATTTTCTCAAGTAATTAGGTTTTGGTCAGCTAAATTTTCTTAATATACTTAAGCATATCTTTCCCCCATCAAATTCTTTCAAACTATAGCATAACCAGAGAAATGTCTGTTTAGACTATCAGTCACCTCCAGCTTCACCAACCACTTTGTGATATCCAAATGAAATGCCTTTGATATCATCTACACGAGTATCTAAACAAACATTGATTATTTTAAAGTGGGATTTGGCTCATTTTAAGACTTCATTTGTATTTTCCTTTGTTTTTCTCTGTTCCTTTTCTTTTGAATTCAAAAGTCAGTTCACATTCTGTCACCATGAGTTCAAACTCTATCCTTGCTGTACCTGCATTTCGCTCTTGTTAACTGCAAATCACAAGTGCACCCAGTGCACCGCAGTCACAAACTGTGTTGGGCTCACAGACCAACCGGAAACGCACCGCAGAAACATACCTCCTCCCAGGGCGAATGTGCCGCCCCCATCGTCGGGAGAACAGGTTGCAAAGGTAAACGAACTTACAGGGGCAGCTGCTACTGGGTCAAAACTGAGCAAAACCTCTTTGCAGTTTTTAATAAGTAACGTTATCCAGCGCGTGTGGGATCACTGAGTAAAGGCTTGTTGAAGTCTGCTGTGCTAATAAAGTGAGAACGGAGGACTCCCTAAGCATCCCTTGGCATGCCAGAGCTTAGAAGCTTGGGAAGCACTCTGCAGCTATGGCCTGTCACCACTCAGCAGATTAATTACACATCAGCGCAATAAGCCATAATGTGCCAGGGGGAAGTTATTGTAGTATATCGTTTCAGTGATCTGTGGATAGCGGAGTACTGGGAGGCTTGTTTTGAACTGCACCTTTCAATCCATCTCTTAGTGCTTTGAGGATGCACTGAGGCATGTGAGAGCTGGAAACACTTGGGTACCCGTCAGAGTACTCTTCAGACACCTTAGCCTGTGCCTGTACATGGTTCTGGGGATTCTAATGACACGCCAACAACTAGAGCACCTTTTATTTACTTATTGAAAGCATAGTCCAAAGGAGGGTCCAAAGGAAGGGTGAACAAGGAGGAGAGCGAGGCTAGGTCTTAACACTTAAAGCTTAAGTGACAAATAACCTTGGTCTCCATGTAGCTCATTTTTTTCTCTATAAAATATCAATTTAGTAATAGAATTTTAACGCTAGTGACTATGATTCTGATAGCAGAAAGAAAATGTCTTGGTAGCTCATCCTGAAATGTGTGAGCCAGTGACATCCGAGTGTGGTGGATCACCAAAGTGGCTGAGAAGGAAGAATGGAATGCTTTGCAGAAGAATTTGTGTAGCCATATAAATGTCAGAGACTGGTATGGTATTCAGGTAGTGCATCAGGGTTAAGTTATGGGGCAATAATCATATAAAGACAGGTGCCTTGCTAAATGTAGTGCTTTAGATTTTATGTTTAACTTAGAGTTTCAGATAATATTCATAAAGTCTTTACATAGTTATCTCATTATTGTAGAACCCATTCATTTAGGATTTATTTAATGATATAGGGCTATACTCAAGATATTTTTAGTCTCTTGGGTGTAAAAGTGTTCTAAGTACATAAGAAATATTAGAGACAATTATGAAAATTTGAGCAAATTCATGTCACTTGAAATAATCAGTTTACATGTTATAGTTCTCCACAGCAATTGTAAATCATGTTGCTTTTTCAAAGCAGGCCCTAAGAGACATCTGTCAATATTATAGGAGCTTAATTTGCATTACCATAAAGAATTTAAAATAATAAAAATGCTTTTCTTTTAAAACATTTTGTAATTGAGACTCTTCAACGAATCCAGAAATGGCTTTTCTCGCCATTAGTATAAATTAATCTTCTTTTAACCACATTTCCAAGGAATAAAATATTAGCACTGGTACATTTGTTTTTAACTTGCTATTGAGCCTCAAGACTCAGTGCTTTGCCTCCCCGTGGAAGTTTCTGGAGCCTCTGTTCTTCAACAGTGGTACAGATTTTCCCCACTGGGTCTATGTGCTTATTGCAAGGCAACCAGCTCCCTCAGCAGGGTGTGTGCAGGCAACAGTGGCTGTCCCCTGGGGTTTCTTTGTCATACTTGTACTGGTTTATTTTAAGATGAACACAGCTTGTCTTATCGGAAGTGAAAAAGAAAAAGAAAAGCTAAGTGACTGAAAAGGGTTAACTATGAAATGTAAAAGCCTATAGTCTCTCGCTGTGACAGGCAAAGTTTCAGAAAATGATGGATTTGATTTTCTCAAAGGAATCTTTTAATGTGATGGAGAAAACATCTGAATTAATTAGACACAAAAGCCAGAGCTGTTGAGCCTCTGCTGAGAAAAACTATTTTCTTAGTGAAGAATTCTCACATCAATTGTTAAAACAAACCTTGGTTTTTCAAACATTCTTGAAATAGTTTTAATTTTTTTAACTTTTAGTTTTGTGTTGAAGGTGGTGATTTTCTATCATTTGGTCTGAATTAGACATTTTTTCACAATGTTCATGACATGACAATGATGGATACAATTAATTGGGCACTTAATCTTGTCAGGCACCATGTCATGTGCTCTCTACACATTTAATCGTAAAGAAACCCCACGTGATTCTGTTTCCTTATTTTACAGACAAGGGAGCTAGGCCTAGATTAGCAACCGTCTAATAATGGTAATTCCTAGAGCTGTATTTCAACACAGTTTTGGTGAATACAAAGAATAGACTCTAAACTACGATGTAGAGCAAACTCCATAAGATTGATCTCTCTATTAAAGTTCCGTAAACAATGATTTAAAAAGATATTTTGCTTTTTCATAAAGCTTAACAAGTAACAAAGTGAGTTTAAAAAATATAAAACACAAAAGATTGATCAGTATGGTGTGATTTAAGTGTTCAAGACAAATTGGTTATGAGACAATTGGACATTTGAGCAAGCTTGTGAGGGAGGTGTACATTTGAGTCAGATCTGTGCAGTCTGTATTGAGTGGAAGTATGCACATTGGATAGTAGAGACTCTCAGAGTTTTGATGGGTTGGTTTTGCTGTATTTGCTATACAGCCCTCCTGCCCATCCCCTTTCATTACTGCACATTCCTTGGGGAACCATACATAGAAGCAACTCCACGAAATAAACAAAGGACCACCTTACTGATAGACAGGCCTGTTCCTGAAGCTCCACGCCTGTCTCCCTAGTGAAGGCTAGGTTGGACCACATGGCCTAATTAGGCTTAAGGCCAAAGAGGACCTTCTGGTTCCCACCAAGCATAAGTTGTGATCTCAGGGTTTTTATCAGTCAGTGACCAGCAGGCTTGCACCACGAGGAGAGTGCCCCTGGGTTGTTTGCGTGACTTTCTAATCCCCCACTTCCAATTACAAGAGACACGGCCCAGTTAGAGAGCTAAATTTGGTCATCAGCTTAGCACTCTCTGGTCTTGGTGATGGGAGTTGAAGGAAGTTGGCATAGGCCAGGCAAGGGCGCTCAATAGTCCTGTGGCCTTTATACCCATCAGGACCAAAAGGAAGATATGTGGAGCATTTTGCCCACTTCAGAGAGTGTGCTTTCCCCAGGCGAAGTCTGCAAGACTCTGAGTAAAGTCACACCTTGTGTATGGAAAATGGGTGGTGGAAAGAAAGCTCATTGATTATCTGACCTACCTGTGTTTTGATGAGTCTGTTATTCGTTTGAATCTGGTTCATATACGGGACGTATAAATGACTTGCACACTTACAGAAAGGCAATTGGAAAGACAACAGATATGTTACCTTTGCTATGGATTCACTGTTTCCTTAAAGCAAGAATTAGTCCTGCGTTTTATTCCTCTGTCAGAGAATTGCCCTATAACATAAAACTGACTTTCATAAAATACCAGGAAATCCGAAATGCCAGATGGAGACCTTCATCTTGGTGGCTGTGAACTGTTCTTTTCCATTTTAGAGGCTCAGAATGAATACTTATCTTGTCAGTTTATGGTCTAT
The DNA here is from genome assembly GCF_039906515.1 of Pseudorca crassidens. Taxonomy (NCBI): domain Eukaryota; kingdom Metazoa; phylum Chordata; class Mammalia; order Artiodactyla; family Delphinidae; genus Pseudorca; species Pseudorca crassidens. Next base: position 6,442,253 of record NC_090308.1, read on the forward strand.
TGCACAAAGGTTCTGTTTTGTGTAAACGAACTTAAGTCAATTTAAAACAAATTGATTTCCATCTCTAAGAATGAAATATCCTATGCTACAAGTAGACACTTTCCATGAATATGTCATTTACATTTGGTTTCTGACCTCAGCCTTATATATGGACGGTAACATATAACCATTCATATTTTTAGTCTCGACATCGGAAAGTCCTCAGCTTACTATTTTCTCACCCAAGGACTTTGCTATATTATGTTGTTTATATCTGAATAGATCCTCGGTTCTTCTAGCTTGAATCTTATAGAATACATTGCAATTTGCTTCTGTTTCACAAAATAGAAGGGTGAGCTGTTAAAGGTGACAGTGGAGCAAGGAAAGGAATAGTAATACCTTTTTCTTGAAATAAGAACATAGCAGACAGTCTCCAGTTTACAAATGCCATTTTCTGTTGGAAATTAGGCTAAAGGTGAAACTGGACCTCAAAGGGAAGAATATTACAGCCCTGAATACAATTGGTTTTGCACTTCTGACTGAAAGCTGGTATTGCTGTCCTGCTTTTCCTTTTGCGCTTACTTGATATACATCTCTGTTTGTTTGGGTTTTTTTTTCCTCAAGTACTTGACCATCATCTTTAGCTCAAACACATGTTACTGCAACTGAAGAGAAAACAATCCTGTAATCTCAAGAAGGTCCCCCGCCAAAAGACTGAAGCCCAGAGATGCACTTGGTTTGTGAGTTCCTTTTCTTCACTGAGGCAATGTGCTGGTTTGTTAGCATAGAATTTCAAAACTCATAGTCAGAGGAACTTTACCCATTAGTTCACTAAAGGAAACACTTGATAAATTTGAACAGTTGCCTTCTAATTTTTTAAAGGATTGGTGTTTCCCTTCCCCATAAGGACACCTCAGCAGAGGAGCCTGGAGAGAACCTTAGCTGAGGCCTCAGATAAAGAGACCCAGGAATGAAGGAGCTGTAGGTATGCAGACTTGAGAAAGAGTGTGACCAGCCAGGCGGGCCTGAAACCTTGGCTGCAACTCCCCTCAGTGCTGTTGTGCGTTGGCTGCCCTGAAGCCTGGTGAGCAGAGGGCAGCTTCCCCCCTGAGGCCTGCTGGTAAGGCCTCTGAAACTGCTTACGGTCAGGCCTGAAAAATCACACATAGGTTTTTAACCAGGAGCCAAACTCCTCAGAAATAAGAAAATGTACACGTGTCTGCTTTTTTATATTACAGAAACAGGATGAATAAACCAGAAACAAGTGAAATTGATTCTCTATAGGGGGTGAGTTGGAATTGACTGAAGGCACAGGGGGTAGCAATGAAGTAGAATGGGTGGCAGTAAGGAGAGTGACTCTTCTCTGAATGTATATTTTTGCACAGTGTCTTTTTATTACGTATTTGGTTGTGCCAGGTCTTAGTTGTGGCAGGTGGGCTCCTTAGTTGCAGCTCGCTGCCTTTTTAGTTGTGGCTTACTGGCTCCTTAGTTGCAGCACATGGGCTCCTTAGTTGTGGCATGTGAACTCTTAGTTGTGGCGTGCATGTGGAATCTAGCTCCCCGAGCAGGGATCGAACCCAGGCCCCCTGCACTGGGAGCGCAGAGTCGTAACCACTGTGCCACCAGGGAAGTCCCCTATAGTTTTGACCTTTGGAACCACATCAATGTTTTATGATTTTTTTTTTTAAAAAAAAGAGAAATCAAAAAGGATAGAGGAGAAAACAAAACAAATATTGAAAGGAAAGAGTCTAGATTAAACTCTTCGATGCTTGATTGGAATTACAGATCTTCCTCCACTTGTAATGGGGTTGAATCCCTATAAACCTATCATAAATTAAAAATATTGAAAGTCAAAAATGCATTTAATATACCCAACCTACAAAACCTACTCTGACTTTGCTCAGAACACTAACATTGGCCTATAGTTGGGCATAATTATCTAACACAAAGCCTATTTTATTATACAGTATTGAATATCTCATGTAATTTATTGAATACTGTACTGAAAGTGAAAAACAGAATGGTTGTCTGGGTACAGAACAGTTCTGAGTATAGTGGTTGTCTCCTCTTGTGATGGAGGGGCTGACTGGGAGCTGTGACTTGCTGCCACTGCCCAGCATAACAAGAGAACATCTTACTGCATATCGCTAACCCAGGAAAAGATCAAATTTCAAAATTTGAATTACAGATTATGCCTATTGCTTTAGCATCACTGTAAAGTGAAATAATCCTAAATCAAACCACTGTAATTGGGGATCATCTGTACAGTTATCACTATGAACTCAGCATTGTCATAGATATAGATATTAACATACACATATGTCCTAGTTTTGTCTTCTGAGAGGATCTAGAAGCAATGGCGTCCCAGTAACAATGAGCACACCTACCATTCAGGTCTTGGTTTCTAAACACTTTCTCCACTAAAAAAACATTGCGGCTCCCTGGAGAAATGGTTGATTCTGGGAGAGGGTTGATTTCAGGGCAAGTATAATATGAGCTTGGAACATCTTATTGCACCAGAAAGTAAGGAAGGATGCACATAACCACAGAGATATGCCAAAAAAGGCATAGGGTCCAGCTTGAGGGGCATCCATCAGCTAAATCTAGGAGAATTTGAGCATCAAAATAAATAATGATTCATAATCAACAGTTTATAACCCAGTAAAAAATTGGAATCCGTGTGTCTATATAAATTCAATCGAATAAATGTATAAGTAAATGAATGGTTAGAGGGGTTCTTCCTCTCAGTACATGCCAAATGTAGAATGAATGATACGTCGAGAAAATCACAGTTTGGCAACCGTCGTAATCATAATTGATTCAGACAAGTTTCATCAGTGAGTAGATGTTTGATTAACAACAGGCCATTTGCATAGCCTTAATTATCTCCTTAGAAAATACTTACTCATAATAAAAGGAAAATTAGTGACTTAACAGTGGACAGATTTGGCAGATACCACCTCAACCAAATGATCAGAGTTAACATATTGGGACAAGTCAATGGCATGTGTCTCCTGATATGAAGAAATGTAAGACAAACACAAACTGAGGGACATTCTACATGACAGCTGGCCTGTAGTCAACAGAAAATGAAAATGTCATGAAAGAAAAAGACAGGTTGAAGAACTGTACCAGAGCAGAGGAGATTAAAAGGACAGAACAATAAAACTCTAAGAATAGTACTTAGTAGATAATAACATTATTGACATAATTTGTACAATTTACAAATAAGAATAAAGTTTGTTAAATTAGATAACAGTATCATATCAATAGTTCCTGATTTTAATAACTGTATCATGTTCACATAAGAGAATCGTATTATTCTCAGGAAATACATACTAAAGTATTTAGGGGCAGAAGAACATAATGTCTGCAGTTTACTTTCAAATGAGTTAGAAAAAAATTGTATGTACATAAAGTGTATGTAATTTTATATGACATGTGTATCTAGAGAGAGAAAAAAAACTAAATGTGGTAATGTACAAACATTTGGGGAGTCTGGATGAAGAATGTATCAGTTCTGTGTACAGTTCTGCAACTTTTCTATAAATCTGAAGTTATTTCAAATTTTTTAAATTCCAGGGACTTTCCTGGTGGTCCAGTGGATAAGACTCCACATTCCCAATGCAGGGGGCCCAGGTTCGATCCCTGATCTGGAAACTTGAACCCACATGCCACAACTAAGAGTCTGCGTGCTGCAACTAAGAGCTGGTGCAGCCTAAATAAATATACTTTTTTAAAAATTTAAAATTCCATAAGAAAAAAAACAAATATAGGCTTTGGCATCAGACTAAGGCTGGAGTTATGGTTATATTATCGCTGTAAGATTCAATGGTGAAGTGAAGGTACCCACATGACAGACTTGTTGAAGCGTCTACATATAACAACACATTTAGAGCCTTTGGAATATCATAATATAACAGTGTAGTGTATTGTAATTTAAGTCAGTCCATCCATATTTGTCTGTCTATCTATCTACCTATGTAGCTATCAGGTTGGCCAAAAAGTTCATTTGTTTTTTTCCAAGATGTTATGGAACCCAGTATTTCCTCCAAAAGTAAGTTTTTAAAGCATTTCTCCATTAAAGTACAGTTTTGCTAGTCAAAAAAAAAAAAAAAAGGATAAGTACAAGTAAAATATAATCAGATAGTTGCTATTTTAGAAAGCTTTGTACACCTTTAGTTACTTCTTATGGTTAGAGTACACAAAATGTTTTAAATTTTTAAAATACAGATTTGTTTCGTATTGAAGTATAGTTGATTTACGATATTATATTCATTTCAGGTATACAGCACAGTGACTCAGTATTTTTACTGATTATACTCCATTAAAAGTTATTACAAGCTAATGGCCATAATTTCCTGTGCTATACAATAGATCCGTGTTGCTTATCTATTTTATACAGAATAGTTTGTATCTCTTAATCCCTTACCCCTATCTTGCCCCTGCCGCCTTCTCTCTCCCCACTGGTGACTCCTAGTTTGTTTCCTATATCTGTGAGTCTATTTCTATTTTGCTATATACATTTATTTGTTTTATTTTTTAGATTCCACATATAAGTAATATCATACAGTATTTGTCTTTCTCTGTTTGACTTATTTAACTTAGCATAATGCCTTCCAAATCCATCCATGTTGCTGGAAATGGCAAAATTTCATTCTTTAAGATATAGATTTAATCTAAAGAGAGGTTATTAACCCAAAGCAACCCTTTTAAATATAGTTTTAAAATAGTACCACTGAGCAAACAAAGCTATCAAGATTTTAGCTGTAAGAGTAGGGATGGTTATTCTAGCCACCTGTCAATTATTCACAGCACAGTAAACAAAGTAAAATGGATCATTAAAATGCCGAGCCAATATTTAAACTTAGTTTTAGTCTCAAAAATTTCAGTATCTTTATAAATCAGAGTTTTATTCTAAGAGCCAAGGATCCAATTCTGGGAGGGTCCGCCCGTGCTGACAGCAGGCCAGGAAAGTAATAACTATGGCAGTCTCACAGGGGGGAAACTAATTTGTGTCTCAGAAACATTCCTTTACTTTGTCCAAAAGATTTTCATTTGTTTGTTTGTTTCAGTAAATAGTAACTCCAACCCTACGGGAAATTAGCATGTAAGAATTTAATTTACAAATAACATTTTATAAATATGCCTTTTCATAAACCAGAAAACTTTTATTTCAATTCACACACCCTCCTGTGCCCGTGAAGAGCAATTTTATCTTCAGTATGTATCACAAAGGTTGAAAAAAAAATACCTTTGGAGAGACCTTCAAGATGGTGGAGGAGTAAGGCATGGAGATCAACTTTCTCCCCACAAATACATCAGAAATACACCTACATGTGGAACAACTCCTACAGAACACCTACTGAATGCTGGCAGAAGACCTCAGACTTCCCAAAAGGCAAGAAACTCCCCACATACCTGGGTAGGGCAAAAGAAAAAACAGAGGCTAAAGAATAGGAACGGGACCTGAACCTCTGGGAGGCAGCTGTGAAGGAGGTAAAGTTTCCCCACACTAGGAAGACCCTTCGCTGGCAGAGACAGGGCCTGGGCAAGGGGGAAACTTCGCAGCCACAGAGGGGTGTGCAGCAACAGGGGTGCAGAGGGAAAAGCAGAGAGATTCCCGCCCAGAGGATCGGTGCTGACCAGCACTCACCAGCCTGAGAGGCTCATATGCTCACCCGCCGGGGTGGGTGGTGGCTGGGAGCTGAGGCTCCAGCTTCGGAGGTTGGATCCCAGGGAGAAGACTGGGGTTGGCTGCATGAAGACAGCCTGAAGGGGGTACTGCGCTAGCTGTAGCTAGCCGGGAGGGAGTCCAGGAAAAAGTCAGGACCTGCCAAAGAGGCAAGAGACCATTATTTCGGGTTGCGCAAGGAGAGGGGATTCAGAGCACCACCTAAACGAGCTCCAGAGACGGGCGTAAGCCGCGGCTATCAACGCAGACCCCAGAGACGACGGGCACGAAATGGTAACGCTGCTCCTGCAGCCACCAAGAATCTTGTGTGCAAGCACAAGTCACTATCCACACGCGCCCCCCCCCCACCCCCCTGGCACCCCGGGAGCCTGTGCAACCCACCACTGCCAGGGTACCATGATCCAGGGACAACTTCCCTGGGAGAACACATGGTGTGCCTCAGGCTGTTGAAAGGTCACTCTGGCCTCTGCTGTGGCAGGCTTGCCCCACATTCCAATTATGACTACCATACCCCTCCCCCCAGCCTGAGTGAGCCGGAGCCCCCTAATCAGCTGCTGCTTTAACCTCCTCCTGTCTGAGCAGGAACAGCAGCCTGAGGGTGACCTACACGCAGAGGCGGGGCCAAATCCAAAGCTGAACCCCGGGAGCTGTGCGAACAAAGAAGAGAAAGGGAAATCTCTCCCAGAAGCCTGAGGAACAGCAGATTAAATCCCCACAGTAAACTTGATGAACCCCGCATCTGTGGAATACCTGAATAGACAACAAATGTTTCCAAAATTGAGGAGGTGGACTTTGGGAGCAACTGTAGACTTGCGGTTTGCTGTCTGTGACTGACTTGTTTCTGATTTTTATGTTTATCTTAGTATAGTTGTTAGCCCTTGTCATCATTGGTGGATTTGTTTATTGGTTTGCTTGCTCTCTCCTTTTTTTTTTTTTTTTTGCTGTACATGGGCCTCTCATTGTTGTGGCCTCTCCCGTTGTGGAGCACAGGCTCTGGACGTGCAGGCTCAGCGGCCACAGCTCACGGGCCTAGCCGCTCCATGGCATGTGGGATCCTCCCAGACCGGGGCATGATGTACCGCAAAAAAAAAAAAAAGAAAGCTGGAGTAGCAATTCTCATATCAGACAAAATACACTTTAAAACAAAGACTATTACAAGAGACAAAGAAGGACACTACATAATGATCAAGGGATCCATCCAAGAAGAAGATATAACAATTGTAGATATTTATGCACCCAACATAGGAGCACCTCAATACATAAGGCAAATGCTAACAGCCATAAAAGAGGAAATGGACAGTAACACAATCATAGTGAGGGACTTTAACACCCCACTTTCACCAATGGACAGATCATCCAAAGTGAAAATAAATAAGGAAACATAAGCTTTAAATGATACATTAAACCTGATGGATTTAATTGATATTTATAGGACGTTCCATCCAAAAACAACAGAATACACTTTCTTCTCAAGTGCTCATGGAACATTTTCCAGGAGAGATCATATCTTGTGTCACAAATCAAGCCTTGGTAAATTTAAGAAAATTGAAATCATATCAAGTATCTTTTCTGACCACAACACTATGAGACTAGATATCAGTTACAGGAAAAAAATCTATAAAAAATAAAAACACATGGAGGCTAAACAATATACTACTAAATAACCAAGAGATCACTGAGGAAATCAAAAAATACCTAGAAACAAATGACAATGAAAACGCAATGGCCCAAAACCTCTGGGATGCAGCAAAAGCAGTTCTAAGAGGGAAACTTATAGCAATACAATCCTACCTCAAGAAACATCTCAAATAAACAATCTAACCTTACACCTAAAGAAATTAGAGAAAGAAGAACAAAAAAACCCCGAAGTTTGCAGAAGGAAAGAAATCATAAAGATCAGATCAGAAATAAATGGAAAAGAAATGAAGGAAACAATAGCAAAGATCAATAAAACTAAAAGCTGGTTCTTTGAGAAGATAAACAAAATTGATAAACCACTAGCCAGACTCATCAAGAAAAAATGGGAGAAGACTTAAATCAACAGAATTAGAAATGAAAAAGAAGAAGTAACAACTGACCCTGCAGAAATACAAAGGATCATGAGGGATTACTACAAGCAACTATATGCCAAAAAAATGAACTACCTGGAAGAAATGGACACATTCTTAGAAAAGCACAACCTTCCGAGACTGAACCAGGAAGAAATAGAAAATATAAACAGACCAATCACAAGCACTGGAATTGAAACTGTCATTAAAAATTTTCCAACAAACAAAAGCCCAGGACCAGATGGCTTCACAGGCGAACTCTATCAAACATTTAGAGAAGAGCTAACACCTATCCTTCTCAAACTCTTCAAAAATATAGCAGAGAGAGGAACACTCCTAAACTCATTCTATGAGGCCACCATCACCCTGATACCAAAACCAGACAAAGATGTTGTAAAAAAAGAAAACTACAGACCAATATCACTGATGAACATAGATGCAAAAATCCTCAACAACATACTAGCAAATAGAATCCTACAGCACATTAAAAGCATCATACATCATGATCAAGTGGGATTTATCCCAGGAATGCAAGGATTCTTCAATATATGCAAATCAATCAATGTGATACACCATATTAACAAATTGAAGGATAAAAACTATATAATCATCTCAATAGACTCAGAAAAAGCTTTTGACAAAATTCAATACTCATTTATGATAAAAACTCTCTAGAAAGTAGGCATAGAAGGAACTTACCTCAACATAATAAAGGCCATATATGACAAACCCACAGCCAACATCATTCTCAGTGGTAAAAAACTGAAACTATTTCCTCTAAAATCAGGAAGAAGTCAATGATGCCCACTCTCACCAGTATTATTCAACATAGTTTTGCAAGTTTTAGCCACAGCAATCAGAGAAGGAAAATAAATAAAAGGAATCCAAATCAGAACAGAAGAAATAAAGTTGTCACTGTTTGCAGATGACATGATACTATACATAGAGAATCCTAAAGATGCTACCAGAAAACTCCTAGAGGTAATCAATGAATTTGGTAAAGTAGCAGGATACAAAATTAATGCACAGAAATCTCTTGCATTCCTATATACTAATGATGAAATATCTGAAAGAGAAATTAAGGAAACACTCCCATTTACCACTGCAGCAAATAGAATAATATACCTAGGAATAAACCTACCTAAGGAGACCAGAGACCTGTATTCAGAAAACTGTAAGACACTGATGTAATAAATTAAAGATGATACAAACAGATGGAGAGATATATCTTGTTCTTGGATTGGAAGAATCAAGAATGTGAAAATAACTAAACTACCCAAAGCAATCTACAGATTCAATGCAATCCCTATCAAACTACCAAATGGCATTTTACACAGAACTAGATCAAAAAGTTTCACAGTTTGTATGGAAACACAAAAGATCCCTAATAGCCAAAGCAATCTTGAGAAAGAAAAATGGATCTGGACGAATCAGGCTTCCTAACTTCAGACTATACTACAAAGCTACAGTAATCAAGACAGTATGGTACTGGCACAAAAACAGAAACATAGGTCAGTGAAACAGGATAGAGAGCTCAGAGATAAACCCGCACACATATGGTCACCTTATTTTTGATAAAGTAGGCAAGAATATACAATGGAGAAAAGATAGCCTCTTCAATGAGTGGTGCTGGGAAAAGTGGACAGCTACATGTCAAAGAATGAAATTAGAACACGTCTTAATACCATACAGAAAAATAAACTCAAAATGGATTAAAGACCTAAATGTAAGGCCAAACACAATAAATCTCTTAAGGGAAAACATAGGAAGAACACTCTGCTATAAATCACAGCAAGATCGTTTTTGACCCACCTCCTAGAGAAATGGAAATAAAAACAAATGGAACCTAATGAAACTTAAAAACTTTTGCACGTCATAGGAAACCATAAACAAGACGAAAAGACAACCCTCAGAATGGGAGAAAATATTTGCCAATGAAGCGACTGACAAAGGATTAATCTCCAAAATATACAAGCAGCTCATGCAGCTTAATATCAAAAAACAAAAAACAACCCAATCCAAAAATGGGCAGAAGATCTAAATAGACATTTCTCCAAAGATATACAGATTGCCAGCAAACACATGAAAGGATGCTCAACATCACTAATCATTAGAGAAATGCAAATCAAAACTACAGTAAGGTATCACCTCACACCAGTCAGAATGTACACTACCAAATGTAAAATAGATAGCTAGTGGGGAGCAGCTCCATTGCACGGGATGTTCAGCTCGGTGCTTTGTGACCACCTAGAGGGGTGGGATAGGGAGGGTGCGAGGGAGACGCAAGAGGGAAGGGATATGAGGGTATATGTATACATATAGCCGATTCACTTTGTTATACAGCAGAAACTAGCACATCATTGTAAAGCAATTATACTCCAATAAAGATGTTTAAAAAGAAAAATTACCTGTGACTTTGTATTCCAGGTTCAGCTTTTCTCCTTGTGGAAACTGATATTATTCTTTTCCCTCCCTTTTTGCCTTAAGTAATTGAAGAAGAGCAGGGCTGATGGTAGTGGTTTTATTTTCATTTTGCTGAAATTTCTAGAAAGAAGTATGTTACCCTAGCTTGTGAAATGTGATGAGTCCTTGATGGTTTCCTTCTGGGAGTGAGTTGCTTTGAGTTCTATTTTTCCAATTTTTATTTCCAAATTTCCATTTGCCTTCCAGGACTGAGTCTAGGCTCTGTCTTCTTTATGATCCTTCTTGTAGCGTTTATTTTGTTCCTAAACCCACAGAACTATTTTAAGCGTATCCACATTTTTTGGTTCTCAGAAATAGTTAAGCCTTTCTCTACAGTAGTCATGTTCCTTTATCTTTGCTGATACAGTTCCCTTCAAGTACTGTCAGGCTATGTAAATAACATTCCTATTATAAAGCCAATATCTTTATCCCCATGGAAGGCTGTGGTATCTTTTTCTTGTGTGACACATTCTTCAGGTTTATGTTTCTATTCCTAAGTCTCTTTTCTTTTATTTTAAATTGTAAGTATTCCATACAGAATTGTATAATCCAAAGAAGACTGATTAATGTAACTGAGTTTGCCCATGACAGTCTTAGTTGTTCCAGCTTCTATCTGGGGGTTATTGATCCCAAGACTTTGGTCAAGTTCCTGCTACAAGTTCTATTTTATGGTAAATAAGTGTATAAAATCAACACTAAATAGTATACACATTGCAACATTTTCCACTCCTCAGTCATGGCTGTTATACACAGTGAGACCTGAGAAATAAACACCTCTCCAGTTTCTTCTGTTTGACCAAAACCAACAAAAAGCTCAACTAGCCCATCTAGGGCAGCTTCCTGGGACAGAGAGCAGAATGGAGAGGGTGGAAAGGGGATCTGAAGTGACAAATAGCAGATATCCAGCCCAAATAGTTTCCAAGTACATGTTTATGTTTGTCACTATATTGTGAAATTTTTTTCTGACACACCTTCTATCTCTTGTTTCTGAACTTCTCCCATCTCTTGAGAATTTGCAAGGAGTTTCACGATAAGCTTTGTAGTTCTGTTTTCCTACTTCTCTTAAAATTGCCAGAAGAAGCTCAATTTGTTGGTCTTAGACAAGTTAGTTATACCTCATTTCCCTTGGTAATTTTTTCAGTTGAGCTTCATTTTTTATTTTAGTATCTTGCCTAAGTGTGAGGTATCTTATAAATACTCCCCTACGGACATCTGAAAATGTATCCACAGCTATAATTTTCAAACTCAGGTTGTATAGGAAAGCCTTTCATTCACCTATATCACAATGACATATAAATAGAGCACCTGGTTGTTTTGAATGTATATTGATTCTGTTTTTTTTAAAGGTATTCAAAATTTCGTGTTTATGGAATGAAGTTATTATAGATGACTCAGGATAGCTATAAATTCAAATTGATTTAGAACCATATTGTTTGCCTTTGGAGATGCTAAGCCATTCTCCTTACTATTTTCCTCCAAATATTGTGTCATTAAGGTAATAATGTTGTCTGCCAGAATTTGTTGTGATGAGCAGATGGATTACTAATATTTTGTTGATTGATTTCTCACTCAGCTCTGCTATAAACTTAATTGATGATTCTGCCATCAGCAGTTTAAATGGTAGCTATTAAGTTTAGACTTGGAGACTGAAAAACTCTTGCCTATTAAAGTTGTTTTTTCATTATCTGTTTTTATTTTTAGAAATATATACTCAAAACACCTTCTTTCCCTAGCTGAAGAAACATGTGTCAATCTATAAAATTATTCTCTGGGATGGGGGCTTTTTTTTTTTAATAGCTTTGATTTCTTGCCTAAAATGTGTGTGCTACTATGTTAGTGAATGGTATTACTATTATTATTATTGTTGAAGAATATCTTCTTTAGATTCTTAGCATGAAAGAATGAACCCTGTGGCCTTTCTTTAACCTGACATAGTTGTATTTCCATGAGAGGCTTTTTCCTTCCTTTCAGCATGACCACTATACTATATTCTCAGACCAATGGCATTTCTTTAAAGGTACAGCCCTTCATTAAATATAGAGAAATGAATAATAGCAACATTGCTTTTCAGGCACAGTTAAAATTTGTTTTTAAAAAATGCTCATTTTCCACCACCTTTTGGATCTTGGCTGATAAATAGTGTACTTTTCATTCATCCATTCATTCATTCATTCATTCAACTATTCACTGGTTCATTCATTTAGCTTTATATATGTGCCTGGTAGTGCTCTGATTTCTAAAAATACAGTGATAAAAAAGAGAAGGTCACTGGCCTTGTTTATTCGCAGAGTGGGGTGGGGGGTGAAGGAAGGCAAATCAAAAGGAGTTTTAAAATGTTTATTAATTAAGATAATGTCAGGTAGCGACAAGTGCTATGATAAAGATCAGTATGGGATCACATCATCAAGAGAGAACAGGATAGAGGTGAGAAGCTACGTTGGATTGAGTCTCAAAGACCTTCAGTTGACATCTAAATGGTAAGAAAGAAACAGGCATGTGAAGATCAGAAGGTGGAGAGCTCTAGGCAAAGAGACAGCTAATGCAAAGTGTCTTAAGCAGGGAAAGGGAGGGGCGTGTCTGAGGAGCTGAAAGAGGAGGACCAGTGTGATAAGGATGAGGAGTATGGCCAGGATGATGCGTGGAGACCAAACTGGCCCAGATCATGCAGGGTTGTCTGCCAAGTGGGATGTAAAATTAGAGACTAAATAGGGAAAGAATATCATCTGGCTTATGCTGTTGAAAGACTCATCTTGCTGTGGGAAGCATGTGGCAAAGCATCAGTTTCTTGTGTAAGATTATTTCCCTTTCAATTACATTTTAAAATCCCAATAACTGCCAATGGTTCGTTCAGTTTGATCAACAAATATTTATCAATCAACTGCTGGATATTATGGAACAGTGCTAAGTGGGAAACAAAATGGAACGAAACAAAACCACACAAATAAGTATACAATTTTATTTTAATTGTTTAAAAATAAACTTTTGATGCATTTTATAGTGATTCAAAGAGAAACACATTTACCTATTTTTGTTCAAACAGGATGGTTATGTTTTCATATGCCTTCTTATTTTTAATTAAATTTAGCAATATCACAGCATCAAATGTCAATAGATATATGATATGATTTTATATTATTTTGAATTCATAAATGGCTTTAAAATTCTACAGTTATGAAATCATATTATAGGATTAGACAGATTTAGATAACAGAAATAATATATGTTTTTGCTCTTTACCATCTCCTAACCCTTATGTCTAGCACCAGTTTTTAAAGTTAATTTTTTTTCCCCAAAAAAGGTCAGGTTTGATATGTAAGCAAAGACCCTGCAGTTCTGTATCTCAAGTGCTTTAAAGCTAGCTTGGAAAAGTAAACTGAGCCCAAGGAGCTTTTATCATGAATGCAGTCTTTCTTCTCTGTAGCCAGAGGCATTCTTGGCAGGACAATAAGTTCATCTGTCAACACTCAAGCAAGAAAGCAAGTGGGAGCTAAAGAGTTTCTCTCTCTCTCTCTCTCTCTCTCTCTCTCTCTCCCTCTCCCTCTCTCCTTTTTTTTTTCCTTCCTAGCAATTTAATACTACTGCTGAGAGCAAGAGAGAGAAAGAGCAAGAGAGCTGATTTGTATTTCATTGAACCTAATCTCCCAGAGCCTTTCTCCTGTTTAAGCAAAGTAACAGGTCAACTTAATTTTTAGTGATATGGTAAAATGTCTTACCATATGTTATAACATGCTTCGTGAGTCAACAGTTTTTGCCTTCTTTTTAGAGCTATTTCTTACAAAATTCCTAATTTGTTCAACTTTCCTGGCATTCTATGTTGTCCTTACTCCCTTTCTTATCAATTAAAAGTTGAATGTAGACCAAACTAAAAGCCTGCAAAGTTAAAGACCTTATCTTGGAAGAAGCACCTGTTTGAAATACTGCCATTTTTCTCTTTCTAATTTAATTGTACTAATATACTTAATATAAAAGTTTAGCTCTATGTTTTGTATTACCTTGTTATTTTCCAGATTAATATCTTGATTTCAAAAGCAATTACTGTAATACTTATTTCATTTAAATAAGTTATTGCCCAAGAAAGTTTTCTTTTTTATCCCTAAACACAAATAATATGTTTCTACTAAGAGCAAACTGTATATTTTTAAGTTTTTTGCAAAATAATCAATAGCAATTTAAATAAAACATTATCTTCAGCCTTTTCCTGAAATTTGCTTACCCTATTGACCTCAGCATAAAAAATATTTTCATGAAACTTATTTTCCATTCACCATCAAACCTGGGTCTGAGAAGACACTTACGAAGTGAAGCTGGTTGATACCCAGTTTTCAACAATCATTGCTCATCACAGGGGAAGAGTTTCTGCAGTGTGATGGATGACTTACTATGTGGATTCCAAGTGCTCCAGTTCAATAGTTCCTTTCCTGAGCTACTATTTTGCAACAGATGTTTCTAGAAAACTTTTTGTGCTGTCATTACCTCCAGTGAGTTTAAGAAATTTGTTTATTCTATTGCAACTCTAAACATTCATTATCCTCAAGCAAATGATTACACAGTATTTCTCAACTATCATCCGCTAGCCAGAGAATGTTTATGGCTTTCTCTCAGATAAATTCTTAATTTCTTTGTGTTGAGTGTGCTAGACCCCAAGCTTTTCAGGTTTGGACATGAATTGCTTCAGGGTGACAATACCTTGCAGTCTTGTTTATTCATCTCTTTCCAGGCTGACATGAGTCTACTTCCAAAATTCGTGTGGGGAAAACATAAGAAAAGGATGAAGTTGGGGAAAGGTGAACCTTGTTACCTATCTATTAACCTAGAATAGTCTGAACTGAATAAAACTATGTAAAGAGTGTTGCTTCTGTTGATTAGCACATTCTGGTCAAGCTAGGTTTTTAACAATTTTTATAATAATGAAGTGCCTGTCTTTCACTTCCATCAAGATGGTGAATCAGGGACTAGTTTACCACTTCCTGATTAAAACCAACAAATATTAGGCAAAATATATGAAATAATGGTGTTCAAGACATCAGCAACAAAGGACAGTGATTTCTGAGAGACAGAGAAAAATATGGTGATTTCTATGATTGCCCCAACTCACTGCCTTGAGAGGGTGTTCAGGCTATGGCACAGGGAGGAATAGCCTAGACAAAGCCCAGCAGATTCCTTGATTTGAAAAGACTGATCTGAGGATCTGGAAGCTGGAGTTTGTAGGACAAAGTCCAGAGATTAAAAAAAAAAAAAAAAAAAAAAAAGCTGTATAGAGGAAGAATCCATAGATTACACTAAGAACTATTTGAAATGATTAAAGAAACAGTAACCCAACTCTCACACAGGGCTGGGAACACTGCTTCTCTCTAGCAGCCAGACTGGAAAACTTCATGAGGCACTGTATAGAATACTCAGAAGGACTTTGCCTCAGTAGTGAGAAATATTTTTTTTATAAACTAAGTGCTTCTTTGGATCCAACTACCAAATCTTAAAAACAAGACCCTAATAGATCAAACTATTACCAGGTAACTAACTGTATTCCAACACAAACTCCAAGAATATTTCTTAGAATATAAAAGTCCAACATGGCAAATCAACAATGCCTAGCATTAAATCAGAGATTACAAGTCATGCAAAGAAGCAGTAATACATGACAATAATAATGAAAAACACTAACAATTCAAAATTGAACCAGAACTGACTCAGATGTTAGAAGTGGGGCATGGAAACATTAAAATAATCACTATAACTATATTCCATATTTTCAAAGAGTTAAATGGAGACATGGGATATAAAACAGACCTAAATTGAACTCTTAGTGAGGAAAACCATAATGTCTGAAGTGAAAAATACACTGGATGGGATTAGTGGCATGTTAGACTTTACAGAATAAAAGATTAGTGAATTTAAAGACATAACAATGGAAACTATCCAAACTGAAACTCAGTAAATAATTTTTTTTAAAGGAAAAGAGTATCAACGAAATGTGGGACAATTTCAAGCAGCCTAATATATGTGTAGTGAGTCCCTGAATAAAAGGAGAAGAGGAGAAACAAAAAAAAACTATTTTAAGAACTAAAGACTGAAAATTTTTCAATAAACATGAAGAAACTACATTATACACATGATAATCAAAGGGCTTAAAACCAATGATAAGGAAAAATGCTTTAAAAGTAGACAAAGAAAACAGACACTTTATATACAGAAGAAGAAAAATAAGAATGAAAACATGCTTCTTATAGGAAAATACCAGGAGAGAAGACAGTTGAGCAGTAGCTTTAAGTACTGAAAGAACAAAATTTATCAACCTAGATTTCTATACCCAGCAAAAGTGAATTTTTAAAATGACAGTGAAAGGGACTTTTTCAGACATAAAAGCTGTGTTTATCTCTAGCAGATAAATATAATAAATATTAAAGGAAGCCCTTGAGGCAGAAGGAAAATTATGTTGGGTGGAAACATAGGAATAAAGTGCACCGGGATGGTAACTACATGATTAAATATATAATATTTTGTATTTCTTAAACATTTTAAAATAATAAACTCTTTAAATAAAATACAAGAATGTATTACAGGGCTTATAATACATGTATAAAAATGTATGACAATAGCACAAAGCTGGGTGTAGAAAAAAAAAGGAAGAATACTCTTGAAATTTCTTACACTCTGTGAAAAGTGGCATAACCTCACTCTAAAATAGACTTTGATGAGTTAAAAATGAATATTATAAAAATATATATATTTGCATATAAATAGTTATATATAATATGTACAAATAATAGTATAATAACAGTACATAAGAATATAGTGTACTATAATCCTTTAGCAATGACTAAACTATTAATAACAAAGAGCTATACCTGATAAGCCACTAAAGAATATAAAATAGAGACACAAAAATAACTAATACAAAAAAAGGCATAAAAACAGGAAAAAAGAACAACAAATAGATGGGAAAAATAGAAAGCAAAAAATTAAGATGATAGACTTAAGTCAAACCATATAAATAATCCCATGAAATGTGACCCACAGGATCCAGCACGTTGCCTGACACAGGGAAGATGCAAAGTGAATGTCAGTGCATGAACAGACTTGTGATGAAATGCTCACCCACACAGAGATGAGGATTTGCTGCTGTGTGCTTTTGCGTTGGGTTAATGTTCACTACAAGTCACCTTATATTTTTCAGGAGTTGTGGAGTTGGTACATGGCCAGGACAGTCATTCTTCTTGACATCACTATCACTTTTCTTGATATCACTGGCCAGTACATTTCAGTGTACAGATGGGCACAAGTGGCATCAGCACCCTGAAATCAATTGCAGAGGCATCCCCTTTGGGTTACTTGTCAATTTTACATCCATGCAGACATATTTCTTCCGTAGGCAGTTGCTGATAATTTTTCTTTTATTGTTACTTCTGAGTCATGATAGCTCACTATGGCAATGATCCTTAAAGGATGAGGAGGGCCGTATAGCAAAATCTTTGTGATAGGTGTCAGCTGTGTATAACTTTGTGTTGAAGGTACTGGAAATCTCTCTTCATTTGCCCTCCCTTAGTCTATTGAGCATCTACATATATTTCCAGCAAACACTTTTGTAGGCTAAGAGCACAAAATAAAATAGAATGGTTTTTATTATCAAAGGAACAAAGAATGATTATGGTAGTGTAGAAAAAATTACCACACATACTCAATTCACTCTACTCTTTCTTGGAAACATAAACTAACACCATAAATCACTTATTTCCACAATATGATTTCCCTGAATATCCCACTTATATTGAGGCATTTTAGGGGGAGGAAATATACTACAAATTGACCCTTTGACACATTTACACTGCAAATATTTATAAAATGATTGGATTTCTCATTCACTGTCTTTTATTCTCTTGAAACTCTACTGGAGTCCAGAAAATTCATCTAAACTTTCTCTCATTTAATGCATGAGTAAATGTTGCTGTTGTTTTTTAAGTACTGAAATCTCAGCATAGTGGGCAAACTATAGCTAATGAAACCTGGTACCAGAGTAGAAAGCTGTAACCAGCATAACTGGTACCAAGCCCTGGCAACACATTCACTGCTTGCTTGAGATTACCCTGATATAGTTTGATTTATCTTTGTCAGACAAACAAACATACAAATTTGGCAAAACACACAAATGTTTATTTATATTCAAACATATATGGAATTTCATACATACAGCTAATATTTCATTCTCAGTTTTATAAAAAGTGGTTATTATATATTTAGCAAACATGAGTTCATGTCAATTATGATTTACACATAAATGCAGAATCTCCTAGCAGCCATTCTAGCACAAATGAAGACTTCTGACAGTACATCTAATATGTGGGCACAAGGGGTTGAAGCTGATAATAGGCTAAAAATAGTCAACTTATAATTTTTATGTCCATAGATTATCCAAAAGTGTTATTGCTATTACTTCCCCACTAAATCTAAACTGGTAAAACTCATACTTTCCAAAAGCCTCATAAAGAAAAGACAAGATGAAATAATATATTAAAAGTGCTTTATTATTACCATGTAAATGTAGTTTTTTATATTTTATTTCATGATATGTGTTTTCTGTATCTCCACATTATTGTCTCATATAAAACATTTTTTATTTTTTATGAAAGTAGCTCTCTTGCTTTCATAGGGTTATGAAGGTCATCAAAACTCATCATTGCCTGGCGCCCATGTTTGAAGACACAGATCTGGCCAACTCTGAGCCGGCACTTGGCCATTTTTGCACAGATGGGCTTATTTATAACCAGCCAGGTAATGATGTATTCACTGAGCACCAGGTGTTTGTGATGAAAAAAAAAATGTTTGCAGCCAAAACATATTGACAGAACTGTCCATCTTGAAGTTACTTGCGTATATATTTTGGTTTGCGAATGGTGTCTCAGTCAGCAGTATAAGCCTAAGTAGTTGCCAGATTTCTGAAAAGAATCTAGATTTACACGAGTGGGGTAAGGAAGAAGAGCCCACAGCAGCAACAAAACAGTAGGTGCCTGACGTAACTCAATGTGTTCTGAATAGACTGATTGACCCAACTGATTTGAAAAGTATAATGGAAATAGCACCCATCAGTCTTCTACTACAATGCCTTGAGATATGCCAACTAGCTGGCTGATACTGAATGGTATATTATAGTGGTGAATTATAGATGGTTAGGTCGAATGGCTTAGATAAAGCCTCTAGCAGTTCAGAAAAGTTAGCAACAGAACCCAGATGCCCAGTTTTTATACCTTCTGTTCTAAGTAGAAGATTGTAAGCATATACCCCCTGAGTAACATAAAATTAATGTTTTCCTAGGCTTCTCCTGCAGTATAGAAATATTTTTTTTTTTTTGCAGAAGTCACTATAATTAATGAGTACATAGATCTCTGTATATAGGGAGAAGAACTTCATCTAATTTAATGCACCAACAGAGAGAATGGGATATGTCTATGAAATAGAATACTGTGTTAGACATGTTGGTCACGTAGATCTCAGTTTACTAGGTATTTCATTGTATGCACTTGGTGTCGTTCATGAACTTAACTGAAGCCTACACTTTTATATATACAGAAGTAGACTAGGTTGTAAAGATTTATGGGTCATTTCAGTTGTGAGCTACCTGCTGATCTGAGTACAATATCAGGGGCACATTTTGTGTTTGGGTTGTTTTCAGTGTGACTTCCTTTTGAAGTATGATGATTTAGGTGCTTTCTCCATGTTCATTATAAACAACCTTTTTCCCAGAAAATTTTATAACCTAACCATAAACATCTCCTCTAGGCTAATGCCTGATATATGAAATCCCAAGCAAAAGACATTCTGGTTGGTGGTTGTTTTATATACTTATATAATTTGCCCTTCACACATACTGTCTAATGCTGAATAGTATTGTTAACTATGTAAACATAAAAGTACATAAATAGTAATATATATTAATGTAAATTTCTTAAATTCATAACAAATTGAAAGATTTCCTCTCTAAGAATCTGCTATCCTTCATATAATTAACCAAATATTACTTACACCAAGTACATATAAATTTGATTATTAAGAGGAGCTATAAATCAGAGAAAAGTAGTTAAGGACAAATAAAATTCAGTAAGTTTGGAGCACTGTTAGAAATTATAATATTATTTTTGATCAATCAACCACATTTTGGCTTATCAGCTGAAAAGATAACAAGTGTGGTCTAAAGTAAAGTACACACCAGTGGCTTGATAAAGCACATGGGAACCTTTAGTTTGAGTCATATACTAAAGACCAGGTTACCAGATTGGGGTTGGTGTTTCCCATACACTCAGGGAAGACTTTTACTGAATATCCCAGCTGAGCAGGAGACCTCTAGCTCCAAGGGAGGGTTAGGAAGTGTTCTTTTGTGTGTATTCTCTAACTAGGCACTGTATGCATTATTTCTAACCTGATCATATCACCTGCCTGCTTAAAATCATTCACAGGCTGCCCATTCCCTTCAGGCTGAAGCCTGAGGGCGCAACGTCCTTTCTGATCTAAACCTCTGGCTCCCCAGCCAGCTTGGTCTTCTGCCGTGTTCCCCCTGATTTTCTACCCTTCAACAATCTCCAAAATTCATCCTCTGGTCTAGTGCCCATCAGTTTGTCTTTGCTTTGTTGCTGTTATCAACGTCACTTATCTTTATTTTGAGTACTTTATTTTCAAAGAATGCATACCCTTTGTAACAATTTAAACAACAAGAAACATGTAAAGAAAATAAATTTTCTCTGTTCTCCCAGTTTCATTCCCCCAAGATGATTAATGTGAACTTTTTTTTTCTGTTTATTCTTTTATACATTTTTCTGTGCTCATTTTAAAAAGCAGGCATATTTGTATGGGTGTTTTTTTTTTTTTTTTTAAACATCTTTATTGGAGTATAATTGCTTTACAATGGTATGTTAGTTTCAGCTTCACAACAAAATGAATCAGTTATATATATACATATGTTCCCATATCTCTTCCCTCTTGCGTCACCCTCCCTCCCACCCTCCCTATCCCACCCCTCCAGGTGGTCACAAAGCACCGAGCTGATCTCCCTGTGCTATGCGGCTGCTTCCCACTAGCTATCTACCTTACGTTTGGTAGTGTATACATGTCCATGCCTCTTTATCGCTTTGTCACCGTTTACCCTTCCCCCTCCCCATAGCCTCAAGTCCATTCTCTAGTAAGTCTGTGTCTTTATTCCTGTTTCACCCCTAGGTTTTTCATGACATTTTTTTTTCTTAAATTCCATATATATGTGTTAGCATACGGTATTTGTCTCTCTCTTTCTGACTTACTTCACTCTGTATGACAGACTGTAGGTCTATCCACCTCATTACAAATAGCTCAATTTTGTCTCTTTTTATGGCTGAGTAATATTCCATTGTATATATGTGCCACATCTTCTTTATCCATTCATCCGATGATGGACACTTAGGTTGTTTCCATCTCTGGGCTATTGTAAATAGAGCTGCAATGAACATTTTGGTACATGACTCTTTTTGAATTATGGTTTTCTCAGGGTATATGTCCAGTAGTGGGATTGCTGGGTCATATGGTAGTTCTATTTGTAGCTTTTTAAGGAACCTCCATACTGTTCTCCACAGTGGCTGTATCAATTTACATTCCCACCAACAGTGTAAGAGGGTTCCCTTTTCTCCACACCCTCTCCAGCATTTATTGTTTCTAGATTTTTTGATGATGGCCATTCTGACTGGTGTGAGATGATATCTCATTGTAGTTTTGATTTGCATTTCTCTAATGATTAGTGATGTTGAGCATTCTTTCATGTGTTTGTTGGCACTCTGTATATCTTCTTTGGAGAAATGTCTATTTAGGTCTTCTGCCCATTTTTGGATTGGGTTGTTTGTTCTTTTGTTATTAAGCTGCATGAGCTGCTTATAAATTTTGGAGATTAATCCTTTGTCAGTTGCTTCATTTGCAAATATTTTCTCCCATTCTGAGGGTTGTCTTTGTATGGGTGTTTTAATTCTCTTTCTTGAAATGGTAATGATACTATATTTATTTCACCATAACTTTTTTCACATAATAGCAGTTCCTATAAAACTTTTAAGATCAATACATGTATATAGATCAAACATTCATTTTAATAGTTTCATCATATTCAATAACATAAATATTGAACAAATCTGATCTTGATGGGTTCTTTCTTTCTGTCCAACACACTATACTGAAGTAAAATCCCAATGAGTAAATTTTTATACATCAGTACTATTATTTTTGTGAATCAGAATAACTGGATAAAACAATATGTACATTTAAAATTTTCATCCAAACTTCTGTGATGATTTTCCAGAGAAGTTGAGGCATTTCCCACCCTCTCACACAGTGTTCTCATTTAACACACACTCACTAGCATTGAATGCTAGTGCTAGTGAGTGTGTGTTAAAGTCAAGTGTGAAAATGGCATGTCCTTGTTGTTCTTAATTATCATTTTTCTGACCACCAGTAAAGGTAAGCATCTTTTCATGTTATTACTCTTTTTGAATTTTCTCTTCCTGAATTTGCCGTCTCATATTCTATTTGGTATTGAATTGGACCGTTTGGTATTTTCTAATGTAATTGGCAGAAGTATTTTTTAAGAGTAGGTATATTAACCCTTTGTCTAGTATGTGTTGTATAAACATTTTAGTCTTTTTGCTTTGCAGAAAGTTTTGAAATTCAGAGCATTTTCTTTATACAAGGAGACTTCATTTATATTTTTCCAAAGAAGCTCTCCCCACTGCTCACATTGCAATTTATATGAATTAACCAACAATTTTTTCCATTTAATATTTATTAAACTTTTTGTTGTTTGTTTTCATATTTAGATATTTAATCCATCTGGAATTCTTTTCTTTAATAATGGCTGACCATTTATTCACTCCAACTATTAGCTATTCAGTTATACCCACACCATTTGTCAAATAACCCATCTTTGTCCCACTGAATGGAAAGGCCAACTTTGTCATATAAGTTGCATATATATTTACAGATATTTCTAGGTTCTCTATTCTGTTCCATTGGCCAATTTATGTATTTCTACACAAATACTATGTTTCTTTGGCTATTATATTATATTATTATATTATATAGCTTAATAAGTTGTAACACCTCCTAGGTGTTACCCTCACCCTCATACAAAAATGTAAATTCTCACACCTTTATTTTTCATATGATTTAAAAAAAATCTTTGTGAAACTAACACACCATTGTAAAGCAATTATACTCCAATAAAGATGTTTTAAAAAAAATGACCAAAAAAAAAAAAAAAATCTTTGTGCCAATCTTCTTCTCTTCTACCAAAATAATTCCACCTAGGATTCCAATGTGACTTGAACCAAAAGTATATATAAATTCTAGCACTATGTTTTCATTGACAATAACCTTTACATTCAGGACTCTGCCTCTTCATTTACTCAAGTCTTTATTTTAAATACTTGTAATAAATCCTTTGCCTTTCTTGTTGTATAAATGTACCATTATTTTATGGCTTTTGTTGCTATTAGGAAAGGGATTTTTTTCTATTTTCTTTTCTAACTGAATTTTGCTAATACAGGGAAAATCAATTAATTTTTACTATATACTTTGTATTTATCCATGTAACAAAATTTTCTCATTAACTTTCGTAACTTTTAATAGAGTCTCGAGTTTTTTAGGTATGTTGTCATGTCATCTAGAATAAAGATAAATTTGTCATTTTTTTTAACATTGATGATGTGTGTTCTGTTTTCTTTTCTTCTTCAACCATGGATAATACTAGTACTAGTGAGCATTTTCATTTAGTTGAAATGATTTCCTGTTGACAGATGACTTTATTAAATTTATGGTAGCTGAATATTATTTTTTGTGTTAGTGTAGCTGAATTTTCTTCTTATTTTATACAGGACTTTTAGGAATGGCTTCTGATTTTGATCGAGTGATTTGGGTTTACCATTGACCTAATCACATGTATCTCCTTTAAGTTTGGATAGTATGAATTAAATTGACAAATTTGTTAAGGTTGTTGCATCCTCGTACTTCGAAATACATCATTCCTACCTTAGTTTCTTATTGCAGTCCTCATTGTCTGGAAATATATCACATATTCATTTGTTTGTTTATGGTCTTTTCCTCATCCTAGAATGTTTATACTATGACTGTTTTGTTTATCATTGTTTCTTTGGCACCCAGAATAATATCCGGCACAGAGATGATGCTCAGTAAATATTTGCTAAATAAATAAACAAATGTTCAAGGCATATTCATATTTTACTACAATGCTAGTATTAATTTGTCAGAAATATATTTTGGATTTTTGCATCATTCATGAGTAAATCAATATATTGTATTACTTTTCTGGTAGCTTTATTGGCCTTTCAAATTAATGTACACTAGTTTCTTCATGTGAATTAGGATGTTGTTTTATCTTATTCTATGGTTTGGATTTGTTTGGGTAGCTTACAAATGTCAATGCTTTACCTCACAGAAGATCTTTTGTGTTATTTCTTTAATTCTTCTCTTTGTTTATGATTTGCATATTGATGTACTCATTTTCACATTCATGGCTCTGATCTTTTCACTCATGATTTCCATTTTATTAATAGTTTTACTCTGCCTTCACTCTTGGAGCAGTATACATTTCTTTCGTTTGTTTGTTTTTAATTGAAATTTTAAATTCTTAAATTATGTTCTCAAATTACACCTAAACCTGATTAAAACACTTTATTGTGTCCCAGTTATATTTCCTTAAGAATTTTCTTTAGATTAAAAAAAAAAAATTCTTCCCAATGGTATAACTGACCCCAGGGCTACCAGCCATCATCAGGAGGAGTCTCTCCTGCACGGATGTGGAGGGGGGTCTGCTGCCTGGTCCCCACTGGCAGTGGCCTAGAACTGCCCTGGAGACTTTCCCCTCACACACAAACCATGCACAGATGCCTTCTCTGAGATTTAAGTAGGCTTAATGATAAGCCTACGTAAGAGATAAAGAGGGTCACACTGATATTTCTCCACAATCCCTTATTTTGTTTGTTTGCATGTTTATTTTTATATGTCTCCTTCCTACTAGACTATGCAGTCTCAGGAACATTCTTCATCTTTGTTCCTCCAACATAACATGCATTTCTCAAAACAATTGGGATAAATGTATAAACATTAACATATGTTATTTTAATGGTACTCTCATGACTTAGAAGGTTTGATTTTTTTCCTTATCGTTTTACTTACTATGAAAGATAGATAGTATAAATTTATTTGACTTTTAAATTGACCAGTCAATGAGAAATATACATGTTTATAAAACATACATGCCTACACACATCTATACATATTCCATAAGGAGAATGGCTGATTGGGTTTTTACTTCTTGCATTTGTAATTTGTTATGCTGACATAGAGAAAATACTGTGTCATACCTGATATAGAGAAACTAGAAGCTTTCCTGCTAAGATGAGGTATAAGGTAAGGAATTCCCTCTCACTACTGCTTTTCAGCATCATACTGGAAGAGTTTGCTAACACAACAAGGAAAGAAAAGTAAATAAAGGTTTACAGATTGGGAAGGAAGAAATAAAATTGTCTTTATACAAAGATGACATGATCATCTATGCAGATAATTCAAAAGAATCAGAAAAAAATAAACCAAATACTCCTGGAACTAATAAGTGATTATAGCAGGTTGTGGGATAAAAGGTTAATAAAAGTCCATCGCTTTCCTGTATAACAACAGTGAACAAGTGGAATTTGATATTAAAAGCACAATACCACTTACGTTTGCATCTCAAAACAAATATTCACGTATAAATCTACCAAAATGTGTATAAAGCCTATATGAGGAAAACTATAAAACCCTGATGATTGAAATCAAAGAAGTAAGAGTAAATGGGAAGATATTCCATGTTTGTGGATAGGAAGACTCAATATTGTCAGGATGTAAGTTCTTCCCAACTTGATCTATACTTGCAATGTAATTCCAATCAAAATCCCAGCAGGTATTTTACAGATATCAACAAACTGATTCTAAAGTTTAGGTGAAGAAGAAGACGACCCAGAATAAGCAATACAATATTGAAAGAGAAGGACAAAGTTGGAGGACAGACACTACCTGACTTCAAGATTTATGATGAAGCCACAGCAAAGACAGTGTAGTATTGTGAAAGAATGGACAGACAGACGAGTGGGACAGAATAGAGAACCCCCAGATAAACCCCATAAGTATAATCAATTGATCTTTGACAAAAGAGCAAAGGACAATACAATGGAGCAAAGATAGTCTTTTCAACAAATAATGCTGGAAAAACTGGATATCTACATGCAAAAAATGGACCTAGGCACAGACCTTACACCCTTCACAAAAATTAACTCAAAATGCATCATAGACCTACAGGTAAAGCACAAAACCATAGACCTCTTAGAAGATAACATAGGAGAAAACCTAGATGAACTTGGGCATAGCACAATGTTTTAGATACAACATCAAAGGCACAATCCATGAAAGAAATAATTGATAAGCTGGACCTCATTAAAATTCAAAACTTTTTCTCTACAAAACTTTTGCTCTACAATGTCAAGGTTATGAGAAGATAAGCCATAGACTGAGAGAAAATAATTGCAAATTCCAAAATACACCAAAATTCCTTAAAACTCAACAAAAAGAAAACAACCTAATTTAAAAATACACCAAAGACTTTAACAGACACGTCACCAAAGGAGACATACAGATGGCAAATAAGCATCTAAAAATATGCTCCACATCATATGTCATCAGGGAAACACAAATGAAAGCAACAATGAGATACCACTACACACCTATTAGAATGATCAAAGTCTCAAATATTGACGACACCAAATGCTGGAGAGGGTGTGGGGCAACAGGAACTGTCATTCACTGCTGGTGGAAAAAGAAAATGGTATAGCCACTTTGAAAGATAGTTTGGAGGTTTCTCACAAAACTCTTACCATATGATCCAGCAATCACATTCTTTGGTATTTACCTAAGGGAGTTGGAAAATTTATGTCCACACAAAAATCTGCACATGGATGTTTATAGCAGCTTTATTCAAAACTACCAAAACATGGAAGGAACCAAGATGTCCTTCAGTAGGTGAATGGATAAACTGGTCCATCCAGACGATGGAATATTACTCAGTGCTAAAAGGAAACGAGCTATCAAGCCATGAAAAGACCTGGAAGAACCTTATGTGCATATAACTAAGTGAAAGAAGCCAATCTGAGAAGCCTACATACTGTATGATTCCAACGATATGACATTCTGGAAAAGGCAAAACTATGGAGAATAAAAAAAAAAAAAATCAGTAGCTGTCAGGGCTTGGGAGATGGAAGAGGGATGAATTGTTGGAGCACAGAGGATTTTTAGGGTAGTGAAAATCTGTAAAATAGTGTAATGATGGATACATGTCATTACACTTTTGTCCAAACCTGTAGAATGTGCAACACAAAGAGTGAACCGTAGTATGAACTGTGGACTTTGTGTGGTTATGTCGTGTCAATATAGGTTCATCACTGTGAAAAATGTACTACTCTCTTGGGGGACGTTGATAATAGGGGGGCTGTGCATGTAGGGGGTTGGGAGTATAGGAGAAATCCCTGTACCTTCCTTTCAGTTTTGGTGTTAACCTAAAACTCTTCTAAAAACTTGTCTTAATAAAAAGTAAAAAAAATCACTCTAATATTTATTTCCAAATTCTATTCATCTTGGTTTTCCTGTATGTATATAGTTCATAGCTAAATTTACGAATTGTACTTTATTTTTTTCCTTTTATAATGAGGAAATAAAATAAATGCAGAGAATGCAGGAAACTATTAAAGTATATAAAGGACTTGCCTTTGCCCAGTTTTATCTTGAGTGGAGTGTTTATGGTTGCTTGTGCTGCCTGCAGTAAAGAAAACAGGAATAAAAAGAAGCTTTAAATCCTACTTGCCAAAGGAAACAAGGGCTTTCGAGGGAAGAAAAAAAGTTTAGATTCCAAGTCTAAAGTCATTTAAAATGTTTTAAAGCTAGGCTTTTTGTTTTTTATTGTTCCATATCTCTCTTTGCTTGTAGCCAAAAGCAAGTTATGTTATCATTCTGTGAATTATTGCTACACAAAACTATGTTTCTCTTGCACTTTCCATGTCTAGACTGGACACTTTGAAGTTACAGTGGCTGCATTTCTCAGCCTCTGGCTACGAGAGAAAAGTGACAGCATCATTCTGCCACCACTGGATCTAGGGATTGGGGGCAATTTTCCTAACAAGCAGCACAGTAGATTCAACAGCAGGAACCACAGCAGCAATAAAAGCTCAGAGGAAGGCACAGGCTGGCAAAGATAGAGGAACGAACACAATTCCGAGGAATACAGAAGGCTGTGATTCAGAATTTCCTGTCCATCACTTTCCCCAGAGCATGCCCCCGGGCCCAGGAGACTTCTTCTTCACCCTTCTTTCTTGCTCTTCAAATACACTGGGAGAGCTCATTCTTTCGACCACTCTGACACCTACAGTGTACCAGGCCCTGTACCAGGCACCAGCATGAAATGCCCTCAGTTCATTTGCCTTGTGATGAGTCCACTAGACAAGCAGGTGCTCTCAGCCCCACAGGTAAGGGCTCCGAAGGCACTAAACACAGAGCAGGATAGAAACAGAAGATAATGTGGAAATAGCTCTCACCCAGCCCTGGGAAATCAGGAAGGCTTCAGGAGCTGGTGACAAGTAAGCTGAGGCATGAAGGACACTTGGGAGATTGAAATGAGTGGGAGAAGGAAGACAGTCCAGGTAGTAGGAAATCTTGTGCAAGGAACCAGAACGAGAGAGAGTGCAGTCCTCTGGGTGACAAGAAAAGGTCCTTCTGGCAGGACTGGGACAGCAATGTGGAGGGAAAGCTGGTGAGACAGGTGAGTGCCGGAAAGGCTTCAGAAGCCTTGCTCAGGCCCCTGTGTTTAATATGGAGGATAAAGAACCAGGAAAATATGATTAACTAGTTCCTTTACATTATTTACCATTGTTGATTGGAATAAGTTTTTTGCACATTTAGAAGCAAACATGAAATAACTGCCAACTTCTAGAGAGTGCCTAGAAAATGGTAGGAACACAGTTCATCTAGGGATGGTGAGTCATTGCAAACTTTCAAAAGTATGACCCGTCTCCTCAGTGTCTTGCAGATTACTATCAGCTAACAGATACTCGTTTATGTATCCTCTCTGGAAGGTTGACTCAAGTAATCAAAATTACAAAGGAAACATTCTGTTAAGAACAAAATATTTTAACATCTCATTTTATTTATCAGAGAACAAAAGTGGGAAAGCTTTGCTTAAACATGAAACTAGCAGATGCTGTGATGCCATTATGTTCCTTCAAGCCGACACATTATGAGAGCTTATGAAACCTTTAGCTTCTAAAGGAAATAAAGAACAATTAGAATAATGAATATTGTCTTTTGTTGTCTGGCTGGGCTACAAAATTGAAAGAAAAGATATGCTTGACTTTTACACTGAGCAGATGACATCACATAAGTAGCTGCTGTTGTGCTGTGGTGAGAGGGAAGCTAACATTATTAGACATTATTGGAATGCTGATGGCAATCCAGGGCAAGTCATGCTGGAGCAACTAGCTAGTCAACTGAACGTCAGACCTTGGTAAAGAAGACTAACAGCTGTAGTGTGTGTAAATAATTAACCAGATTCTCCTGAAATGGCTAGTAATTCCCGAGAATAAGTTAGATGTCAGGAAAAGCTGTGTTCTCTGGCCATTGGGTGCCTCTCAGCTCACAACACGCTATGGAACAAATACAACTTTGAAAGCTGTCCTTAAGTTCCAGAAAGATTGGAGTCAAGGGCCTTTAAGGGATGTTAAGAGCAAGATGATTATGCACAAGCTGAGAAATAGTAACAACCATAGTCAAAGCATTTGCTCTCAAAATTCTGCAGTGATGTAATATCTAGGGCACAACCACTGGGGTGAAAGCTTTCTCCAAGGTAATAAAGGAAAAAGAAAATCCCTGTTTCCCAGTCTGAAAGATAATGTGGAAATTTGTCTTGGAAGTTTACATGCACTGCTAAGTTAAAATCAAACACCTGTTTTGAAAACGTGATCGTTCAAAATTGGTGACAAGGAAATAGTCGTGGTTCCTATTCTTGGCTGTCACACCTTTCTATCGTTGAAGAATGACAGTGAAGAGTCACATAAGCAGCACATTTCAGGTTCTCAAAGCACTAGCATGAGTTTGATGGGGTGTGACCAATGTTTATGTGCACAGAGAATTACAGATTTCTCATCATTCCCCTGCCCAGGCGTCCCAGGCTCCGGCGAGTCTGATCCCCCAGCACAAGTTCTCACGCACCTTTGCTCCCGAGCTCTCTTCTCTACCATCTCCACCTGGCAAACTCTGACCGTTTAAAACCCACTTGAACTATCCCTTCAAAGCTGAGCCTTCCCGTTCTTCCATAAGCTGCACATTGTTCTCTCGCCCCTGCCCAGATGAGTGTTCAGGTGTCTGGAAGGTATTTACCATGTTTTAATTTTGTTTAAATATTTGTTGATGTGTCTCGTTATCCTTCAGGCTTATGGACTCTTGCAGAGATTTTGTTTACCTTTGTATCCTCAGCTTTTAGTTGAGGGCTGAGCAAGGAGAAGATATCACACTTGTTTCTGAATGAGTAAACATTGGAGGGAAAAATCCCCAGAAGCGTGGTTATTTCTTGAGGTGGATGTAAATAAACTAACTGGGCCACAGGCATAGCTAAATCCAGGACAGGAATGTGGTCATGGGCTCTGCCTCTCCATCTCTTGTCCCTGTTTCCTTCTGAGCACTGGCTTCACTCTTGGACAGGTTCTCACGCTGTGGCTGCAAGTGGAGGGATGTTGTGTTCTGATTGAGAAGCCAGAAATGCCAGTTCACCCTGGGCTGAGAAGGGGAGGAACAGGGTCTGAGGGTGTCTGAGCAGCTGCCTGAGCTGAGAATGAGGATTGTTTTTTCCCGCCTGAACAGAGACATTTATGTAAACTCATGCACTTTATAAGCGTCAGTAATGACCCCAAACCTTCTAGTTTACTCTTCAGGAATCATTTGATATGTCTCCTTTAACAATTCCCCCTTTTATTTGTAAATTACAAGTAGTCAATTATGACTGAGTAGTATTACATTTGAATAAGCCCTCGTCAAGGCACACTGAAGAGCTTACAATCCAGGTGTAGAGGGGAAGATAATCATTGTATTTGTGGCTTTTGTTTTGAAGTTAGACTTCTTGAAGGTAGGTGGCATTAAAAGTTTTCAAATTGTTTATGTCTGGCATAAAGGGAAATGTAGGAAGTGCACATGGATTTATTTATGTACGTATTTCAAGTAGACTAAAATTATTCATTTGGACTGAACTAAAGGTACCATTGTAGTGATTCACATAAAAGACTGTGTCTAGAACTTCAAGGATCATCCTACTGGATTAGTAAGAATTTAAGACAATTTTATGTTGCAGAATCGTAACCACTTATCTACTACTTGGGGGCCAGTAGTGTTTTAAATTTAGAAATTTTTAGATATTAGAAATATTCTGCAGTTCATACTTTTTTTTTTTTTTTTTTTTTTTTTGCGGTACGCGGACCTCTCACTGTTGTGGCCTCTCCCATTGCGGAGCACAGGCTCCGGACGCACAGGCTCAGCGGCCATGGCTCACAGGCCCAGCCGCTCCGCGGCATGTGGGATCCTTCCAAACCGGGGCACGAACCCGTGTCCCCTGCATCGGCAGGCGGACTCTCAACCACCGCGCCACCAGGGAAGCCCTGCAGTTCATACATTTTAACTGAAATATCTCCAGGAACGTCTACACCCTGTCATTTTTTTTAAAAAATAGTAATTTTGCAGTGAAAAGCATGAATAGTCACACTAGGCTGGATAAATATAGACCAGAAATAATGTCATGCCAGTTCATGTCAGGTTATGCCATAAATGAATTTTCATGCCAAGTTTAGAAAAAAAAAAAATTTGTGTTTTCAGAGCCTTTGGGTTTTTTTTTTTTTTAACATCTTTCTTGGAGTATAATTGCTTCACATTGGTGTGTTAGTTTCTGCTTTATGACAAAGTGAATCAGTTATACATATACGTATCTCCCATATCTCTTCCCTCTTGCGTCTCCCTCCCTCCCACCCTCCCTATCCCACCCCTCCAGGCAGTCACAAAGCACCAAGCTGATCTCCCTGTGCTATGCGGCTGCTTCCAACTAGCTATCTTTTTTACGTTTGGTAGTGTATATATGTCCATGCCACTTTCTCACTTTGTCCCAGCTTACCCTTCCCCCTCCCCATATCCTCAAGTCCATTCTCTAGTAGGTCTGTGTCTTTATTCCCGTCTTGCCCCTAGGTTCCTCATGACCATTTTTCTTTTTTCTTTTTTTTTTTTAAATTCCATATATATGTGTTAGCATACGGTATTTGTTTTTCTCTTTCTGACTTACTTCACTCTGTATGACAGACTCTAGGTGCATCCACCTCACTACAAATAACTCAGTTTTGTTCCTTTTTACGGCTGAGTAATATTCCATTGTATGTATGTGCCACATCTTCTTTATCCATTCATCTGTTGATGGACACTTAGGTTGCTTCTATCTCCTGGCTATTGTAAATAGAGCTGCAATGAACTTTTTGGTACATGACTCTTTTTGAATTACGGTTTTCTCAGGGTATATCCCCAGTAGTGGGATTGCTGGGTCATATGGTAATTCTATTTTTAGTTTTTTAAGGAACCTCTGTACTGTTCTCTATAGTGGCTGTATCAATTTGCAATCCCACCAACAGTGCAATAGGGTTCCCTTTAATCCACATCCTCTCCAGCATTTATTGTTTCTAGATTTTTTGATGATGGCCATTCTGACCAGTGTGAGGTGATATCTCAATGTAGTTTTGATTTGCATTTCTCTAATGATTAATGATGTTGAGCATTCTTGTATGTGTTTGTTGGCAATCTGTATATCTTCTTTGGAGAAATGTCCAGTTAGGTCTACTGCCCATTTTTGGATTGGGTTGTTTTTTTGATATTAAGCTGCTTGAGTTGTTTGTATGTTTTGGAGATTAATCCTTTGTCCGTTGCTTCATTTGCAAATATTTTCTCCCATTCTAAGGGTTGTCTTTTCGTCTTGTTTATGGTTTCCTTTGCTGTGCAAAAGTTTTTAAGTTTCATTAGGTCCCATTTGTTTATTTTTATTTCCATTTCTCTAGGAGGTGGGTCAAAAAGGATCTTGCTGTGATTTATGTCATAGAGTGTTCTTCCTATGTTTTTCTCTAGGAGTTTGATGGTGTCTGGCCTTACATTTAGGTCTTTAATTCATTTGGAGTTTATTTTTGTATATAGTGTTAGGGACTATTCTAATTTCATTCTTCTAAATGTACCTGTTCAGTTTTCCCAGCACCACTTATTGAAGAGGCTGTCTTTTCTCCACTGTACATTCTTTGAGTTTATTTTTGTAAATAAACTCAACAATTTCAGATTTTTCATCATTAGTGTATAGCAATGCAAGAGATTTCTGTGCATTAATTTTGTATCCTGCTACTTTACCAAATTCACTGATTAGCTCTAGTAGTTTTCTGGTAGCATCTTTAGGATTTTCTATGTATAGTATGTATAGTATATTTCTATGTATAGTATCATGTCATCTGCAAACACTGACAGCTTTACTTCTTCTTTTCCAATTTGGATTCCTTTTATTTCCTTTTCTTCTCTGATTGCTGTGGCTAAAACTTCTAAAACTATGTTGAATAATAGTGGTGAGAGTGGGCAACCTTGTCTTCTTCCTGATCTTAGTGGAAATGCTTTCAGTTTTTCACCACTGAGGATGATGTCGGCTATGGGTTTGTCATATATGATCTTTATTATGTTGAGGAAAGTTCCCTCTATGCCTACTTTCTGGAGGGTGTTTATCATAAATGGGTGTTGAATTTTGTTGAAAGCTTTCTCTGCATCTATTGAGATGATCGTATGGCTTTTCTCCTTCAATTTGTTAATATGGTGTATCACATTGATTGATTTGCATATATTAAAGAATTCTTGCATTCCTGGGATAAACCCCACTTGATCATAGTGTATGATCCTTTTAATGTGCTGTTGGATTCTGTTTGCTAGTATTTTGTTGAGGATTTTTGCATCTGTGTTCATCAGTGATATTGGTCTGTAGTTTTCTCTCTTCGTGACATCTTTGTCTGGTTTTGGTATCAGATGATGGTGGCCTCGTAGAATGAGTTTGGGAGTGTTCCTTCCTCTGCTATATTTTGGAAAAGTTTGAGAAGGATAGGTATTAGCTCTTCTCTAAATGTTTGATAGAATTTGCCTGTGAAGCCATCTTGTCCTGGGCTTTTGTTTGTTGGAAGATTTTTAATCACAGTTTCAATTTCAGTGCCTGTGATTGGTCTGTTCATATTTTCTATTTCTTCCTGGTTCAGTCTTGGAAGGTTGTGCATTTCTAAGAATTTGTCCATTTCTTCCAGGTTGTCCATTTTATTGGCATATATTTGCTTCTAGTAACCTATCATGATGCTTTGTATTTCTGCAGTGTCAGTTGTTACTTCTCCTTTTTTGTGTCTAACTCTATTGATTTGAATCTTCTCCCTTTTTTTCTTGATAAGTCTGGCTAATGGTTTATCAATTTTGTTTATCTTCTCAAAGAACCCGCTTTTAGTTTTACTGATCTTTGCTATCATTTCCTTCATTTCTTTTTCATTTATTTCTGATCTGACCTTTAAGATTTCTTTCCTTCTGCTAACTTTGGGTTTTTTTTTGTTCTTCTTTGTCTAATTGCTTTAGGTGTAAGGTTAGGTTTTGCATGGAATATGTTTTTCATCCCCTCACTTTCAGTCTGTATGTGTCCCTAGGTCTGAAGTGGGTCTCTTGTAGACAGCATATATATGGGTCTTGTTTTTGTATCCATTCAGCCACTCTGTGTCTTTAGGTTGCAGCATTTAATCCATTTACATTTAAGGTCATTATCGATATGTATGTTCCTATTACCATTTTCTTAATTGTTTTGGGTTTATTATTGTAGGTCTTTTCCTCCTCTTGTGTTTCCTGCCTAGAGAAGTTCCTTTAGCATTTGTTGTAAAGCTGGTTTGGTGGTGCTGAATTCTCTTAGCTTTTGCTTGTCTGTAAAGCTTTTAATTTCTCCATCAAATCTGAATGAGATCCTTGCTGGGTAGAGTAATCTTGGTTGTAGGGTTTTCTCCTTCATCACTTTAAATATGTCCTGCCACTCCCTTCTGGCTTGCAGAGTTTCTGCTGAAAGAGCAGGTGTTAACCTTATGGGGATTCCCTTATGTGTTATTTGTTGTTTTTCCCTTGCTGATTTTAATATTTGTTTTTTGTATTTAATTTTTGATAGTTTGATTAATATGTGTCTTGGCGTGTTTCTCGTTGGATTTATCCTGTATGGGACTCTGTGCTTCATGGACTTGATTGACTATTTCCTTTCCCATATTAGGGAAGTTTTCAACTATAATCTCTTCACATATTTTCTCAGTCCGTTTCTTTTTCTCTTCTTCTGGGACCCCTATAATTTGAATGTTGGTGCGTTTAATGTTGTCTCCGAGGTCTCTGAGACTGTCCTCAATTCTTTTCATTCTTTGTTCTTTATTCTGCTCTGCAGTAGTTATTTCCCCTATTTTATCTTCCAGGTCACTTATCTGTTCTTCTGCCTCAGTTATTCTGCTGTTGACCCCTTCTAGAGAACTTTTCATTTCATTTATTTTGTGGCTCATCACTGTTTGTTTGCTCTTTAGTTCTTCTAGGTCCTTGTTAAACGTTTCCTGTATTTTCTCCATTCTATTTCCAAGATTTTGGAGCATCTTTACTATCATTATTCTGAATTCTTTTTCAGGTAGACTGCCTATTTCCTCTTCATTTGTTAGGTCTGGTGGGGTTTTGCCTTGCTCTTTCATCTGCTGCTGTGTTTCTCTGTCTTCTAATTTTGCTTAACTTACTGTATTTGGGGACTCCTTTCGCAGGCTGCAGGTTAATAGTGTCCATTTTTTTTGGTGTCTGTCCCCAGTGGCTAAGGTTGGTTCAGTGGGTTGTGTAGGCTTCCTGGTGGAGGGGACTAGTGCCTGTGTTCTGGTGCATGAGGCGGATCTTGTCTTTCTGGAGGGCAGGTCCATGTCTGGTGGTGTGTTTTGGGGTGTCTGTGGCCTTATGATTTTCGGCAGCCTCTGTCCTAATGGATGGGGTTGTGTTCCTATCTTGCTAGTTGTTTGGCATGGGGTGTCCTGCACTGTAGCTTGATGATTGTTGTGTGGAGCTGGGTCTTGGCATTCAGATGGAGATCTCTGGGAGATTTTCGCTGTTTGAAATTACGTGGAGCTGGGAGGCGTCTTGTGGACCACTGTTCTGATCTTGGCTCACCCACCTCAGTGGCACAGCCCTGACTCCTAGCTGGAGCACCAAGAGCCTGTCCTCCACATGGCTCACAATAAAAGGGAGAAAAAATAAAAAGAAAGAAGAAGATAAAATAAAAGTTATTAAAATAAAAAATAATTATTAAGAAAAAAAAATTTTAGTTAAAGAAAAAAATACAGACAGAATCCTAGGACAAATGGTAAAAGCGAAGCTATACAGACAAAATCACACAAAGAAGCATACACATACACACAAAAAGAGAAGAAGGGAAAAAAATATATATATCGTTGCTCCGAAAATCCACCTCCTCAATTTGGGGTGATTCGTTATCTATTTAGGTACTCCACAGATGCAGGTACATCACGTTGATTGTGGAGATTTAATCCGCTGCTCCTGAGGCTGCTGGGAGAGATTTCCCTTTCTCTTCTTTGTTCACAAAGCTCCCGGGGTTCAGCTTTGGATTTGGCCCCACCCCTGCGTGTAGGTTGCCGGAGGGCGTCTGTTCTTCGCTCAGACGGGACGGGGTTAAAGGTGCAGCTGATTCGGTGGCTCTGGATCACTCAGGCCGGGGGGGAGGGAGGGGTGCGGAGGCGGGGCGAGCCTGCGGCGTCAGAGGCGGCGTGACGTTGCACGAGCCGGCGGCCTGACGTTGCACGAGCCTGAGGCGCGCCGCGTTCCCCCGGGGAAGTTGTCCCTGGATCCCAGGACCCTGGCAGTGGCCGGCTGCACAGGTTCCCGGGAGGGGCTGTGTGGAGAGTGACCTGTGCTCGCACACAGGCTTCTTGGTGGCGGCAGCAACAGCCTTAACGTCTCATGCCCGTGTCTGGGGTCCGCGCTGATAGCCGGGCTCGCGCCCGTCTCTGGAGCTCCTTTAAGCGGCGCTCTGAATCCCCTCTCCTCGCGCACCAGGAAACAAGAGAGGCAAGAAAAAGTCTCTTAGCTCTTCGGCAGCTCCAGACATTTTCCCGGACTCCCTCCCGGCCAGCCGTGGCGCATTAGCCCCTTCAGGCTGTGTTCACGCGCCTGTCCTCTCCCTGCCTCCGACCGAAGCCCGAGCCTCAGCTCCGAGCCCCGCCCGCCCCGGCGGGTGAGCAGACAAGCCTCTCGAGCCGGTGAGTGCCGGTCGGCACCGATCCTCTGTGCGGGAATCTCTCCGCTTTGCCCTCTGCACCCCTGTTGCTGCGCTCTGCTGTGCTCTGCTCCGCGGCTCCGAAGCTTCTCCCTCCGCCACCCGCAGTTTCCGCCCGCGAAGGGGCTCCTAGTGTGTGAAAACCGTTTTTCCTTCACAGCTCCCTTCCACTGGTGCCGGTCCCGTCCCTATTCTTTGTCTCTGTTTTTTCTTTTGCCCTACCCAGGTACGTGGGGACTTTCTTGCCTTTTGGGAGGTCTGAGGGCTTCTGCCAGCGTTCAGTACGTGTTCTATAGGAGCAGTTCCACGTGTAGATGTATTT
This sequence comes from Pseudorca crassidens, assembly GCF_039906515.1. Lineage (NCBI taxonomy): Eukaryota > Metazoa > Chordata > Mammalia > Artiodactyla > Delphinidae > Pseudorca > Pseudorca crassidens. The sequence goes on from NC_090308.1 coordinate 6,480,214, forward strand.
CTGGTGTATCTGTGGGGAGGAAGGTGATCTCCGCGTCTTACTCTTCCGCCATCTTGAAGCTCCTCCTCGCCTTTTGGATTTTAGAATTTCATTTTTATTTTTATTTTATACATTGGACTAGGTAGCAGACCTAGCTTATACTTTTAACTTTGGTAATAGGATAAAATTTTAAAAATTCTTTTGGAATATAACAATTTTATTGATATGAAAATGGCTGCGCCATTGGACCTGACGCAGTGGTGAGATGAGAAAGCTGCGTGCTTGCTGACTTCAGAGCTAAGACTTTTTCCTGCTTAGAATGGCTTGGCTTGGCACGTTGCGTGTCTGGTGCGTTTACATGCCTGTGCACATGTGCATGCTTCTTTATATGCATATCATCTATTTATTTGATGTTAACCGAAGGACGGGCGGCCTTGGAGGAGGCGGAAAGCCTTCTGTAAGGTTTTGTCAGTGGTTGTGATGCTTACAGGCAGCAACTGACCTTCTCAGCAAAGATCTGACGTGATTTTGCTTTTTGTGGGAGTATATTGATTTTCTTTCTCCTGATAAACTTTGCACACCATCTAGAGGCTTTATTAACACCTTATTGAGAGAAAACAAACATCGTTGAACATGATAGCAGACTCGTTAACTTTCGAGATTTTATTTGTTTACTTAGGTGTAACCTAACTTTGCAACTGGCATTGTTAAATTAGCAAAGTCTACAAGTCTTATACAACCTAACAAGTTGTATAGTTATTTTATGTCCAAGCTTATATAATTATTTCCTGGATTTACATAATATAAAGGGAGCCTAACGCATCAGCATGAAAACTGAGATTCGCTAATAATAAGGCACAGATGCGCAGGTCGTGGCATGGCTCATTTACAGGTTTTTCTTATGTGCCAGGCAGAGAGTATGGTAATTATGCTCATTTGTCATGTTTTAGCTTAGAGAAAATTAAAACTATCATATTCACATTAATAATGAGATTTCTGAATGGTTAATGAGACTTAAAACTAGCAGTTGCTTCTTACAAAAGAGTCTGCAGATAACCAAGTGTGGAGCTGTTGGAGCGGGCAGGCTGAGGAGAGACGGACTGAGGATACTACGGACAGAATTTCTAGGCTCATGAGAGACATTTAGATTGATTCTAAGTGACAGTTTGTCTGTTGTAACTTGGTAAGAGCGAGGACCTCTTTGATAGGGATGTAAGATGCTTATTACTAGTTTTCTCATAGATAACAATGCCCCTGTGTCCTCAGTCCCTCTTAGTTGAAAATTTGGGTGGGTAATCTTTTGACAGGTTTATTATTTAGTGTAAATATTTATGTATTTTTATTTAATACATTTTACAGAACCGTATCTGAACGTATCATTTTTCCTTTTCTGGAGGCTGATTAGAATATGTCCCCACTCACAAGCAGTGAATGTTGAAGACTTTTGACTTGGCTTTGCCTCCTGACAGCGCACCAGCACGTGCTGGTGGCGTTCAGATGCACCTGCCCTTCCTCTCTCTGCTGGCACGTGGCTTGGACAGGCAGACCCCCTCTCCTTGTTTCGGGCAGGCTTTCCCCAAGCACAGCCTGGTGAGAGATAGGAGGGTGGAGAGAGGGCAGAGCTGGGCTGTTTCTCCCTTTCTCTTTGGGAGGGGTCTTTGGCAGGGGCTGCATCTTATCCATCCTCCCACCTACCCCCGTCCCCCAGTCCCCGGTGATTAGATCACCCTGTGCTAACGCTGCTAATGGCAAGGAGCTTCCTGCCCTGGTTTAGTTCTTCTGGGTTTCCACCACCTTTGCAACTAGAGCTCCGTCAGCATTAAATTCTCTCAACTGAACTAACTGGTATGGGCCCTGCTTCCCTAACTTGACCCTGACCCATGCAAATGGCCAGTTACTTCTTTAGTACAGACCGTAGATCCACTGTAACCTTATAGTGAAAACTGTGTGTCCCTTTTATTTTATCAAAAGAAAGATACGTTGCCTTTGGGGGATATTAACTAAGAAGAAGTTGGAGACTAACATGGGATTTAACTCTTTGTAAAGAGAGACCATTTTTATGTGGAAAACATGTAATTGTTAAGCAATATCTATTAAAATTGTTAACTTTAAGAAGTTCGATAAAAGTTGTTTGAAGTTTCATGATGGAAGAAGTCAGGTCTCACTGCTGTTTTTTCAGGTTTGTGAAACTAGATTGTGTTTGAGACAAGCAGGGCTTGCCAGATGGTAGTTGTAAGTTATTTTTATAGAAATTTGGAACACATTAATTTGTGTTTAGAGTTGACGATTAGCTTCTGATTATATAAGTTTTTATAAATTGGGTTCTTGGTATTAATCCAGTTCAGATTTTGCTGGTTTATTTATTTGTTTCCATACTTTTCATTTTCCCCTTTGTTTGTTAGAAACACTGGCAGCGTCTTGAGTCAGGTAGCAGAATGGAATGAGGAGAAAGAGGTAGCTTCCAACAGTTGAACTGTTCACAGGTCTTTCCCTTCGTATAACATTGCTTTTTATGGACGTCATTCAGCCAGCGGGCTAGGCCTCTAAGATCTGAAAGGAAAGGATGAGTGGGTTATGATAAAATACGAGGCCTCAGTGAGAATGGAAGGAAAGAATCGTAGCCTTGTCCACAGAAATGGCAAAAATATGAGTATGTTTCTAAGAACTTAAAGAATATAACTCTGTTATATTTTGGATTTTCTCTTTAGTATTAATAAGGTGAAAAGCACATTATAGTACTAAATAGCATTTAACAGGGTCACATTATAAACCCAAGCACATTTTTTAAGGTCTTACTCTGGGATTATTTTTATTTTTCATTTTTTAAAATAGTTCACACTATCATTTGGGGAAAAAAAAAATCCTGGCCAATTACTGTCATAGACTTTAGCTCCATAGCTAATTAGGGCCTCCCAGAACCGAGTATATGGATCCAAGTGAAGTGAGCCAGCCAGTGGGAACTGCAGCTCCTGGTTAGGTGCAGGAATTCATTTCATTTAATGGGACTTGATTTGTTTGGTTTTCTTTTTGGTTTTTTGTAGGTGATTTTACCTGTGAGATGGCGTTTGTGAAAGATGGGTGGGTCCCTTGGAGATTCTTTATTTACCCACATAAGGATCCTGTATTTCCTTCACTAGAATTGACAGATGTCCCTCCCCGCAATGAACAAGAAGTTTTCTCTTCTGCACCCATAGGGGACTATATCCCTGGTGATATAGAAGTAACTTTGCTTGTCAAACCCGGCACCCACTGGAACTAGAGTAATGCCACCTCAAGCAGCCAGGCCCTGGGGCGCAACCGCTGTCATCTGGCCCAGAGTGAGCTGTTCCCTGGGTCCTTGTGGGGATCAGCTGGTGTCATGCCCCTGATGGCCAGATCTCACGGTGGTGTCAGCTTTCTGACCACACTGCTTAGACCCTGGCTAGAAGATTTTTCTGGCTTTGGCATCCTTGATTTTTTAATCTGAACAATCAAGAGAAAAACATCAAACATCATAGAAAGCAGAATTCGTAGACGATTACTGCAAAAGAATCATGCAGCTGTGTGAGAGGACAGCTCTACATAAGCAAGTTGCAATACCCAAGGCAGAATTTTTCAGCAAGGTTTTTTACTTCTGTTGTGTTTTGCTTTATTGTTTGTGTGTTTTGAACGCAGCCTGCAAATATCAGAAAGATTTTGAAAGTGCTAATAACCCATTGATTGTGTAGGACAGGAAATGATCAGATCGTTCTGCTGATTAGTCTGTGGGAAAAGGTGTTATTACTATTGGCAGACACTTCTCCAGGGTTCTCTCAAGTTTCTGCACAACTTGTGAGGGAGCACTAACTACCCTTTTTTTCTGGATAATCTTTTCAAGGAAATTGTATAGCAAACAACCTGGAAAATAATGATAGTATCTCTCTCTAGAGTAAAAGGTGGACCTGCTTATTGTTCAGTATAATAAACACAGTGTCTCCCTTTAGGATAAAGGGAAAGTTGGCTTACAGGTCCTTATAAAAGATCTGGGTTCCCTAAGCTCAGGGTCCTCAGCTGTGATGCAGAAACCCCCCATCTAGCTTGGCCTGGCCACTTCATCTCCTGGGAGTTGGGATGCAGAGAAACTGACGTAATCATGATGTCCATACTTCATTCTGCCTGGGCTCTGAGCCATGCAGTTTTTTTGTCTCATGTCTTCTGCCAGCATCCCTGAGACGGTCTGTTAGCTTGCAAGCTGGGCAAAATCTCGGACCCTCCACCAGTTTTGCTACTCTAGCACCAGAAAAGAACCTCCTTTCATAAAAACTGGTGGAGAAGGCCCGGAAATTCACTGATGACTGATACATATTTAATATACAGAGTTGGTAATTTGTATTTTAATTCTGTCACGCCGTGTGAATTACTGGAATTTTCCAAACATTTGTAACTTATTATACCGTTGTTTGTAAAATCCCTACCTCCATTAAAAAGGATTTTGGCTTTTATCTGACTTTAGCTGGTGTTAGAGCAGTATGTGATTTGTTAGCTGAATGTCTACCAGTAGCTTTCTGCAAGCTAAGAAAAAATATAAATACTATCTATCTGTATATGAAATATCTTCTTGATAGTCCAGCCAACTCAGCCATTTTGGAGGAATTACTTTTCGTTATGAGTGAGCATTTTTTTCATATCTGCAAAAAGCAGTCACAGCTAGCTCTGTGTATTTCACAAGGATCAGTCATGTCCTCCAGACGTCTTGTTTTGATAGTCAAGGTTTGCCTTAACTCTTTTTCATAATACCCTTGAACTGACCTTTGAAGGATGTATATCATTTCAAAAAATTGAGTGAAAAGGGTGGCATTCCATGTTAAAAGAGAAAACAAAAACAATCAGTATGATTTCCATGCTGCTTCAAGGGAAGCCACGTTGGACTTTACAGACACGCCTGACGGGCTCCCATCAGCTGCACTGCACACCCCACCCATCATAGCAGGACTGTTGGCACACCCTCATCTTCTGGGCTAAGGACTGCAGGCTGGCAGGTTGGCTGCTCTGTCACTTGCCCCAGGTAGGATGGGTTCTGGCTAGCTAGCAGCTATACCATCTGGAATTGATGAGACACTTGTTCTTAAGAACAGCCTGGGTTCCTAACTCCTGGCTTGAGGACATTTCTCTGCACACTCCAGATTTTTAAGAGTAACATATTTTCCCTGAGACATGACATTATTTTCACATGTGATAAGCGAGGTCTGCTACAGCCACTGTCTTCCGAAAGAATAAGTAGAGTTTACTCCCCTTACCGTTAATGTTGCTGTAACTCAGTGGTTCTCAAAAGTGTGGTCTGCAGAGCAGTAGTAACAGCATCACCTGGAAACTTGTTGGAAATGCAAATTCTTGGCGCCGTGTCAGAACACCTGGGGTGGCTCGCAGCGATGTCTAGTTTAACAAGCCTCCTGGGTGATTCTGATGCCCATTGGACTTTGACACCCACAGGTGTGGCTCACTGTGTCTCAGGTCAGAGGAGGAGGAAGTTAGTTTGGTTACAAGCAGGGAAAGGACAGATTAAGAGTGGTGGTGTCAGATGTATAAAGAAACACTGGTAGCATTTATTAAGTAAATCTATTGTTTTATTTAAGAAAATATATCTAATTAGATATCTAATATCTAATATATCTAATACTGTTAAGATACAAATGTGAATAAGACATTCCACAGATATCTCAGGGTCTTTTGGTTGGACAATATATGCCTGCAGGCAAAATCCAATTTGCTACATGTTTTTGTAAAGTTTTATTAGGACACAGCCACATCCATTCATTTGCATATGGTCCATGGCTGCTTTTAGACAATAATGCAGAGTCGAGCAGTGCAACAAAGACCATATGGCCCGCCAAGCTGAAGACATTTAATATATGGTGCTTTAATAAAAGTTTGCTGACACCAGGTCTAGTGTTAAAAGGGAAAATACTTTCTATATCCCAGTAGTTATACACAAATGGAGCTGAGGATTAAGTGTATATGCAAGGGTTCTTCTGTCCTCCAGTGTTACATTTGTACAGAAGTTTTGCAGTGGCACACAATTTAGCTTCAGGGATGTTATTACCATGGAAGCTGTACAGACTGTTTGACAAGAAGCAGAGTACTTACCTGTCAAACACTTTGGTGTGTGAGAGGGAAAAGGGGTATGTGAAAAATACAGAAATAACAGAAGATGAAAATAAGAAAAACAAAAAATATTTTGTTTGAGAAGGGAGCATATTATCAATCAGAAGATGTATCTTGGGAATTCCCTGGCGGTCAGAGGTTAGGACTTCACACTCTCACTGCCTAGGGCCAGGGTTCAGTCCCTGCTTGGGGGACTACGATCCCACAAGCTAAGATAAAGGAGTGTGTGGCAGGACAGGGCTGGGAAATAAGAAGGAAAGAGGTGCGGGTTTAGAACATTCCTAACTGCCTGGCAGGGGGTGGGCAGGTGAGACTCCCAGGGAATCCTGGGATGCCAAAGGGGGCAGAACGAGGGGAGAGGCACACTCTGCTCCTCCGTAAGTCTGCAATATTAGCATGCTTATCAATAGTTGAGATTGCTAAATTTCTTACCCTGCACTGTATTCTTGCTGCTGACTGACCAACTGTGCAGTGATCCTGTAGAAAAAGCACTGAGTTTCCCTTTAAGAAGCCTGGGTTACTTCCTGGATTCACCTCTGACTGTCTGACTTTGGGCAAATCATTTTGTGGCTCAGGGTCTCCTCTTCCTCATTTTCGAGATGCTGTTTCAGGCTTCCTCCTGCATCCACACTGTGTTATTTTACCAGACTCACTTCTCACCGAGAGGTGAGCTAGGGGCACACACAGAGTGTTCCCCCAGCAACCTGGCTGAAAGAGAAAAAGAAGAAAAGACTAGCAGACAATTGGACCCTTCTAAAAAGAGGACTTGTTGAATAGTTTGGCACAAGGGCATTAGTTTCCCTCAAAAGAGTTGATGTTGATTTATTTCAGACTCACACCTAATGATAGATCTCCTCTCTTCCTGAAGAGATTCTTTACTGTGAAAATGTTTAGAGGGGGAAATGGCCAGCCGGATTCCATGTCAGTGATCGTATTTCTCATTCTTTCAGGAATTTTTCTTTAAATGTGGAGCACACCCGACCTCTGACAAGGAAACGTCAGTAGCTTTGAACCTGATCACAACAAATAGTCGAGACATCACCTGCATAACATGTATGGACATCAGGTAAGGATCTGAAAACACTGTCACTCTCAACATGTGGCTTTCTCAGCGTCTCTGAAAACAATAGGTAATTAAAGTCACTTTTTAATTTTTCAAAGGAGAAATCAGAAACATTTTTCTATAAGTCAGAATGCAGCCCACCAGCCAGTATTTTAGAACCTTCCATTAAAGTTGATAAAGATGGCGTTAAAATATGTAGTGTTGATCATATTATCTTACTAGGAGCATTGCCTCTGTGTTTCCTGCTGTTAAGCTGTGACCTTTATATTAATAACTCACAACATCTTTCTAAGGAAATGAACCACCTCCCAGATACACAAGGTGACAATTGCTGGAAAAATAATATTGTCTCCTGCAAGAAAAATTTTCCTGTCATTATTTTTTGGGGGTTCTATAAATAAAAGCTACTGTATTCATACACAGTTAGATTTAAGTGCGTATGTGTAACTAACCACTTGATTGAATAAGGCCCCCTCTCATATCAGGCAGCAGAGGAATGCCCTCTCTGTAGGTTAGAGAAAATGACTATTTCTCCTTATGTTGACAGATTCATGCATAGGGATGTCATTAAAGCCTGCATGAGGACACCCCAATATTCTGCATTTGTATTTTGCTGATTGTTGTGTTTTTTTCTTGTTAATGCTTTATTTTTTATTTTAGAAATAATTAACTTAAAGTGTTAGAAATTCTATCCTCATGGTTAATAAGATTTTGGTTTAATTCTTTCCAGTATCTTGGGTATGCCTGAACATTTGCATGTCTGTATGGTGCGTGTGTGTGTGTGTGTGTACATACGTGTGTGTTCTATATGTAATTGTATTGTATATAGAGTTTTGTATGTGGCTTTTTCCATTTAACATGGTAGCATGATAAGATTTCCGTGTCATGGAATATTACATGAAAACACATTTTTATAGGTACCTAAGATTCTATCATATTGTTGCTTTAATTTGCACTTCCCTGATGACATATGATGTGGAACATCTTTTTATATGCTTATTTGCTGTCTGTATGTCTTCTTTGGTGAGGTGTCTGTTGTGGCCTTTGGCCCATTTTTTAATTAGATTGTTTGTTTTCTTTTTGTTTAGTTGTAAGTGTTTTTGGTATATTTTGGATAAGTCCTTTATCAGATGTGTGTTTTGCAAATGTTTTCTCTCAGTCTGTGGCTTGTCTTCTCATAATCTTGACATTGTCTTTTGTACAGCAAAAGTTCTGAATTTTAATGAAGTCCAGCTTATCAATTATTTCTTTTATGCCTTATGGCTGTGGTGTTGTATCTAAAAAGTTGTGCCATGACCATGGTCATCTAGGTTTTCTCCTATATCATCTTCTAAGAGTCTTATGGTTTTGTGTCTTATATGTAGGTCTGTGATCCATTTTGAGTTAATTTTTCTGAAGGGTGTAAGGTCTGTGTCTAGGTCCATTTTTGCATGTAGATGTCCCATTTTTCCAGCATTGTTTGTTGGAAAGAATATCTTTGCTCCATTGTATTGCCTTTGTTCTTTTGTCAAAGATCAGGGTCTATTTCTGGGCCCTCTGTTCTGTTCCACTGATCTCTATGTCTGTTCTTTCCCCAACACTACACTGTCTTGATTACTATAGCTTCATAGTAAGTCTTGAAGTCAGGTAATGTCAGTCCAGCTTTGCTTTTTCATTCAATATTGTGTTGACTGTTTTGGGTCTTTTCCTCTCCAATTAAACTTTAAAATCAATTTGTTGATATCTGTAAAATAATGCTGGGATTTTGATTGGAATTTCATTGCATGTATACATTGATTTGGGAGGAACCCACAACCTGATAATATTGAGTCTTCCTACCCACAAACATGGAATACCTCCATTTATTTAGTTCTTCTTTGATTTCATCAATCAGAGTTTTGTAGTTTTCTTCATACAAGTCTTATTTCATATTTTGTTAGATTTATACCTAAGTACTTCAAATTTCAGGTGCCAATGTAAATGGTGTTTTTATTTCAAATTGCACATATTCATTCTTGGTATATAGGAAGGCACTTGACTTTTGCATATTAACCTTGTACCTTGCAACCTTGCTATAAGTGCTTATGATTTCCAGGATTTTTTTGTCGATTCTTTTGTATTTTCTGCATAGATGATCATGTCATCTGTGAACAAAGACAGTTTTTTGTCTTCCTTTCCAATCTGTATACCTTTATTTCCTTTTTTTGCCTTATTTCATTAGCTAGGACTTACAGTATGATTTCGAAAGGAATAGTGAGAGAGCACATCCTTGTCTTGTACCTGATCTTAGTGGGAAAGTTCAAGTTTCTTACATTAAGTATGACATTAGTTGTAGATATTTTGTTGATAGAGTTTATCAAGTTTGGGGAGTCCCCCTCTTATTCCTACTTTACTGAAAGTGTTTATCATGAATGCATGTTAGACTTTGTCAGATTTTTTTTCTGCATCTATTGATATTATCATGTGATTTTTCTTTTTAGTCTATTGATGTAATGGATTACATTAATTAATTTTTCAGTGTTGAATCTGCCTTGTAAACTCTAGGATAAATCCCATTTGGCCATTGTGTATACTACTTTTTATACAGTTTTAGATTTGATTTGCTATATTTTGTTGAGGATTTTTCTTCTATGTTCATGAGAGATATTTGTCTGTAGTTTTCTTTTATTGCCTTTGTCTGGTTTTGATATTAAGGTAATGCTGGCCTCCTAGAATGAATTAGGAAGCATTTATCCTGCTTCTGTTCTCTGAAATAGTTTGTAGAGAATTGGTAGCAAGGTACGAATTTTATTTATTTTGTGCTTACAAACATGTACTTTTGTATAAAAAGAGATTGGCATTTTTCATCTACCTTCTTAATAATAATTCTCTCTTTTAATGATCCTTTACAAGTGTATAATAACATATTCAAGGAACTCCAATGCCAGTAAGCTAATTTTTTGATCTAGCAATGTAACAATCTCTTAAGCCTTCAGTTTCCTTATAAAATCCAAGAATTGAAGTAGGTAAACTGTAAGGCTCTGACTGGTTCTGAAGAACTGCAAAAGGTAGAAACAGTCCTTGTTCACAGCCTATAAATCAATAGTATCATTTGAGAAAGCACTTGTTTGTGGTCCTGCCTTCTGACAGATGCAGAAATAAAAAATGAGGTTTTCAATGATACTGGCCTCCAAATGACACATATGTGGTTGTAATATGTAGAAAAATGTATAAGATAAATGTGCTATTCATTTCCAGATGTTAGGCTTAAATTTTAATTCAGGTACGTGATTTGTGTCTTTTGAGTTTATATTGTATATAAAATATTTTCCTGTCTCTTAAAGATAAAAGCAAACTATTTGAGGGCTAAAACGTCCTGAGGTTTTGTGTGAGCCATCAGGTTCCCATCTGCCATCCAGCCTTGCGGTCCCCACTCCTTATTTACAGTAGTGGCTTGATCTTCATCCAATTGAGGTTATCAGTTGATAGTCTTAGGTTTATGAGTAAATAGTGAATCGAGCCAAAAGCAAAAACTTGAGCCAAAACCAGAAATTACAGCACTTGAAGGTATAATAGCTGTGCTGTTAAGTATTTACAATAGAAATTATATCAGAAAGGTTCAACACATCCCTGGATACCTCAATTGCACTCAGGAATAACAATATTCAGCCACAAAAAAATGACACGGGCAATGCCAAAGTAAGATCGTATTCCTTCCCCAACCAGTGTGTATATCTTGGGGCTCACCCTGATATCAGGTAGCTTCAGGGGAAAACAGTATTTCTGCACCGTGAATCTTACTTTACAGAATGAGCCTTCTTAAAATTTAAAAATATAAAATTTGAAAACATAACAAAATAGAAAAATTATTACCATGATATCATTTGGCAAAAAGAAAAAAATCACCACCCTCCTTCCCTAGCTTTGCTTCTTCTAAAGCTGCCTAGTGTGTCCCTGTACTTTTCACCTTTATTCATTATTCCTGGTTTCCAAAACCGAAGACAGACTAAAAAACAACCATGTTTATAGTCAAAATTTCACCTTCCAGAACATGTTCTATAGTCCACTTCCCAGTAGGACATTAAATCTAAGAAGCACTATACGTTGTAATTTTCCTTACCTCTTCCAATAAAGTCTTATGTTTTCGATGTCATTGTTGTTTGATATAAGTGTTTTTAAATAATTTTCTTGCTTTCAAATTTGTGTTAAGTTTCATTCAGCCTACTGGAGCAATGCCTTGGATTGCACACTTAAAAGATTTACTTGGGCTTGGAGATTAGTAAAGGTTTATCTGAAAGTCTGTTTGGACTTGTTCTTGGTGTTCCTGGGGGAGAGTGATTTGACTATGATTTGATAGTATTTTGGTATGAATTCATTTGTTGATTTAACAAAGAGAGATGAGAAATGGATATCTTAGTTATGTTCCCTTTGAATGCATTTGTTATGTCTACGCTTCTCTTGTAAATTCTATATAGAAGTTCCTTTTATGTTGCTTAATGGCTATCTTCTATCAGCTTTACCCTTTCTTGACATTTTGGTGTCAGATGGAAACGTATGATTTGATTCATCATCAGGCTCTGAAGAGCATTGTGAGAGACTACAGGTATACTCACATAGGATTTAACTGAAATCTTTTTTTTTATTGGAGTATAATTGCTTTACAATGTTGTGTCAGTTTCTGCTATACAGTGACGTGAATGAGCTGTATGTGTACATATATCCCCTCCCTCTTGGACCTCCCTCCCACCCTCCCCCACCCCACCCATCTAGGTCATCACAGAGACTTTTTCAGTAAGTGGCTTTATTTCTGTAATGGAAAAATCCTTGAAATTGTGTGTGTGTGTTTGTGTCATAGCAGCAGTGATATTCTTTGAGCATACAGATCTATATATTTCTCCTATCTGACCCAAATAGTATGTATACTCCTAGGTAATGTAACATGCCAGGAACAAAAAATACTTCCCTTTAAGTATGGGAGTATCTTGGAGTGTCCATCTTACATAGCATTCTAGAGAAAGGTAAATCAGAATACCAAATTGATAGTAGAATAAACAGGAGTACCTTCTATAGTAGAATGGAATATCATAACTTTTTAAGATGAAAGAGGAAACTTCAAAGATATGTCTTCTAGCTTGAAACGAGTAACTTCACACTGTGCCCAGACCCCATTGGAGTAAGATCTCTCTACTTAAGCTGTGAGATTCTTTCCTGAAAAAGTGTGGCACACCTCAGTCTGATCCAGTCTTGAGGGAGAGCTGCTATAAACCCTTCCAGAAAGGAGAATCCTTCATGTGGGTAAAGCCTTACATTAAGGCAATTGTATTGCCTCCTTTGAAATTCGAAGGTGGTGCTTAATGACTTGTAATTCTTTAATTTCAAATTCTTTGAACGTCTATCTTACGTATGAAGAAGTTGAGGCTAAGACATTTAAAAAATTACACCTGGTCTTACCATGAGGAACTGGCTGAACCAACCTACACATCAAGCCTGTTTGTTTTTCTCTCATCACACCTTACCCCCTGCATGGTCCCAGTTTTCTCTGGACAGTAAAAGGCAAGCTATCTGGTGAGGTTGGAAGGTAGGATTGCATGTGAAAAGGAAAATACTAGCAGTAAAGTGAAATACAAAGACAATTTAAACACCAGTAAGAGTTGAAGAAAACAGCTGTATACATGCCTGTCCACTCTAAGTTGTAGGTTGCTAGAAGGATGAGGTCCAAGCTTGACTGATGTGCAAACCTGACTGATGCTATTGATACAATGTCCTGCACAAGTCTTTGCATCCAAGAGATTTACATAAATATTTGCTGGTTTGGATTAAAGTAAACCTGTTTTACTCAATGTGACAAACAGAAAACAAATTCTTTTTGTGTGGAACTCTCTACTTTTAAAAATCCCTTCTGAATCTAATGGAATTGTCCAAACTGAGTTAAACAAAATAAATTAATCAGAAATCAGTAGAGAGTTTTAAGGCACTATTAGAAATAAGGGAGAAAGCCAAATTGCAGAGTCCTACTAGTAGGAGATAGATTACCCAGCTGTATTGTTTGGGGTCAGTTACTTATAAAAACAGAAGAAGTATTTTATCAACATTGAGACTTTGAAATGTGAGCCATGTCAGTCAGTGACCTTCATTTCTCCTGCAGTGAACCCTGTAGATTTCAGATCCAAGTGGCTGCATCAGCGGGGTTTCCTGGAGATGTTACAGGTGCTTGTGCATGAAATTCATAAGCCTCACCTTTTCATTTAACTGTCGTTGCAGGTGCACAGCAGCCCCCGCTGGCACTACTAGGACAATATTGCAAATCCTTCTGGACCAATTTCGTATCTATTAAGGTCAACCTTCCATGTTGTAACCGTCTGGATTTTAAGCAGTTCATTTTCTGATGGTGGATGTTAAGAAGCGGCTGTATTCCTAAAGCATCCAAGTGGCCCTCACTAGGACTTTGGTGACAGCCGACCATTACTTTTAAGGTCCATTTTCATTGGAAATAAATGCCCACAGAGTCTTTAAAGAGCTAATTTTGCTTAGAAAAATATTGTAAGTGACTTGTGCATTTGCTTTTAATTGCAACTTTATCCTTATAATTAGCAATTCATTATAAACTTGTGGAGGGAAAGAAATTATGTGTATTGCAAATAATATTTGCACTGATTCTTATCCTCAGAAAATTTAAACTGCTGGGATATTTCTTATTGGTAAGCAATGATACCGTCTACCTCACCCTCTATATACATCATCTACATAGTTCTTTTTTCCCATGACATTTAGAATTAGGTATTTGCAGATTTGTCCTTTGTGGCTTCACAGCTTGTAGAGCTATTTGCAACCAAATAAGCAATAGTCTCAATAACGTGCAGAGCAGACAAGTTATTTATTGAAGTAAGGGTCATGATGTGTTGATTCTGTTTCTTGTTAATTTGACAAATTCTATGTCAAAGAAAACATGGCCTCAATTTTGGCATCTGAAGTACACTGGGAATGGAATTTCAAGGGTTTCTAGGTCTAGACGTAGATTTTCACAGCACTAAGGGCTGCTTCATGTGCTGTTGTGACAGTCCTTACACCATCACACCCACACATTGATGTGCAGAAGTGTGAACACAGAAGGCAGCATCCTATAATATCAATATCATGGGCAAAGCAATTTTATTCAGAAGTCTATTGTCTTTAATGCCTCCTTCTCTTATAGAGAGAACTTAAAAGTCAATCTGTTCATGCAGCAGATATTTATTGAGCTCATCTGTGACTCAAGGAACTGTTTCAGGGGCTTGAAGCTGAGATAAACATGTTTTTAAGTCGGATGCAGGGAGAGCCAGTGCCAGCTGCACAGGCTTGTAGATGAGTACTGTGGTGGAGATGGGCTCATCCAGGCAAGGCAGAACTTGACATTGCAACTTCAGTGCATTCTCGGTGTCATTGCTATGAAACAGGGACCCAAACTTAGCTTTTTAGGCCAAGATTTCCCAGTGATTTTTTTCACTTGACCAACATTTTAAAAACACATGGGATAATTTGCTATCTTACATCCAGCCAGCTAGATACTGACATTACCTGCTATGCTGAAGCCCTTCCTCCTTTCATGTCACCCTGGAAAGAACCTTGACCCTTGACCCCAAAACTAAACTCTGACACCTGGTGCTGTCATTACCCGTCTCCATCCAGTTCCTTCTCCTGAGCGATTTTGTTTAAAATGTATGTTTGTATTTTTTTTAACTAAAAAAAACAGGTGCCTAAAGTCTTCTTCAGTTGTAGTGTGACTAAAACATTTAAAATTGTTAATGCCTCCAATGGATGTTTCTCTACAGATCGTAATATTTTAACTGAGGAAACCTACCTCTACTGGCAGCAAGCTCAGAGAAGATTTTGATAAAGTAATCTCAATTCTAACATGTTTTTAATTAAAATGAGCAAATATTTCTGACAGAATATTATCCCAAGTACTGTTTTTTGCTCTACTCAGAGAACCTTTCTTTGACAAGCATTTTTACAAAACAGAACTTGCCAAATAAGTTATTTTTATTTATGCATATTTTGAAAGTTCTACCACATTTAGATGCAGCAAAGTCAGTTTTCTCAATTCCACTTCTTTGTGATATCAATATGGAAACTACAAATTAAAAATAGGAGTTTCACTGAAAAATTCTTCCCACCAATTGAAATATTCCAAAAGTTCAGTTATAGATTTCAGAATGGAAATCCAGTATATCATTTGAGTTCTCATCATTTAATCTTATCAGTTTCCCCCCTACTTTTACAGGGATTCGTTTCAATGTCTTCTCGCAAACCTTTTCCAGTGATTTTTTGTTACTTGAGGCTTCAAAAGCTGAAGATTTGGGACATTCATTAGTTGAATACTTTGATTAACGATTGCTAATTGATTTTGAACAAAACGCAAACATTTAGAAGGCTCTTGTAAAGTAGTTAGTACTGTTGTAGTGTAGGGGAGGAAAAAAAGTACTTTCCTTCTACCCTTCTAGGTTCTCCAGCTGGGGTTCTGACAAAAGACACAATAAAAAGAAAAGAAAGAAATTTATTAGCACATGCAACACACATACACATGGGAGTACCCAGAGATGAGTAACTCAAACAGATGGTTAGAACTTGGGCTTCTGTAGCCCCTTAGCTGAAGAACAATGAATTTGTGGAGAAGCGACAAGACAAAGGAAAAAGACATTGAACTTCTACGGGAACAGATTGTGGGAGGGTGAATATATGGTGGAACTAATGAAAGGTAAGGACTAGTTAGTAAAGTTTGCTGTATAGACTCCTCTGGTGCCCTCTGGGCTGATAAGTGTCTAAAGTTGTCTCCAGTGATTAACTTCTGTCCTTGATAGAGAGGGGAGGGGGATACATTGACAAATGTTCGTCCTGCTTCTAGGCAAATAAGGGAGGGCGGAGAGCTTTTCTTATGTCTGCTCCCTCTCAATCGGCTTCAGCTCAAAATAATTCTTATGCCAAAGTGACACATTTTGGGTTGGCATATTTTGCCACCCTTCAGTTGACACTAGACTTGATTTACAAAGTAGTTTTTTCAAGGCTGAAACTTGCCTAAAAGTTGGACTGATAATGAGCTGTAGAGAGACAACAGAGATGCTTTTGTATCCAAAGTCTGTTTTGTCACAATTTTGTGGTTCAGTTACTGTCTTTATAAAAATATTTGTAAATTTTAACAACTACAGCTTCTGCCTTGATTGGTAGAATATCACAGCTTGTTTGAACACAATTATGAGTTAGATGCATCCCATGATTACTTCCAAGCATGTTCCACACATTCCTAAATTTAATAAGGACGTTGTTTTTAACCATAAGGCTGTATTCCACTGAAATATATATTCACATCATCACTTTAAGAACATATTCAGTGTGTAACTTTTAAACTGAATTTGCACTAGAATTCACAATAAATTCAGATATTTCACCATCAAGAGAATAAATTTCCAAACTCTTTACTTTGAGTCAATGAATTATGTGAAAAGAAAAACGGAACAATTATTGGATTTAACAGGTTTTCCATTTTTATTAGACAGTGACACTGACAGAAAACTATTCAGTTTAACTCCTTATGAAGTTCTTCTGCTAAGCAAGCTAACACTGACAGCTATCACTTAACTTTTTGTATATGCACAATAAAACTTGGAATCAAAACTGAGTAAATTAACTTAGTCATTTGATCTAAATGAAAAGTCACACTTCACTGAATAACATGTAAATGTACCTTCAGAGCTGCATGTATGAAATTGAATTCTTTGTGCATAGTATTCTTAAAATAACTACAGACTTTGTAGTAGATGCTGATGCTTCTTCAGTAGGTTTGTGTCTCTAGTCTTTGTCTGGTCAGTGATATTTTAAAAGCCCCTCTGGTAGATAGAAAAGGTTGACTAATACTTAGGCAACTTAAATAGTCATCATTAACTTTCTTGAGAAATAGAAATTCTGTACTGCAATATTGTGATTTATAATAAGAAATATTTGTTCTCTGTCCCCCATCAGAGCCCCTAAAACCTTTGGAATTTCCTAAGTGCTGAGAGCAACAATGGTGCCTTTCATTACGTTAAGGAGGTTACTTTGGGTTGCGCCTGAGAATGGGGGCTGGTTGCCGGGGGAACCAACCTTCTGATTAGAGGGTTGGAACTTTCAGTTCCAACTTTCCCACATACCTTGCCTTTGCCTCTCTTCCACCTGGCTGTTCTGAGTTCTATCCTTTCATAATAAACTGGTAATCTAGTATGTAAAATATTTCTCTGAGTTCCGTGAGCCACT
Source organism: Pseudorca crassidens (assembly GCF_039906515.1). Classification (NCBI taxonomy): domain Eukaryota; kingdom Metazoa; phylum Chordata; class Mammalia; order Artiodactyla; family Delphinidae; genus Pseudorca; species Pseudorca crassidens. The sequence goes on from NC_090308.1 coordinate 6,497,597, forward strand.
CTAGCAAATTATTGAAACTGAAGGAGGGGTCATGGAACTTCCAATCTATAACAGCGGGTCAGAATCCCAGGTGACAACCTGGAGTTGCAGTTGGCATCTGAAGGTGGGAGGGGGTAGTTTTGTAAGGCTGAACACTTAATTTGCAGAACCTGATGCTATCCCCTGGTAGATAGTGTCAGAAACGAACTGCAGGTCCCTCAGCTGGTGTCGGATCATTGTTTGGTGGTGGTGGGAAGCCTCCACACATTGGCATTAGTATTAGAATCTTATGTACTTAACATGTACTTCTTTTAACATATTAACCTATTAAACTACTTCTTTTAACATATTACTGTTGGAAGGGTTTATTCCAAAATAAGTAACTGATACCAACAATCACAGTAAACAGTTGTTCTAGATTTGTAATTAATAAGTGACAAAAAGCCCTGCAGCAGAAGCCTTCTGACGACTTTTCCGTGGTCTCTGTACTGTCTGTCTTCTATCTGCACATACTTCATGTAGAGTGAACCTATAAATTCCTACAATTTCCATTGATCCCACCAACTGTTGGCCTGGTGGCTTTGTGCATCTCTCAGACTTCAGACCAGTCCCAGCACAGATGGACACATGTACTTCACATGCTCTAGATGAGACAGTGGCAGAGAACACAGAAGTACGTGTGTATGTGTACCCAAACCAGTCCAGCTTACTGAATGTAGCTGATAATAATACTACTACTTTGAATAATGACAAATCTAGAATAAACGCTAAATCAGACAGGATGCACAGACAAAAGCAAATACTGGGATTGTCTTGTGTGTATCTTGTCATATCATCCTCCTATGTATGCCTCTGAGACCAGGGGTTCCGTGGCTCCACATTTGGTAACCCGAGCGCCCAGAGGCCATAGAAAGGATATATAACACGAGCACATCACTTCTTACAGGTAAACACCTGTGAGCTGAGACCCAAAAGTCACACTTGCAACCCTATCCCTCCTCCTTTCCAAGGTCATGTGTCACTGTTTATTGGGAGATAAATATGAACTTGAATATGAAAAAGAATGAAATGGGAGGGGATGGTGACAGTTGCTGCAATCCAGAGAGGGCTCAACTTTCATTAAGCTCCACCCTTCAGTCTGAGTTGCTGCTAGCCTCATTCTCCAATGCTGGCATGCAAGATGAAATCATAACGTTTCCCAAAATTTCACATAACAAATCAGTCTCTCTCTTCACTAGATTAACCCCAAGTTGTGATGCTAGAACCACTGGGGTTTGGGGAGGGCCCAGTATAGATAATAATAATTAGTGTTATACACAAACAAGGGCATATGACAGGGTGTCCCTGCATCGTTCTCCATGCTCATTAGTGAGAATCCCCAATGATAAGTGAATTATTCTTTTTGTTCCTAAACAACATTAGAAAAGCAGCCTGCCTACCGGCTAGGTAAGGGGTTGGCATTTGGTTTTCTTACGTCCACAGGCTGACTGATTCCTTGTTCTGACAAAGACACTTTATTCCAAGCAAGACAGATTGACTTTCTGTCCCCAGTGAGCAGCAATCCTTGATTGTTCCAGCATGCCCCCTGTGCTAAGAGTAACTAATCCCCGTTCTACCTCACTTTCACATGTAACTTAAAGCTCATCTCTTTCAGAATACCTCTTCTGGGGAAGGCTTTTCCTATTTGTGTCACGCTCGCAAGTACAGAAATATGTACAGACCATTAATCCAAGAGTTATTTACAGACACGTATTATTGCATAAGTGGTCTTAAAGCATTCCCTAAATTCTTATATCCTTACTGCAGAATTTATCCCCGAGAGCTAAAGGAGAGTTAGTCTGCTTCTTCCTTCTTCCCCTCCCATTTTCCCTCTTTTTTTTCATATTTAAGATTGTGGGGTCTTTAGTCTGACTCCAATGGCCTTCCCGACTCTTGAGGTGGGCGGGTGGTATAGTGGTTCTGGGCGCTTTCTTTGAAGACAGACTGTGTGGATCCAAAATGCGGCACTTTCCTCCTCACCCCGTCTTTCCAGATGAGAAGAGTGCCTCCTCGTTTTCACAGAGTTACTGTGAGGATTAAGTGCGTCAAGCCTTGCAATTTCAGCTTCAGATGGTGAGTTCCAAAGTTCTAATTTCTGAAGCCTAGATTTTACGATCCCTACCCCATTTCCTCAGAGAAAGTAGAAATAGATGCATTACACTTCACAAAAGGTGTGCAGGTGTGTAGGTGGCACCATCGGGTGCAGACAGCTCCAGGAAGGGGGTCATCAGGACAGGCTTTGCCCCCTGAATCCACCAGCATTTGATTATCTGACTTGGGGCACATCAGTTATTTTGACCTTCATTTCCTAAACTTGGTTAATTCCTGAGGTGGTGTTAAAATCAAGTAAGTTAATTTCTATGAATACGCTTTGAAAATTTTAGATCTCTACTCAAATGCAGCACATCAGTTGTAATGATTATTATTAATAATCCTTTTCCCCTTGGGGAAATATATGTACATAAATAGTTATTTTAGAAATGAAACATTAATCCAGTCGGGAATATCTGGCCCTAAGTCTCCACTCAGAGGAAATATTTTGAGTTTCGAGGGCAAAAGAATTTTGATATTAATGGGAGGAATTTTGTGGGCATATGATTGTATAAAAAGTGATTGTAAAAGAAATTGGGCCTTGGTGACCAAAATATATTTGGGAAGGATAAGACTTCTTTAATAGGATAGCTTTAGAAATTTTAGTAGAGACTTAACATCTTAAATGTGGCTACTGTAAAAGCTGTGACAGGGGACATGTAGCAGGTTGAGTTCTTCAGAAGCAGAAATTGAAACAGAAGTTGATGTGTAAGATTTTTTTACTTATTCATTAGAAACAAGGCCTGTGAAGGGGAAAGGGAAGGAACGAGTTTGGCCAGCTGCATGGGGCGCTCTGGAGTGAGTGTGGCCTGCAGAGCGCCCAGGGCTGAGTCGGACCGAGCCTTCAGCTCCTGCCTTGCCCAGCCTCACGGCATTGCTGCTGGACGGTCACTGACGCAGATCCTGGAGGAGCTGAGGGCTGGGCGCGCCTGCTGACCGCACGCCTCGCAGCTGGGCAGCAAGTCCTTTGAAACGGGATCTACGTGGTACCACTCTGTATTCCCTACAAGCCATAGACAAGAGGCATGAAAAGAACCTGAGAATCCTGAGAAGAGTTATTTAGGACAGTATTAGAAAGTAGAGTGTACGATACGTATTTCTGGACAAGAATTAACAAATATAATCACATTTAACCTATTCTGGTAATTGCTGTAATGTGATTACCAAGAACTTACTCCATTCAGTGGAATAATATACAGTTTTGAGAGCAGAAATAGTCTGAACTACCATATTCCTTACACACCCGGACATTCTTACATAAAATGCAAGTCCTGTCACAATGCTAATAGCTGCAAAAGAAAATCCAAGTTTTAATCATTCACATTGTTTTGCAAATATCATGATATTGATTTCATGTAGAAACTACTGTAAATTTTTACTGTTATATGTGATATAAATGATCACTTTTAAAAAACATAAAATATATTTACATAATCAAAATGTGTCTTAAGAGAAGTTTAGGAAACAAACTTCAAAATTTCATATTCAAAACCCATATGGTTTAAGAGGCACGAGAAGAGATGAAGCATCCACGTGCCTTACAAGAAATACTATTGTCAGCCTAAAACTTTACCACAGTACAAATAATCAACAGTGTCACTCATAAATTACCCTAGTAAATTAATAGTTCACTGATTCTTAAATGCAAACATTCTGTATCTCCTTAATTGTGCCTTTTCACAGGACTTGATATCAATATCAATATTAACATCTTAAGCTTTTTGGAATTCCATGAGCTTCTGGCATGTGGAATTACATTTTGTTGTCAACTAGACTTTCTTAATTTGAATTGTTTTTATGCCCATTTTTAAAGGCTGTTATATTTACAAATATATTTTCCCAGTGATCATTTCAAAGGTTAACCTCAAATTATGTCCATAATAAACCTGTGTTGACTAAGTTAACGTAATCCTCTACAAAAGAGGAATGCGTAGGTTAATGGATCCACATAGCTGAATTAAAGCCTGGACTGAAAAGGAGTTGAGAAGACTTTCCCACTGAGTTGATTCCTTTGTCTCCTGGTGGCATGATGGGGCGGAAAGCAAACACAATTGAGGTCAGACTGGGACTTAATTACAAACTAGTCATTCACCCCTCAGCTACCATTTTATCCAGTGACGCTGATAATACCCACTTAAAAGGACTGTCAGGGTTGGGGTGATAGTCCAATAATAAAATCTGTGTAAAGGTGCTTGGTAAACTGTAAAATGGTATTCAGTGTTATTAGCAATGGGCAATCTCCCCCAGATTTGCCAGTCCCTCTTAGAGCCTCTGCTACTCCAGAGGTTTGCATGTTTGAACTGAGACGGGGTGCTGTAGGGTGCTGTCTCACTCCAATTCTGTGCTAGGAAACTAGTGTGATGCTGGCTGGTTGATGGATGTGTCCTCCTAGCAGGGGTCTAAGGAATCAAACCTCTGCATTGTCATGGAGTCCAGTGTGCAGGCGTCTTGGGGAGCTGTGCATGGAAGAGCTAGCCAAGATGTTCTCCTGGACTAGATGCCCATACTGAACTTTTAAGTTAAGATTGTCCACAGAAGTTTCCTTAAGTGTGCTTTAAAATCAGTAAGATAATAGCTAGAGTGGCTCTATCACAAGTAACTCTTATTACAGAATTTATACAGAACGGTATTCTAGGAAAATGATAAAATGCGTGGGGTGTGATGATCCCATCATACACATTAGCTTTCACAGAACTGTCAGTGTTCAGCTCTAATCTGGCTTTCTGGAATGATATTTTCGGCTCCTGCAACACCAAGTCCATATGGAAAGAGATTTTGATTCAGCAAATTAAAAAAAAATAAACTTCATTCTCTGAACCTTTTTTTTTTTGTATACGTACTAAATAGGTGGAATTAGCCTTTTGTTTGTCTTGAAAACTCGGCTTAGTTAAGTTTATTTTCCCATAAATATATTGGAATGCCTTCCTTAGCACTACAGCTTGCTTCTTGTCCATTTGCAATGTCTGTTTTACACCAAGCTTGTTCTGTAATGAGACTAGCAGAAGGCACAGAATTTTTTCTCCTCCCCCAGTCTCTCACTATGTCTGATTTTCCTATTTCCCAGTTTCCATTGACATTTGTTTCTGAGCATAGATTGATTTGCCCTAGAGCCACTCAGTGATGCTCAGTGATGCCAACCGAGTCAGCCTCTGATGAACAGAGACTGTGATGGAGAGCTTAGGCTCTGGAGAAAGAATGCTGGGTTTGAAACCCGGTTCCACCTCTAATTAGAACAATTGCCTTGTTCTTTGGGCAAGTTCCCCAGCTTCTCTGAACCTCTTCAAAAGGGTCTGAAAAATTAAATGAGATAAAATTTGAAGAGTGCATGTCACATAGCAAACACAGTAAATACTAGCTAAGATTTTGGCTCTGAGTTGCTAACTAAAAGAGCATATTGTAGGTAAGTTTTTACTGATCTTGTCTCCTCTATATTTTGCTCTCCAAACATACATCAGTCTTGGCTATACGAAGCATAAGTAAAGAGTATTTAATCTTTTCTATGACTGGTATGTCTGCCTCAACATCCCAGGAGTCATCTGACAAAACTACTCATGAACAAGCCTTTCATTAGCTCGCTGAATGGGAATATTTCTTTTCCTCTGAGAAAAGTAATATTTTTAAGGCCAGTTCTATACTTTTATGGGTGTAGCTATGACTACATAAAATTTAATTGACACTCCATGCAAACCGACTTTTCTCTTTAGTGATATGGTGTGAGGCAAGAACACATGGCTATAATGTTCTTACATAGCTGTAGGTTAGTGCTTCTTACCCAGGGGTGGTTTTACGATGTCTGGAGACACTTTGGATTGTCACAGCGCAGAGGCGGAGGTGTGGTGCTAGTGCCATGTGGTGTATGGAGGCCGGGGATGCTGCTGAATATCCTACAGCGCTCAGCACCCAAATCAAGGAGTACTGAGGCTGGAAAAGCCTGCTGTAGGTGGAGGAGGGGGTGGAGGCCACCCACCTCTGATTTCAAAAGGCAGGAAGCTCACTTCCTGTTAGGCTGCTATCTCCGTCTGAACTCGTAAACCTTGCATTCCAAACTCTACTATTTCTCTAAGTCATTTAACAAACTTAGTTCCAAATTGCAGATTGTGCATGTGAATGCCTTGCCCTTTATATTCAGCCATGGAGCTGGCTCTTTTCCATTGGGATTTGATAAACTAAGGAAGAAAACCTGGCTTAGCGAGTGCTGGAAAACATGCTTGGTGGGTCTCAGGCAGTGTAGTGATTAGGAAGTGTGTACTGTGAAGAGAGGTTGAATCTGGTGCACAGAGATAAACAATTCTGAACGTCATTTTCCTGAGCCGACCAACTGTAATTTTTAAGTTCTGTATTTTAAATAAATTTGAAAACCTCAATCAGATTTAAAAGGTGTCACCCTTAGAGTTTGTGTTAGCTGTTTGTTTCCCCTGTGGTGGAAGTGAATCCGTAAATTCGTGAAGAATGGAAACAAGTTTGTGGTTCTCTAATAAACCAATTACAAAAGTCATTTAATTTCATTCTGGAAGAAGAACCCTCCATTATGTATCAGTGTGATTTCAGAATTACTGCAGAATTTTTTTCATGCTATTTGGTAACTAGAAAGCAAAGAGAATGAAGGAGGAAAAAAGGTCAGGCAGAAGAGACCTGTGTGAAAGAGCATTTGCCATCCTTCAAATTCAGTCCTACTGAGGGTCGCCCGTGACAGTAGCGATGTAGAAGGCAGTCCCTGGTTCCGACCTGATCCCTGTCAGCATTATAACAGGTTTCTAGTCTTTGGTAGGACTGGTAAGTGAGACCCTGCTCAGGGCTGCAGCCCACTTCTGCAGAAGCCATATGTTTCCAGGTGCTTAGCTTCCATGGATTATAGAAGCCACATTTGAGCTGCACATGGCGATAGGAGATTCCCATCAACTAAGTCCCGTATTCTGCTGGAGCCGCGCCGGGCTGTGAAAAATCTCCTCCTGAACAAACCTCTCAGTGGTCGTTCTTGCTAAGTGAGTTTACAGGTATCACCTCCTTTAATGCTCAGAACAGCCCTGTGAGGCAGGTACCGTTATTGTCCCTGGTCCTCACATAAATCACCTGAGGCTTAGTGGGAGGAGTTTTGGAAGTAAATCCTATGTCACATAGCTGATAAGTGACAACAGAGTCTCAATCCAGGCCTTCTGCTAAAATATGTATTCCTGAGTACACTCCACGCTGCCTGGTTACTGCTAAATGCATCCAGGAAGGACCTTATTCAGGGATCTAAGATTCGGGTGCATCTTGCCACATCGTCCCCCACCTTGGTGCTTTTTGTCTACCCGATGTTGTTCTCAGAATGCACTGACGCATGCGATATAAATACTATATGTGTGTGGCATTTCATAGCAGTACAATTCTACCGTGCCTGCTCTCACGTGACTCGTATGTTGCTTTTTCCTACCTGTTGTATCTTGGCACTTTCCACGTCAGAACCGACAGGGCTCAGGGTCAACAGGTATGCAGAGATATGACTGAGCTCCTGGTGAGTGGACACTTGATGCATAGCTGTTGCCTTGACAGTGAGCACGTTTTCTGGGTAAACTGGCTATTTTTATTGGTTCTTCTGTGAATGTCTTGTTTTGGCCTCTCCCTGCCAAACTTTCTATCAATGTTTGTCTTTTTTTTTTTTTTAAGAAATTTGGAAGATTTCTTTACACGTCAAGAATTCTAGCACTTTTCTATACATATAATAGATGTAAATGTTTCCCCATTTATCGTTTCTCTTTTACTCTGTTTTTAGTGTTTTTCCATACCAGGTGTTACATTTTTATGTATTCAATTATCAGTGATTTTGATTTTTCTGACCCCTTAGAAATTTCTTTGCCAGTGCTGGGTTATTGATTCAATTTACCTGTGTTGTGTTCTCAACTGTTTTACAATTCTATTTTTTTTAAACATTTGATTTTTTTGACCTCCCTAAGTATCTGTGTTGAGGAATGCTAAAAGTACCAAGCTTTTTTATCATTATCATCACTATATTAACTATTCTAACACCCCTTAGCAAGTCATCTAATATCTCACTAATTTGAAATCACACAGATATATTTGTATCTCTTTTAGACCTCTATCTGGGCTTCTACTTCTGTTCATTACTCATTCTGTGCCAAGCACATAGTTTAATTACTGTAACTTTAAGTAAAATTTGAAATATGGTTAGAAAAGTCATTGGCCATCTTTTTCATGACTTTTTTTGGCTAGTCTATGATTGTTCTTCTTTTAGAAACAAATGAATTTTTTCATGCACTAAAGAAAATGAGTAGAAACAGAGGGGGCAACTCAAATTCCCCCCGGGCACATCCCAATGGTTCAGTGGCCATTACCTTTCTAAGACTAAACTAAACTCCGTTTTCAATATGGCATCAATTTTAATGTACAAGGATCAGGCCTCAAATATTTTTGTGAAATGTGGGATACTGTTTTACTGTTCTTTTAAAATCCTGAAATTATGAGTTGGTGTGTCTGAAAGCTATTTGAGAGGTGCTATCATTTATATTTCTCCCTACAGATAGCAACACAACTAAAGTGAACCAGAGAGAGGAAGAGTTAGCTTTTATGTTTTAAAAAGGTTTTAGCTTATCTATTCCACACCACAAGCTTATGTCTGGTTTGACCTTGAGTCTCCTCTAAATAAAGTGACAATTTCTCTACTTTGGGAGACACTCTTGGGCAACCTGCTGGGGATTTTTCTTTCAAAGACTAATTTCCTGAATCTCTGGCTAGAGAGAGAAGGTTAATAGTTTAGGGAGTTTGTTCATAGGCCATTAGAAACAATTAGCACATTGCTGAGATTAAAAGCACTTCTCCAGAATGTTGGACGGCCTAGAAAGGAAACAGCACTTTTAGAAACATCTATTTTTAACACCTAATTAAGATAGACTTGGAGATTCCCCATCCTCTCTTGCCACACTATTTCATATTTTAATTATCAAGAAATTCTTAATTTCCTCCAAGCTTAGTTCTGCCTAAAGTAACTTAAAGTAACACTAACTTGGAACCCTACCCATGGATTCTAGTGAACGAATTTTTAAGTCACCTCATAACGTTTTTTAGGCTGATTATTTTCATCCCTGTACTTTTTTCCTTTTTGACAATTTTTTCTTAATATTCTAATTTCTGAATGATTTTCCTTTTCTCCTAAAAATCACCTTTGTTCCAAGTAGGCCGTTCTCCTTGATGCCTCTGGAACATGCCAGCCATTCATGTTCTCGTTTTAGTACTTCAATCCTGCCGCTGCTTCTCTTGCTCCTGAGACATCCACCTCTAGCCCTTCACCCCGCTCTTTCAATGCTTGAAGACCCAATGCAAATTCTCACACTGTGAAGTTTCTGGAGCCTCTTTGTTTGGGGCTCCCACTCCCTCTGTGTCGGTACTGTGTGCTCCCCGGTAGTCGCTGCCCCAGTCAACGCGCCGCCTCCAGGTCTCACGTGCCCTGCACTACCACACACCTCGTGACCTCGTAGCAGGAAGAATTTGTCAACTCAGATTTTATCAGTGCCCCTACTATGTTTTGGTTTGTAACCGTTATTTTTTTCCTCTTAACTACTGTAAAGATAGAACCAAGTTATTGTGATATAGAGTTGGATCCATTTGTGTTTTCTGTGTTGTATATACTGTAATTCTGCACGTGGGTGTTGATCAGCCGCCAGTCCAGCTGAGAAATGATGAAATGAGAGAAAAAGGCAGTTACCCCCAGCTACCCACCTCTGCCCACCTCGACACTCAATCTTCAAAAACATAATCAGAGCCCACCTCTGCTGGCTCCCTCTTACCTACCTCACTCGCCGCATCCAGAGCCCTGGTCTTCCTCTAGTTCTTCCAGCAAACTCTGCTCCCTCTCGCCACAGGACCTGGGTACGTGCCGCTTCCTTCACATGTAACGTTCTCCCAATCTCCGTCGCCTTAAACCCACCCCTCTCCCAACAACTTCACCTAATGAGCCGAAGCTTTAAAAAAAAAAAAAGAGCTTCTCTGTCAGGGACATCTGGCATCAGCACCTGTAACCCACTGACCACCCGGTGACTTGAGCTGACTTGGATAGCCAGGTGGGTATCCTCTGTTTTCCTCAGTGCCCTGTGCCGTCTTCCAAAAGCTGTGACTCCAAGGGGTCAGAGGTGGCCCACTGTCTCAGAAGATCAGCAGTAGGTTAGCAGGCAGGGTGGCTTGTTCGTCATCCCTGCAAGAGGGACGCACGTGCGGCATCACAGAGAACCGTGTGTGTTGGCCCAGATGAGGAGCAAAGGAAGCTGGAGCTTGACCTCAGTGACTTGAAAGTAGACAGTATAAGAAAAGAACTTGGGGACCACTCGAAAAGGGCCTTGTATATCCTCCCAAAGAGTAGTTGCTTTATCACTTAGCCACTGGGAAGTCATTGGAATTTTAAGTTAGGAGAATATAATGGCCAGTTTTGTGTCTTAGAAAGGTAATTCTGGTGGCTGGGAGGGGCGGGGAGGGGGGAGCAGGATTTCTCCATTGTGCAGTTATGCCCTAATAAAAGCATCCAGCTGAAATCATTCATCCCAAGCTGTGTTCACCTAGCAGCCTGGAACCCGAAGTTTCTATCAGGTCCCCTGCAGCCCACAGCCAATCCTCTCTGCTCTGCTTCCCTCTAGTCTCTTTGCCTCCCAGGAGGAATTAGAGAGCTGCACTTTTGTTGAAATTCTAGGGCAAATTTCTAAAGAATTTCGTGTGACATTTTATATGACATAAAAACATATACAGTTAATTACAGGCCTATTCGGTAAGTGCAAACTAACTGCGAGAAAGATCTAAGCTGAAATGCCAGCCTTATCATGAAAGCCTTAAACAGACATGTATTTATTGACATGCATCGGTGCCCATGTCACATCTCCTCTCCTATCAGAGTCCTTCGTCTCTGCGCTCCAGACTCACAGACTTGATTCCCATTCCCAGGCATGCTCCAAACCTTTCTGCACCTCAGGGCCTTTGCACATCTCATTGCTAGGAAAACCATATCTGGCTTTTCATGCAGCTGACTCCCACCCAGTCCTCAGGCTTCTGCTTGCACGTCCCTTCCACAGACAAGACCACCCAGTCCTGATGCCTGCAGCCTGCTACCTAATGTCTCACCTTCTTTCTTTCTCTTCCTTCATGTATCATAATACGATTTGATATTCTACTTTCATTTATGACATCATAGAAATACAGTCTGTTGCCCTCAGTAGATTTGAACTGTGTCTGTTATATTCACGCTTGTACCCCAGCACCTAACAAAAGTGAATGAAAGGAAGTAGGAAATTAATAAATATCTGCTGAATGAATGAATGAGCCCAGAATGAAGATCTACAATAGTTGGTGAGAGCTGTTATTGAAATTACATCCTGTGATGTATAGTGGGAAAACAGAAAATAGATATTCTCAGCCCGAAATATGCTCTAAAAGGCTGGCATAGGAGAATGTGCCTCCAGTTTGATCTCAAGTTCCAATCTGAGCAGAAGGTGTGTATGTACATATTAGGTATTGTTGAGTGTGTGAGTGTAAGTTAAACATTTGTAAATCAAAGTACATTTCAAATGTACTAAGGCAGCTCATTTAAAAAATAAGTCTATATTAAATCATCTTTTGATGTGAAAAGTACCCTTTTAAAATTGAATAACCATGCTATAACACTCTGTTGCACTAAAAGTGAACTTTCTTTCATTTCATATATCAGTTTCAGTGGCCAGTTTAATGTATGAATACAATACCTGGTTCCACGGCAGGCATCTGAGTATTAGAGCATTGTATTAATGTCACATGCACGTCATTTCTCCATAACTTGTTCAAGGAGATGAGGGTGGACAGGACCTGTACGCATTTTCAAATGCTGTAGGTACAAGGCAGGTTTAGGTCTGTTTTTTTTAGTATTAAACATATATATATATATATATATGTATATTTATTTTCTTTTTTCTTTTTTTAAATCTTTATTGGAGTAGAGTTGCTTTACAATGTTGTGTTACTTTCTCCTGTACGGCAAAGTGAATTAGCTATACATATACATATATCTCCTCTTTTTTGGATTTCCTTCCCATTTAGTCTCCAGCATTGAGGAGAGTTCCCTGTGCTATACAGTAGGTTCTCATAAATTATCTATTTTATACATAGCATCAATAGTGTATATATGTCAATCCCAATCTCCTAGTTCACCCCACTACCCACCCCACCTTCCCCTTTGGTATCCATACGTTTGTTCTCTATGTCTGTGTCTCTATTTCTGCTTTGTAAATAAGATTGTCTATACCAGTTTTTTTCAGATTCTGCATATATGTGTTGATATATGATACTTGTTTTTCTCTTTCTGACGTACTTCACTCTGTATGACAGTCTCTAGGTCCATCCACATGTCTACAAATGGCACTATTCCATTCCTTTTTACGGCTGAGTAATAATCCATTGTATATATGTGCCACATCTTCTTTATCCGTTCCTCTGGTAATAGACATTTAGGTTGCTTCCATGTCCTGGCTATTGTAAATACTGCAGCAGTGAACAATGGGGTGCATATGTCTTTTTGAATTATCGTTTTCTCTGGGTATATACCCAGTAGTGGGATTGCTGGGTCACATAGTAGTTCTAGTTTTAGTTTATTAAGGAACCTCCTTCCTGTTCTCCATAGTGGCTGTATCAGTTTACATTCCTACCAACAGTGCAAGAGGATTCCTTTCTCTCCACACCCTCTCGAGCATTTATTGTTTGTAGATTTTCTGATGATGGCCATTCTGACTGGTGTGAGGTGATATCTCATTGTACTTTTGATTTGCATTTCTCTAATAATTAGTGATGTTAAGCATCTTTTCATGTGTTTGTTGGCCATCTGTACGTCTTCTTTGGAGAAATGTCTGTTAAGTTTTCCACCCATTTTTTGATTGGGTTGTTTGTTTTTTTCATATTAACCTGCATGAGATGTCTGTATATTTTGGAGATTAATCCTTTGTCAGTTGCTTTGTTTGCAAATATTTTCTATTCTGAGGGTTGTTTTTTGTCATATTTATGGTTTCCGTTGCTGTGCAAATGCTTTTAAGTTTAAGTAGGTCCCATTTGGTTATTTTTGTTTTTATTCTCATTTCTCTAGGAGGTGGGTCAAAAAAGACCTTCCTGCAATTTATGTCAAAAAGTGTTCGCCTATGTTTTCCTTTAAAAGTTTTATAGTGTCTGACCTTATACTTAGGTCTTTACTCCACTCTGAGTTTATTTTTGTGTATGGTGTTAAGGAGTGTTCTTTTTTTTTTTTTTTAACATCTTTATTGGCGTATAATTGCTTTACAATGCTGTGTTAGTTTCTGCTTTATAACAAAGTGAATCAGTTAATACATATACATATGTCCCCACATCTCTTCCCTCTTGTCTCCCTCCCTCCCACCCTCCCTATCCCACCCCTCTAGGTGGTCATAAAGCACCGAGCTGATCTCCCTGTGCTATGCGGCTGCCTCCCACTAGCTATCTGTTTTACGTTTGGTAGTGTATATATGTCCATGCCACTCTCTCACTTTGTCACAGCTTACCCTTCCCCCTCCCCGTATCCTCAAGTCCATTCTCTAGTTGGTCTGTGTCTTTTTCCCCCGTCTTGCCCCTAGGTTCCTCATGACCATTTTTTTTTTTAGATTCCATATATATATTTTAGCATATGATATTTGTTTTTCTCTTTCTGACCTACTTCACTCTGTATGACAGACTCTAGGTCCATCCACCTCACTACAAATAACTTGATTTTGTTTCTTTTAATGGCTGAGTGATATTCCATTGTATATATGTGCCATATCTTCTTTATCCATTCATCTGTTGTTGGGCACTTAGGTTGCTTCCATGTCCTGGCTATTGTAAATAGAGCCGCAGTGAACATTTTGATACATGACTGTTTTTGAATTAGGTTTTCTCGGTATATGCCCAGTAGTGGGATTGCTGGGTCGTATGGTAGTTTTATTTTTAGTTTTTTAAGGAACCTCCATACTGTTCTCCATAGTGGCTGTATCAGTTTACATTCCCACCAACAGTGCAAGAGGCTTCCCTTTTCTCCACGCCCTCTCTAGCATTTACTGTTTGTAGATTTTTTGATAATGGCCATTCTGACCTGTATGAGGTGATACCTCATTTTGGTTTTGATTTGCATTTCTCTAATGATTAGTGATGTTGAGCATCCTTTCATGTGTTTGTTGGCAATCTATATTATCTTCTTTGGAGAAATGTCTGTTTAGGTCTTCTGCCCATTTTTGGATTATTTTCTTGTTTTTTTGATATTGTGCTGCATGACATGAGCTGCATGTATATTTTGGAGATTAATCCTTTGTCAGTTGCTTCATCTGCAAATATTTTCTCCCATTCTGAGGGTTGTCTTTTTGTCCTGTGTATGGTTTCCTTTGCTGTGCAAAAGCTTTTAAGTTTCATTAGGCTCCATTTGTTTATTTTTGTTTTTATTTCCATTTCTCTAGGAGGTGGGTCAAAAAGGATCTTGCTGTGATTTATGTCATACAGTGTTCTACCTATGTTTTCCTCTAAGAGTTTGATGGTATCTGGCCTTACATTTAGGTCTTTAATTCATTTGGAGTTTATTTTTGTATATAGTGTTAGGGACTATTCTAATTTCATTCTTTTAAATGTAGCTGTCCAGTTTTCCCAGCACCACTTATTGAAGAGGCTGTCTTTTCTCCACTGTACATTCTTGCCTCCTTTATCAAAGATAAGGTGACCATATGTGCGTGGGTTAATCTCTGGGCTTTCTATCCTGTTCCACTGATCTATATTTCTGTTTTTGTGCCAGTACCATACTGTCTTGATTACTGTAGCTTTGTAGTATAGTCAAGTCAGGGATCCTGATTCCTCCAGCTCCATTTTTCTTTCTGAAGATTACTTTGGCTATTCAGGGTCTTTTGTGTTTCCATACAAATTGTGAAATTTTTTGTTCTAGTTCTGTGAAAAATGCCAGTGGTAGTTTGCTAGGGATTGCATTGAATCTGTAGGTTGCTTTGGGAAGTATAGTAATTTACACAATGTTGATTCTTCCAATCCAAGAACCTGGTATATCTCCATCTGTTTGTATCATCTTTAATTTCTTTCATGAGTGTCTTACAGTTTTCTGCATACAGGTCTTGTCTCTGCTTAGATAGGTGTATTCCTAGGTATTTTATTCTTTTTGTTGCAATGGTAAATGGGAGTGTTTCCTTAATTTTTCTTTCAGAGTTTTCATCATTAGTGTATAGAAATGCAAGAGATTTCTGTGCATTAATTTTGTATCCTGCAACTTTACCAAATTCATTGATTAGCTCTAGTAGCTTTCTGGTGGCATTTTTAGGATTCTCTATGTATAGTATCATGTCATCTGCAAAAAGTGACAGTTTTATTTCTTCTTTTCCAATTTGTATTCCTTTTATTTCTTTTTCTTCTCTGATTGCTGTGGCTAGGACTTCCAAAGCTATGTTGAATAATAGTGAGAATGGGCAACCTTGTCTTCTTCCTGATCTTAGAGGAAATGGTTTCAGTTTTTCACCATTGATAACAATGTTAGTGGTGGGTTTGTCATATATGCCTTTTATTATGTTGAGGAAAGTTCCCTCTGTGCCTACTTTCTGGAGGGTTTTTATCATAAATGGGTGTTGAATTTTGTCAAAATCTTTCTCTGCATCTGTTGGGATGATCATAGGTTTTTCTCCTTCTATTTGTTACTATGGTGTATCACATTGATTGATTTGTGAATATTGAATCCTTGCATTCCTGGGATAAACCCCACTTGATCATGGTGTATGATCCTTTTAAAGTGCTGTTGGATTTTGTTTGCTAGTATTTTGTTGAGGATTTTTGTATCTATGTTCATCAGTGACATTGGCCTGTAGTTTTCTTTCTTTGTGACATGTTTGTCTGGTTTTTGGTATCAGGGTGATGGTGGCCCCGTAGAATGAGTTTGGGAGTGTTCCTCCCTCTGGTATATTTTGGAATAGTTTGAGAAGGATAGGTGTTAGCTCTTCTCTAAATGTTTGATAGAATTCTGCAGTGAAGTCATCTGGTCCTGGGCTTTCGTTTGTTGGAAGATTTTTAGTCACAGTTTCAATTTCAGTGCTTGTGATTGGTCTGTTTATATTTTCTATTTCTTCCTGTTTCAGCCTTGGAAGGTTGTGCTTTTCTAAGGATTTGTCCATTTCTTCCAGGTTGTCCATTTTACTGGTATATAGTTGCTTGTAGTAATCTCTCATGATCCTTTGTATTTCTGCAGGGTCAGTTATTACTTCTCCTTTTTCATTTCTAATTCTATTGATCTGAGTCTTCTGCCTTTTCTTCTTGATGAGTCTGGCTAATGGTTTATCAATTTTGTTTATCTTCTCAAAGAACCAGCTTTCAGTTTTATTGATCTTTGCTATCGCTTCATTCATTTCCTTTTCATTTATTTCTGATCTGATCTTTAAGATTTCTTTCATTCTGCTAACTTTGGGGGGTTTTTTGTTCTTCTTTCTCTAATTGCTTTAGGTGTAAGGTTAGGTTGTTTATTTGAGGTTTTTCTTGTTTCTTAAGGTAGGATTGTATCGCTATAAACTTCCTTCTTTGAACTGCTTTTGCTGCATCCCATAGGTTTTGGGTTGTCGTGTTTTCACTGTCATTTGTTTCTAGGTATTTTTTGATTTTCTCTTTGATTTCTTCAGTGATCTCTTGGTTATGAAGTAGTGTATTGTTTAGCCTCCATGTGCTTCTATTTTTTACAGATTTTTTTCTGTAATTGATATTTAGTCTCATAGCGTTGTGGTCAGGAAAGATACTTGATATGATTTCGATGTTCTTAAATTTACCAAGGCTTGATTTGTGACCCAAGATATGATCTATCCTGGAGAATGTTCCATGAGCACTTGAGAAGAGAGTGTATTCTGTTGCTTTTGGGTGGAATGTCCTATAAATATCAATTAAGTCTATCTTTTTTAATGTATCATTTAAAGCTTGTGTTTCCTTATTTTCTGTTTGGATGATCTGTCCATTGGTGTAAGTGGGGTGTTAAAGTCCCCCACTACTATTGTGTTACTGTCGATTTCCTACTTTAGAGCTGTTAGCAGTTGCCTTATGTATTGAGGCTCCTATGTTGGGTGCATATATATTTATAATTGTTATATCTTCTTCTTGGATTGATCCCTTTATCATTACATAGTGTCCTTCCTTGCCTCTTATAACAATCTTTACTTTAAAGTCTATTTTATCTGATATGAGTATTGCTACTCCAGCTTTCTTTTGATTTCCATTTGCATGGAATATCTTTTTCCATCCCCGCTCTTTCAGTCTGTATGTGTCCCTAAGTCTGAAGTGGGTCTCTTGTAGACAGCATATATACGGGTCTTGTTTCTGTATCCATTCAGCCAGTCTGTTTTTGGGTTGGAGCATTTAATCCATTTACAATTAAGGTAATTATCGATATGTATATTCCTATTACTATTAATTGTTTTGAGTTTGTTATTTTTTTTTTTTTGCAGGGTTTTTATCATAAATTGGTGTTGAATTTTGTCAAAAGCTTTCTCTGCATCTTGAGATGATCATATGGTTTTTCTCCTTCAATTTGTTAATATGGTGTATCACGTTGATTGATTTGCGTATATTGAAGAATCCTTGCATTCCTGGAATAAACCCCACTTGATCATGGTGTATGATCCGTTTAATGTGCTGTTGGATTCTGTTTGCTAGTATTTTGTTGAGGATCTTTGCATCTATGTTCATCAGTGATATTGGCCTGTAGTTTTCTTTCTTTGTGACATCCTTGTCTGGTTTTGGTATCAGGGTGATGGTGGCCTCGTAGAATGAGTTGGGGAGTGTTCCTCCCTCTGCTATATTTTGGAAGAGTCTGAGAAGGATAGGTGATAGCTCTTCTCTAAATGTTTGGTAGAATTCGCCTGTGAAGCCATCTGGTCCTGGGCTTTTGCTTGTTGGAAGATTTTTAATCACAGTTTCAATTTCAGTGCTTGTGATTGGTCTGTTCATATTTTCTATTTCTTCCTGATTCAGTCTTGGCAGGTTGTGCATTTCTAAGAATTTGTCCATTTCTTCCAGGTTGTCCATTTTATTGGCATATAGTTGCTTGTAGTAATCTCTCATGATCTTTTGTATTTCTGCAGTGTCAGTTGTTACTTCTCCCTTTTCATTTCTAATTCTATTGATTTGAGTCTTCTCCCTTTTTTTCTTGATGAGTCTGGCTAACGGTTTATCAATTTTGTTTATCCTTTCAAAGAACCAGCTTTTAGTTTTATTGATCTTTGCTATTGTTTCCTTCATTTCTTTTTCATTTATTTCTGATCTGATTTTTATGATTTATTTCCTTCTGCAAACTTCGGGGTTTTTTTGTTCTTCTTTCTCTAATTGCTTTAGGTGCAAGTTTAGGTTGTTTATTCGAGATGTTTCCTGTTTCTTAAGGTAAGATTGTATTGCTATAAACTTCCCTCTTAGAACTGCTTTTGCTGCATCCCATAGATTTTGAGTCGTCGTGTCTCCATTGTCATTTGTTTCTAGGTATTTTTTGATTTCCTCTTTGATTTCTTCAGTGATCACTTCATTATTAAGTAGTGTATTGTTTAGCCTCCATGTGTTTGTATTTTTTACAGATCTTCTCCTGTAATTGATATCGAGTCTCATAGCGTTGTGGTCGGAAAGGATACTTGATACAATTTCAATTTTCTTAAATTTACCAAGGCTTGATTTGTGACCCAAGATATGATCTATCCTGGAGAATGTTCCATGAGCACTTGAGAAAAATGTGTATTCTGTTGTTTTTGGATGGAATGTCCTATAAATATCAATTAAGTCCATCTCGTTTAATGTATCATTTAAAGCTTGTGTTTCCTTATTTATTTTCATTTTGGATGATATGTCCATTGGTGAAAGTGGGGTGTTAAAGTCCCCTACTATGAATGTGTTACTGTTGATTTCCCCTTTTATGGTTGTCAGTATTTGCCTTATGTATTGAGGTGCTCCTATGTTGGGTGCATAAATATTTACAATTGTTATATCTTCCTCTTGGATCGATCCCTTGATCATTATGTAGTGTCCTTCTTTGTCTCTTCTAATAGTCTTTGTTTTAAAGTCTATTTTGTCTGATATGAGAATTGCTACTCCAGCTTTCTTTTGGTTTCCATTTGCATGAAATACCTTTTTCCATCCCCTTACTTTCAGTCTGTATGTGTCTCTAGGTCTGAAGTGGGTCTCTTGTAGACAGCAAATATATGGGTCTTGTTTTTGTATCCATTCAGCCAATCTGTGTCTTTTGGTGGGAGCATTTAGTCCATTTACATTTAAGGTAATTATCGATATGTGTGTTCCCATTCCCATTTTCTTAATTGTTTTGGGTTCGTTATTGTAGGTCTTTTCCTTCTTTTGTGTTTCTTGCCTAGAGAAGTTCCTTTAGCAGTTGTTGTAGAGCTGGTTTGGTGGTGCTGAACTCTCTCAGCTTTTGCTTGTCTGTAAAGGTTTTAATTTCTCCATCAAATCTGAATGAGATCCTTGCTGGGTAGAGTAATCTTGGTTGCAGGTTTTTCTCCTTCAACACTTTCAATATGTCCTGCCACTCCCTTCTGGCTTGCAGAGTTTCTGCTGAAAGATCAGCTGTTAACCTTATGGGGATTCCCTTGTGTGTTATTTGTTGTTTTTCCCTTGCTGCTTTTAATATGTTTTCTTTGTATTTAATTTTTGACAGTTTGATTAATATGTGTCTTGGCGTATTTCTCCTTGGATTTATCCTGTATGGGACTCTCTGTGCTTCCTGGACTTGATTAACTATTTCCTTTCCCATATTAGGGAAGTTTTCAACTATAATCTCTTCAAATATTTTCTCAGTCCCTTTCTTTTTCTCTTCTTTTTCTGGGACCCCTATAATTTGAATGTTGGTGCGTTTAATGTTGTCCCAGAGGTCTCTGAGACTGTCCTCAGTTCTTTTCATTCTTTTTTCTTTATTCTGCTCTGCAGTAGTTATTTCCACTATTTTATCTTCCAGGTCACTTATCCGTTCTTCTGCCTCAGTTATTCTGCTATTGATCCCATCTAGAGTACTTTTAATTTCATTTATTGTGTTGTTCATCGTTGCTTGTTTCATCTTTAGTTCTTCTAGGTCCTTGTTAACTGATTCTTGCATTTTGTCCAATCTATTGTCCATTCTATCTCCAAGATTTCGGATCAACCTTACTATCATTATTCTGAATTCTTTTTCAGGTAGACTGCCTATTTCCTCTTCATTTGTTAGGTCTGGTGGGTTTTTATCTTGCTCCTTCATCTGCTGTGTGTTTTTCTGTCTTTTCATTTTGCTTATCTTACTGTGTTTGGGGTCTCCTTTTTTGCAGGCTGAAGGTTCGTAGTTCCTGTTGTTTTTTGTGTCTGTCCCCAGTGGCTAAGGTTGGTTCAGTGGGTTGTGTAGGCTTCCTGGTGGAGGGTACTAGTGCCTGTGTTCTGGTGGATGAGGCTGGATCTTGTCTTTCTGGTGGGCAGGTCCACGTCTGGTGGTGTGTTTTGGGGTGTCTGTAGACTTATTATGATTTTGGGCCGCCTCTCTGCTAATGGGTGGGGTTGTGTTCCTGTCTTGCTAGTTGTTTGGCATAGGATGTCCAGCACTGTAGCTTGCTGGTCGTTGAGTGAAGCTGGGTGCTGGCCTTGAGATGGAGATCTCTCAGAGATTTTTGCTGTTTGATATTATGTGCAGCTGGGAGGCCTCTTGTGGACCAGTGTCCTGAAGTTGGCTCTCCCACCTCAGAGGCACAGCACTGACTCCTGGCTGCAGCACCAAGAGCCTTTCATCCACAGGGCTCCTTAATTTGGGATGATTCGTTGTCTCTTCAGGTATTCCACAGATGCAGGGTATATCAAGTTGATTGTGGAGCTTTAATCCGCTGCTTCTGAGGCTGCTGGGAGAGATTTCCCTTTCTCTTCTTTGTTCTCACAGTTCCCAGGAGCTCAGCTTTGGATTTGGCCCCGCCTGTGCGTGTAGGTCGCCGGAGGGCCTCTGTTCTTTGCTCAGACAGGACGGGGTTAAAGGAGCCACTGATTCGGAGGCTCTGGCTCACTCAGGCCGGGGGGTAGGGAGGGTCACGGAGTGTGGGGCGGGCCTGCGGCAGCAGAGGCCAGCATGATGTTGCAGCCTGAGGTGCGCCGTGCGTTCTCCCGGGGGAGTTGTCCCTGGATCCCGGGACCCTGGCAGTGGCGGGCTGCACAGGCTCCCCGGAAGGGCGTGTGGCTAGTGACCTGTGCTCGCACACAGGCCTCCTGGTGGCGGCAGCAGCAGCCCTAGCGTCTCATGTCTGTCTCTGGGCTCCGCACCTTCAGCCGCGGCTCGTGCCCGTCCCTGGAGCTCTCTCAAGCAGCGCTCTTAATCCCCTCTCCTCGTGCACCAGGAAACAAAGAGGGACGTAAAAGTCTCTTGCCTCTTCGGCAGCTCCAGACTTTTCCCCGGACTCTCTCCCGGCTAGCCGCGGTGCACTAACGCCCTGCAGGCTGTGTTCTCGCCGCCAACCTCAGTCCTCTCCCGGCGCTCCGACAAAAGCCGGAGCCTCAGCTCCCAGTCCCGCCCGCCCCGGCGGGCGAGCAGACAAGCCTCTCGGCTGGTGAGTGCCGGTCGGCCCGATCCTCTGCACTGGAATCTGTCCACTTTGCCCTCCGCACCCCTGTTGCTGGGCTCTCCTCCGCGGCTCCCAAGCTCCCCCACTCCGCCTCCCGAAGTCTCCACCCGCGAAGGGGCTTCCTAGTGTGTGGACACTTTTCCTCCTTCACAGCTCTCTCCCGCTGGTGCAGGACCCGTCCCTATCCTTTTGTCTCTGTTTAGTTTTTTCTTTTGCCCTAACCAGGTACGTGGGGGGTTCCTTGCCTTTTGGGAGGTCTGAGGTCTTCTGCCAGCGTTCAGTAGGTGCTCCGCAGGAGTTGTTCCACGCGTAGATGTATTTCTGGTGTATCTGTGGGGAGGAAGGTGATCTCCGCGTCTTACTCTTCCACCATCTTCCCGGAAGTCCTGAGTTTGTTATTGTATGTCTTTTCCTTCTCTTGTGTTTCCTGTCTAGAGAAGTTCCTTTAGCATTTGTTGTAAAGCTGGTTTGGTAATTCTGAATTCTCTTAGCTTTTGCTTGTCTTTAAAGGTTTTGATTTCTCTATCAAATCTGAATTAGATTCTTGCTGGTTAGAGTAATCTTGGTTGTACCTTTCATTGACCAGGAGATTGCCGCTTTTAGTGACTATGAGAACTTGGACAAGTCACAGTCTCTCACTCATGGTTTATTCATCCGTATCATTCATAAGTTGAAGTAGTTTTCTCTGGTGCTTGACCTTGTCTTTCAACCTGGATTCTTGTACCTGTTCAGCCAGGGACCCTAATACCTAAACAAACATCACTGGTTTGGAGGAGGAAAATTTCAGGTAAATGAGAGTTTGTGTTTCATTTTATCTCATGTTTATGGGATATCTGGGCATCTTTGCTTACTCAAGCTATGTAATCTATGCTTGAGCTTACTATAATGCAGGGCTTTGATTATAACACAATTTTCTTATCACCTTGCTAGAACAAATGAAAAACATTAATTTCTGTATGCAAGTAATAGGATGTCCATTACTTCTGATTCTTATTTGAAAAACGTCTTCTGATGGAACCTCCAATAACTGAGACTTCCTCTCCCCATTTCAGCTTCTTATCCAATATTTTAAAAGTTTTTTATATTCAGTAGGCTTTAAAGTCAATCTTGATATTTTCCACTGTTATGATTCTCAACTCTAACTCTAACTCTAACTCTAACTCTAACTGGATTACACTGACAATACACACAAATTTAATCTTCTTCATATATAACTTGAGGATAAAAGGTCAAAAATAAAGCATGTTTCTCTCCTCTCCTACAGGTAAAAATGCAAATAGCTAATTTCCTTTGAAGTTTGTAAATACAGCATGTATTCTGTGTTCTTCTTAGCATTAAATAAATAGGTCATTGTGATCCAGCAAAAGTTAACTCATCAAAGTCTCTGCCAGGCTGAGAAAAGGGTTATTTTCTTCTAATATTAACTTCTTAGTTGTGATGCAATCAATCATGTGACACCTTGTTTTTTGCTTTGCAAGGATCCTGTTCATAAAGTGCCTATTTTGGACAGACTCTTTCTTATTTTATTCAGACAATTCAGTGATATCCTTCTTATCAGACTTGGCCCCAAGTCTTACTGTACTCGGGCCCAAGAAAGAGAGAAATTCAGTCTATACCATTGAAAGACTCTCAGTCAGGGAAAAATGACAGTACAAGGTGTTGACGTTATAGCTGAGGTGTATGGAAAGCACAGAGAAAGGAGTCAGGACTGCACTCTGAGTCGGTGATGGCCCCAAGAAGGAGACAGAGCAGAAAGGAAGTGATGACTAGAGCAGCAAGGAAAACAGCAGCTGCTCTGCGTTCAGCATCTAGAGTGTGCCAGGCCTTGCAGGGAGGTGAGGTTGAAGGCCTGGGGTTGTAAGAGCCCTGCAAATTATCCTGGTAAAATCCTCCCCCAATCCTCTGTCAAGTTGTCAGTTACCTTAAGCCTCCAGGTGCAGAGTTTTAGGAATAAGATCTTGATATTGTATCAAATTACAGATATGGATAATACAAAACATGGTGGGAGAAGATGGGATAAAGTCCAATAATATGACTTCCATTTTCAGCACAGTCTGAGAAATCTGGCATGTTTTCAACTTTTACCTACTGCAAAACTCTTTAAAAGCATAAAGTGGTAGTTTGTGAAATAACATTAAACTATTATATTCTTCAAAATATACTCCCCAGATATTACTTGGCATATCTAAAAACTACTTATTCATTTGTGCATTTGAAGAAAAAGATGTAGGTAAAAATAAAATGAGTGATAAATAATGTCATTTCCCTCCTCTGCTAACACAATGCTTGTCACAAAGTATGTCAATAGCATTTGATGAATGGCATCAAATAGAGTTTTGTAGTTTCTTCATGTTTTTTTTCTAATTTGACCAAATCATTTTCTCCCTCCTGCCACCTTCATAGAGGAGTCAAGATGTTGGCAGGAGAACTGTAATATATCTAAAATAGGCTGATGGACAGCAGATTTAATGGAAAATCTTCAAGTTCACTGCAGAGGTTAATAAGCCTAAATATCTTAAAACTAAATTAAAGTACTTTTTACCTTAAGAAGGCATTAAAAAGAAAAGTTTGATAGCATTTTACCTGATTCTAGAAGTAAGTAGCTTTTGTATGGCAAAAAGTACCACTTGCAACTCAGATAAGAATAAAGATTCTTTTTGTCTTCCCTGAATGAAAACAATCCTCACTAATCATTATCCTTGCAAATGTCTAATTTAAATTTTGCCTTAAAATACTTACTGATGGGTACTCCAGCTAATTTTTTGTGTTTGCCTAATCTTAAAGGGATACATGCTGTATTTTTTATTATCGATATTCAATATAAATTTTCTTGTCCTTATTTTAGATTGTGGTTTCCACCTTAAAGTTTCCAAATAAATGATATCAACCATCTTTTCTCATTTACTTTGTTTTTTGAAGGAGTTCATATTTCTTGATCAAATCTCTTGAGTTTTTCCATTTTGAATAACTACAATAAGATCAATTTGCAATTCCAATGTTTTGCACTATATTTGAATTGGAACAAAAGGAAGCATCTAAGAACAAAGCCTTGTTGAGTGGAATAATTTCAAATGCCTTTAGTTCAAATGAATTTTTTGGTGGAAGCAGCAGGAAAATGCTCTACCTTTCCCCAGAGATGCCTATTGTTTGCCAGTGAAGAACAATAATCTGTAATTTTACGTACTGCAGACGTGCGCCAGTAAATTTGGTAGCTCCAGGGTCATATTTCAAATTTTCTGTAATTTATAAGACTATATCTTTGTTTTCTACAAACACTGGCACTCTCTTATGCTTTATTGAAAATATTATTTTATAAACAAAATGTTTTAACTAAAAACTTAGTCCAAAATTAAAATATCCACTGGTTTGCTTCATTAATAAAAATTTCTGTCTTGTCCTAAAATTGTACACTCACCTATTTTTGCCCGCCCTTTCCTCCATGTCCCATCTTTTCATTAGGATCTTTATCAATGTCTCTATCCAGTTAGTTCTGTTCTGTCAGCAACAATATTATGTAGCCAAACAGAGTAGCGTGGATGAATTTCATGGCCTGTGAAGGGAGAGTCTAATATAGCTGGGAAACAAGAACACCAAAGTGTGATTTTTTTATATAGTAGTACCTCTAAGAATTAGCCATGCAGAAACTGAGCATTTGTGGATGTTGCATTTCAACTGCGCAGATGCAGAGAGCAGGAATTTACCTCCTTTCCTGCCACATGTAATATAGACATTCTAATTTCTGAACAGGCACTTTCTGGCTCTTCTTTTTAGGACTCTGGGATGACAATATATGTTAATAAACTGAATACATTACTCTTTTATAAAGTGTCTGAAACAAAGGAGCATAGAAAATATAAATTGGTTAAGCATCTGAGAAACAAAAAGCATATTATATGTTATCAAAAGCCTAGGCATTATTTACCCTTTATGGTCTCTGGTTCTAAAACTTTCAGTCAGTCTCCAATATTTTTAAATAAATGAAGGGTTGTTAGAATGCATTCAAACTTAAGAGATCATCAGCTTAAAATAATCATATATATAAACCTCATGGTAATCACAAACCAAAACTCTATAATAAATACATACATTAGAAAGGAATCCAAACATAACAACAGAGATAGTTATTAAAGCACAAGGGAAGAGAGCAAAAGATTAACACAAGAACACAAAAGAGCTACAAAAACAACCCAGAACAACTAACACAATGACAATAAGTACATACCTATCAATAA
The DNA here is from genome assembly GCF_039906515.1 of Pseudorca crassidens. NCBI lineage: Eukaryota > Metazoa > Chordata > Mammalia > Artiodactyla > Delphinidae > Pseudorca > Pseudorca crassidens. Next base: position 6,523,503 of record NC_090308.1, read on the forward strand.
TTACTTTAAATGTAAATGAGCTAAATGCTCCAACCAAAAGACATAGAGTGGCAGAATGGATTAAAACAAACAATCAAAATACCAAGACACATATATATGCTACCTACAAATGACTCCAAATCTAAAGACACACACAGACTAAAAGTGAAAGGATGGAAAAAGGTATTCCATGCATATTGAAACAAAAAGAAAGATGGCATATCAGTGCTTATAGAAGACAAAATAATACTTTAAAATAAAGACTGTAGCAAGAGACAAAGAAGGACATTGCATAATGATAAAGGGATCAATTCAGCAAGAAGACATAACAATTGTAAATATATATGCACCAACATAGAAACACCTAACTACATAAAGCAAATAACACAATAATAGTTGGGGACTTTAACAATCCACTTACACCAATGGACAGATCATGCAGTCAGGAAATCAATAAGGAAACACTGGCCATAAACAACACATTAAGTCAGATGAACTTGATATATATATATAGAGAGAGAGATATGTAGATTTTTCCATCAGAAAGCAGCAGAATACACATCTTTTCAAGTACACATGGAACATTCTCCAGGATGGATCACATGCTAGGCTGCAAAACAAGTCTCAAATTTAACAAGACTGAAATCATATCAAGCATCTTAACACTATGAGACTAGAAATCTACACAAGAAAAAAAAACTACAAAAAATACAAACGTGGTGGCTAAACAATATGCTACTAAACAACCAATGAGTCACTGAAGAAATCAAAGAGGAAATTAAAAAAATACCTGGAGATAAAACATAAACACAATGATCCAAAATCTAAGGGGCACAACGAAAGCAGTTCTAAAGAAAATTTTATATCAGTACAAGCCTACCTCAGGAAACAATAAAAATCTCAAACAATCTAAACTTATACCTGAAGGAACTAGAAAAAGAAGAACAAACAAAACCCAAAGTTAGTAGAAGAAAAGAAATCATAAAGATCAGAGCAGAAATAAATCAGAGACAAAAAATAGAAAATATCAATGAAAGTAAGAGCTGAATCTTTGAAAAGGTAAACAAAATTGATAAACCTTTAGCCAGATTTATCAAGGAAAAAAGAGAAATGTCCCAAACAAATAAAATCAGAAATATAAAAGGAGAAGTTACAACTGAAACCACAAAATATAAAGGATCATAAGAAATTATGAACAGTCATATGCCAATAAAATAGACAACCTGAAAGAAATGAATAAATTCCTAGAAACATACTGTCTTCCAAGACCAAATCAGGAAGAAATACAAAATATAATCAGATCAATTACCAGTAATGAAATTGATCAGTAATTTAAAAACTCCCAATGAACAAAAGTCCAGGACCAGATGGCTTCACAGGTGAATTCTACCAAACATTTAAAGAAAAATTAACACCTCTCCTTGTCAGACTATTTCAAAAAATTGAAGAGGAACTAATTATGTGAGGCCAGCATCACACTGACACTGAAGCCAGACAAAGATACCACAAGAAAGAACAAAAAAAGAAAATTACATGCTAATATCCCTGAAGAATATAGATGCAAAATTCCTCAACAAAATATTAGGAAACTAAATTCAACTGTACATTGAAAGGACCATACTGCATGATCAAGTAGGATTTATCCAGGGATACAGGATCTTTCAGTATTTTGAAATCAGTCAGTGTGATACACCACATTAACAAACTGAAGAATAACTATCATATGATCATCTTCGTAGATGCAGATGGTTTTGACAAAATTCAACATCCATGTATAATAAAAACTCTCAACAAAATGAGTATAAAGGAAACATACCTCAACATAATAAAGACCATTTATGACAAACCTACAGCCAACATCATACTCAATGGTGAAAAGCTGAAAGCATTTCCTCTAAGATCAGGAACAAGATAAGAATGCCCCTCTTGACACTCTTGTGCAATATAGTATTGGAAGTCCTGGCCACAGCAATCAGAGAAGAAAAAGCAATAAAAGGAATCCAAATTGGAAAGGAAGAAATAAAACTGTCACTGTTTGCAGATGACATGATACCATATGTAGAAAATCCTACAGACACCCCAAAAAAGCTATTAGAACTAATAATTAAGCTCAGGATACAAAATTAATATATAGAAACCTGTTGTGTTTCTATACAAAAACAATGAACTATCAGAAAGAGAAATTAAGAAAACAATTCCATTTACAATTGCATCAAAAAGAATGAAATACCTAGGAATAAATCTAACCAAGGAGGTAGAAGACCTGTACTTTGAAAACTATAAGACACTGATGAAAGAAAGTGAGGACAACAGAAACAAGTGGAAAGATACACTGTGCTCATTGACTGGAAGAATTAATATTGTTAAAATGACCATACTACCCAAGGTAATCTATAGATTCAATGCAATCCCTATCAAAATACCAGTAGCATTTCCACAGAATTAGAACAAATAATTCTAAAATTTGTATGTGAACACAAAAGACCTTGAATAGCCAAAACGATCTTGAGAAAGAAGAACATAGCTGGAGGTATCATGCTTCTTTTTTTTTTTTTGCGGTACGCGGGCCTCTCACTGTTGTGGCCTCTCCCATTGCGGAGCACAGGCTCCGGATGTACAGGCTCAGCGGCCATGGCTTACAGGCCCAGCCGCTCTGCGGCATGTGGTATCCTCCCGGACCGGGGCACAAATCCGCGTCCCCTGCGTCGGGAGGCGGACTCTCAACCATTGCGCCACCAGGGAAGCCCTTATGCTTCTTGATATCATGCTTTCAAACTATAACACAAGACTAATGTACTCAAAACTGTAAGGTACTGGTACAAAAACAGACACATATATCAATGGAACAGAATACAGAGCCCAGAAATAAACCCACGCTTTATGGCCAATTAATCTATGACAAAGAAGGCAGAAGGCAAAAGTGTAATGAAGGAAAGACAGCCTCTTCAATAAATGGTGCTGGGAAAACTGGACAGCTACATGCAAAACAGTCAAACTGGACTATTCTCACACCATCTACAAAAATGGATTAAAAACTTTGAAGGGAGACCTGAAACCATGAAGCTCCTAGAAGAAAACATAGGCAACATGTTCTTCGACATTGGTCTTAGCAATATATTTTTAAAATATATCTGCTCAGGCAACAGAAACAAATGCAGAAATAAACAAATGGGACTACATCAGACTAAAAAGCTTTTGTGCAGCAAAGGAAACTACCAACAAAATGAAAAAGGCTGTTTATTGGACGGGAGGAAATATTTGCAAATTATATATCTGATATTTGGTTAATATCCAAAATATACAAAGAACTCATACAACTCAACTTTAAAAAAAATAAACAATCTGATGAAAAAATGTGTGTAGTACCTGAATAGACATTTTTCCAAAGAAGACGTACAGATGGCCAACAGGTCCATCAAAAGATGCTCAAAATCATTAATCATCAGGGAAATGCAAATCAAACCCACAGTAAGATATCACCTCACACCTGTCAGAATGGCTATTGTCCAAAAGACAACAGATAACAAGTGTTGATAAGGATGTGGAATAAAGGGAACCTTCATACACTGTTGGTGGGAATGTAAACTGGTGCAGCCACTATGGAAAACAGTAGGGAGTTTCATCAGAAAGTTTAAAATAGAGCTACCATACGATCCAGCTATCCCACTTGTGGGTATTTTTCAAAAGAAAACAAAAACACTGATTTGAAAAGATATATGACCCCCTATGTTCATTGCAGCATTATTCACAATAGCCGAGATATGGAAGCAACCTAAGGGCCCATCGTTAGATGAATGGATAAAAGATGTGGCATATATATATATATATATATATATATGTATATATATAATTTTTAAAAAAGGATGAAATTTTGCCATTTGCGACAACATGGATGGACCTAGAGGATATTAGGCTGAGTGAAATAAGTCAGGCAAAGACAGATACTATATGAGTTCACTTAGATGTGGAATCTAAAAGACAAAACAAATGGACAAACATAACAAAACAGAAAAGTCATAGATATAGAGAACAAACAGGTGTTGCCCGAAGGGAGGGTTGAGGGGCAATGGGTGAAATAAGTAATGGAAATTAATAGGTACAAACTTTCAGTTACAAAATATATGAGTCACAGCGATGAAATGTGTAGCATGGGAAATATAGTCAGTAATAATGTATCTTTGGTGACAAAGATGGGCAAAATTTACAAACTTCCAGTTACAAGATAAATAAGTACCAGGGATGTAATGCACAACATGATTAATATAATTAACACTGCTGTATGTTATATATGAAAGTTGTTTTTAAGAAAAGAATCCTGGAAATCCTGACTCAGTCTGTTGATATATCTGAAATTTGTCTGAGCAGTCAGCTCAGAGATCTATACCCAAGTGATAATGATTTGAAATGTCAATTGTAGTTGAGAGTACCTTGTACAGTCCTCTTCTAAAAAGTTCTGAGATTCTACTTTGTTGAAGAGACATGCTGTGCTCTGTACCATAGACCGGAGCCTTAGGAAGGCATCGGAGTGAAATAAAACTTTATGTAGATTACAAAGACTTGGAAGCTGTTTTTACTGTAACCAATACTATCAAAATGGAAGAGAATGAGATTCTCTACTCTCAATGAATTTATATGTGCGTTCCCTGATAGTAAGAACATATTGTAGACAGAAAGGGCATTGTGAAATCTCCAGGGACTTTCTATAAAGCATACAATTTCTGAAATATTTCTATTTGCCTATACAACCATAACAAAGGGGCTGAATTTTTCTTCAGATCTGACAGTCCTTCTCATGCAACTCTTAATATAATAATACATTAAGCAGACCTATTTATTTCCAGTGTCTCTATAAGATAAAAGAATAAACCTTGGTGATTTTCCAGGGTTTTTTGGGAAACGTCAAAGATAGTTTTAGACGGAGAAAACATCCTAAAATTTTTCTTTTCTTTTTTTTAATATTTGAGGTCCAGTTTGGGAAATAAAAAAAAAAAATTGTTAGAGGAGATTTGGTTACCAGGTTAAGATAGGATCAGGGATGTGTGAGAAAAATACTATCTTAGCAAAGTGACAACATATATTTAAAATACAAACATAGAAGACAAGGCAATTGTAAAGCATCTCAGCTCTTTCTTAAGTGATGAAACTTTTTTTTCTTAAATACTCAAAGGCATTATAAAGTCATTCTAAAGCACAGAAGATTATTCTGGTAAGACACAGAATCTCTGCTAGGTAGGCAGATTAGACCAAAGGTAAAGGATACACTTTCATAGAATTTGTTTTTATGTTGTGGGAGAAGTCCCTACATGATGGGTGAAGGCATTAAGCAAACCCATCACAACTGAGTAATCTTTGCTAAAATTTTAACGTATTTTTATAGCTTCTTTTCAAATACAGTTTTTATATATAAACCAAGGCAAATAAAAACCACTCTCCAAGAGTGGCCCTTCAGTATGTTCTTTAATACTGTGGACGAAACAATTTGCTTTCTAACAAACTGTGGCCCAAGGACTCTGAGGGTCCCTGAGATGTTTTCAGGGGATCTATGGGGTCAAAATCATTTTCATAATGATAATAATATATAGAGTTTTCCAGAGGCTACGTGATCACAATAGATTGAATGAAGAAGCCAATTTGAAAATCCACCAGTTGTTTGTTAAGCTAGACATTCAGGATATTTTTGTAAAACTGTTAAACGGTGAGACTTTCGTCTTAAAAAAAATTTTGCTTTAGAAATATTATGTTGTTTATGTTACTACCCAATGGGTTTATCCTTGTTATTTCCCAATACATTAATAAATATTTAAAAATTCCTGTTTTGATTTTTAAACTTAAATATTGATAGTTATAACTCATAAACCACTTTAACAAAATGCCGGTAGAGTCCTCAGTAACTTTCAAGACTCTAAAGGATATAGAGACCAAGCATTTGAGAACTGTTGCTTTATAAAAAAAGAAGAAAAAAAGCACATATGCATTATATTTCTCTGTAGTTATTAGTATAGCTGTAATCATCCATGTTGACTATAACTTAACATTTACTTCACAAAGATAATTGAAGAATAGATAATTGAGAACTGTCATATACAAGAATTTAGACTAGCAAAGCTCATAGACACACATAATGTAGTTTTTTACAGTAACCTGCACTCCTTTTATACTTTGTAAAGTGGAAAAACTGAACATAGTCATTAACATAATCAAAAGATATGGCCTCTCTGTAGCATATAAAAATAAAAAGGAAAAGTATACAAACTTGAAATTATGCCTGACAGTTAATGTTTCAGTATTCTTTCCATCTTACTTTGAAATTATCTAAGTATCCAATGATTTTCCATTAAATTAATATTAGCCCAAGGTTGTAAGTTACCTAAAGATCTTGGAAATTATCTTTAAGCTGATATTCTACAAAACACAATTACAATTGACATAAAAAAGCATGTCAGAGTAATGATTCAATGAACACAAATTTATATTTTTTCTTTTTTTATAATCTTAAACGTTATGTAGGAGTAATGTTATGGTATTTGAACAATATACTGTATAAGTTTGGGAAACACAAACCCACATAAAATAAAATGCATGATTGCTTTATAATTAATGGTGATAAATTAGAGAAAAGACATATCTGAATTTTTTAAAGACTTTATTGTTTTAGAGCAGCTTAAGGTTCACAGCAAAATCGAAAGGGAGGTACTTCCCATACACTCCTCCAGCCCAAAGCCTCCCCTACTATGAGCGTCCCTCACCTCAGTGGCATGTTTGCTACTCTGGGCCTGCGTTGACATGTCATTGTCACCCAAAGTCTGTGGTTTATGTTAGGGTTTACTCTTGGTATTGTACATTTCGTGGGTTTAGACAAGTGTATAATGACATGTATCCATCATTATAGAGTATTTTCACTGACCTAAAAATCCTCTGTGAATTTTTACACCAAAACTATTAAACTAATTTCATGTGCCAAAGAGTTATCTTAATTGTATGGACTTGGATTTTTAAAATATTCCTGAGTTATTTTTTGTAAGAATAAAATTTATCTAGCACACTTAAAATGTCAGCAGATTAATATCTTCATTTTCTGAAAATTGTAGTAGTAATTTCCATTTTTATAAGCACTTATTTATTATTATAAAGGTAATAAGAACAGAGCTCCTTTAATTAAGAGATTTTATCATCTAACTCATTAATGCTCTCTGGAATTAGGCAAACATTTCATACCCTTACAGTAAGAAGTGAAGGCCTTTCTGCATTATGGACACACACACACTCACAGACACATAGAGAACTTAGACTTCAGTTTCTTACAACTTCAGCTGTGTGTCAGGAGTAAACAGAGAAACACCAAAACTTACTGGTCCGGTTATCAAAGAGCTCTTCTTTCCAATGGGCACAAAATTCTTCATTAATTTAGGATCAAACTTGACAAACAGACAAACAAATAAAAACAAAAGTGATTTGTCTGTCTCCCAAAAGAGAATACATCTCTGTCAGCCATCCACAGAAGTCACCAAGTGGACAACTTACAAGACCAAGTTCCCAATCACTGATGCCACCCCAGGAGAATAACTGGAAAGAAAAAGAAAACAAGGACTGTGTAGAGAAACAGAGTCAACAAAGTTAAAATTCTGTTGCCACTTGGAATTCACTCTGAAAGCCAATAGAGGCATACCTGGGCTCCCACTTCCTGTGAAGGGTCCTTCTCAACCACGTAGCTTACCTGCCCTGTCAGGTGAATTCGTTGGACATCTTGGTGGATGATATCCCAGAGCGTTAAGATAATTTTAAAGGTCAGTAAAATTATGAGTCCCATACAAATATAAAATGGACAATATCAAGTATCTTGTTAACTCATTAATTACGAGAGAACCAGTAAACTATTAAAAACCCATTCAAAGGAGAATCCAAACAGCAGAAACATACACAAGCAATTATGAGTGCTGACATGAATTTAACGGATGCAGAACTGGCTTCTTTGGGCTGAGGAGGGAAAACAATTCCACCTGCACCAGACAAAATTCACATTTGTATTCAGGCCAGTCTTCTACACCCTCCAGAGTAGTAAAATAGCTCAAAGTTAATGAAAGGCACAGACCACACTATAGGATCAGGTAACTTAGAGTGTTAGACACAGCCCAGAATTCTAAAGGGCACCCTGGCTGGTTTTCTTTTAAAATGCGCCACCTTCTGCATTTGTCTGATTCATTCTTCATGGGTAGGTTCAGGTTAAGCATTTTTGGCAAGGCCACTTCATAGGTGATGAGCTTCTGATATTGTCGTGATCACGGTCCCAGGGATACAGTGCTGAGTCTCTGCCGTCTTAGGGCACACTTTGGAGTTGGGGATCCAGGTATGGGACAATTACAACTGCACTTAAGTGCTACAAAGTATGATGAAGTTTTCTGACACACCATACCTGAGTGCTCGAGGATCAGAGAAGAGAACTGTAGCAACTAACATTTTACTCGAGTTAACTTTGGTATTGGGAAGGGCATACGGGGGTGGGATAGAAAGGAAGGGAGAGGAAGGAGGGACCTGGGAAAGCCCCAGGGATGGAGCCTGCGGATCGCAGTTTGAAAAAAACCCAGAACAAGTAGCGAGACATCAGGTGATTGATGAGAAGTCAGATAACGTGTAAGCCCATTAAGAATTTCAACTCCTAGGCTAAGAGCAGTGGGAAGCCACTGAAGCATCTAGGCTGCGGATCACCTGCTTCTGTTCGTGGATGTTCGACTGTCACTCCAACATCACGAGACATAGGACTGGAGTGGAGCAAGAGTGGGAGGAGAACACCAATTTAGGGGCTCCTGGACTGTCCAGCGGAGAGGAAACCGTGGCTTAGACTAGGGCTTTGGCATAGACATGAGGGGGAAAAGCATCTATTGGGGAAATCCTCCAAAGCTACATTGTCTCGTTTACCTCAGATTATATGGCAAGTAAAGCCCATGGCTCTGACTAATCCTAGCTGATTTACGGTTCCTGGATGGCTCCCACTTTCTCTCATCCACCCCTTCCTTCTCCACCAAAATGTCCTGTCATCACACACCAGAGATTATCGTAGAACAGCGTCACCTCCCACGGAAAGAGCCCTAGGAGCTCTTGCTGCCCACCCCTCTCATCTCATGCGTGAGATAATAGCGAGGCTCTGGAGAGTGCTGGGCACTCAGTGGGTGGAGGAGTTAGAACTGACACTCAGTTCCCGTTCCCGTCTCACTTGTGTTTCTGTGCTTTGCTGCAAATAAAGCTGAGTGCCTGGCTGTGTCATTGAAGAGCTCTGTGCAGAAGTCAGTTTTAGCTGAGTTCTGAAGAATGTACAGGATTTAGCCAGCTGAAGAACAGTCCAGCCCAGGGAAGGAGCTGTGTAAATGTGTCACCGTGAGGAGACGTGTGGCCCCTTACCTTTGTCTCTTTAAATTTGCACCCTGGGCGCCTCCCGCTTGGTATTGTAGAGGAGCTGAAAGAAGGGCAAGGTGTCTGCCTGGTGGTGGCGGGTACAGAGGCCAGACGATAAAGCGCTCTTACTATGCAGACTAGTATGTATAGAATGGATCAGCAACAAGGTCCTACTCTAGAGTACAGGGAGCTATACGCAGTATCCTGGGATCAAACGTAGTGGAAAAGAATATGAAAAAGAATGTATGTGTGTGTATAACTGAGTCACTTTGTTGCCGTACAGCAGAAACTAACGCAACATTGTAAATCAGCTAGACTTCAATAAACTATTTTTTTTCAAGGGCTTTTACTAACAGCTCTACCTGGAACTGTAGGTACTAAGAAATGGGAGAAATGTCAGTTGAATGTTTGGACCAAAAACCAAATAGGTCCAGAGACATAAGAGGAGAAAGAGGGGAAGGTAGAGCCAGGAGGGCAGCGCTTGAGGAGGAGCTAGGGCTGGGGTGTTGACTGATTTGGGGGAGAGCCTTGCAGCCCTCCGTGGGTGGAAGGCGCCAGGCAGGGTGCAGACAGATGACAGTGAGTAACAGACCTTCCCTCAGAGGTAGCAGGAAGTGGACAGAAGAGAAGCAATATTCAAAGAGAGCTCCCAAGTGAAAACTTGAAAACAATTATTTTATGAAGCTAAACATCTGTTATTATTATGGCGACCATATAGTTTGGGGGTGAAAGGAGGCATTATGAATAATTTTCTGGGCAACAGGAGGAAACTGGGGCTTTCTGGGCAGACCAGACAGATGAGACATCGTTCAGTTTGGCTCTCTGTAAGCACCTGAAATTCTCAGTGGCACAGAAGGCGGAGACATGTTTCTCGCTCCCGTGTCTGCAGGTCAGCTGGGGCTTGTTTCATTGGGCTCCACAGTGCTGGGCTCAGGTCCGCTCCGTGTTCTGGGAGCAGCAGCTAGCAGGAGCTGTCTTTCCCAAGGTGACGGCAGAAGTGCAAGAGGGCAGCCTGGCATCTCACCCCTGCTCATGTCAAGTCCCGTCGGCCCGGGCGCATCCTGGGGAAGTCACCAGTTCACCCACCAAGAAGACTAGAAGCCCGTGGCAGGGTGTTGCTGCTATTACCAGTAGTAAATGAAGGGAGTGAGAACTGAGACAGACAGTTTCACCTTCTGCACACCTGATCATCCTAGTTATTATGAATATAGGGTTTTTTTTAACAATTCAGAAAAGAGAAGTAGAAATTAATAAGGGTAAAATTGGTATTCTATAGGTGGGTCTGATTTTTCTAGCCCTACACTCTAAAATAGCTTTAAATTTTCACAAGCCTTATCCTCATGCTGCACTTTCTTTTGTATGTTTTATTCTCCTTACTGTTGTTATAATGTCATTTCTGTTATTTTCTTTTTGTTCTTTTTTGATATACTCATTTCCCGTATTCTGCAGTTGTATAGGGTCTGGTTGCTCCCCAACCAAGAAAAAGAAAACGAAGGCATTTCCATACAGAGTTGAGAAGAATTTCTTGTGCTATTTTCTCAGTTTCTACCAGCCTTTAAACTGTGGGAAATCCTTTGGATTATGTGACGATGCTTCCTTAAGCTAAGTGACGTCATTTTGCATCTCTCACACTTTGTGTGACATCGTTGCATCCACCTCTGTGGCTCTGGCGCCCCTTCACTTCTTTCTGTTATGAATGCTCTCCCGCTAGACTCCAGATCCCTGGTACTTATCTCTTGGCCAGAGTAGAGCGCTGCTGCGCACCCCCCTCTTTAGCCAAGCTCTTGACTGACAACGTTGAAGCATCTGTAAACTTCTTAAAGGAATAGTTTGACATGGGGAAACTGCTGAAGGCTTTCCACTGTCCCGCTAAACTCCTGGATAACCTTGATTTCAGTGGATGAATTATTTTCCTTTCCTTTTCATGCTCTGCAATCTCCTAATTGGTAAGAAGAGCAAATGTTTAATTCTCTTGAAATCACAGCTTTGTCTTTAACATCATGTCTGTATGCACTGTGATAATCATGGCTGTTGAAATCTCTCTGCCTTCCAAAGGGGACAGTCTGAGTGACCCACAGCAGTCACCATCATCAATACTTTCATACTTACAAACTATTATTAAACATTTTGATTTCTTTTTAAGTTTAGAGGAAGTATCCACTTGTGGTTTCTTTCAGAATAGTATCTCTTCTAATGGCGTTGTTAAAATGGAGAATACATCTTTCTCAGGTTTGTTGTTGGTCGCACAGAGCAGGAACATGAGATGCTCTAGGAGCCTGTGGGTGTCGGCACCGCCGGCAGATGGGGCAGAAGTGGCTACACTCAGGGAGCTCCTCCGGGGCCCTACTGATGGTGTGTCAGGCAGAAACAAAAGAGCAGACCCAATCCTCAAGTCTTAATGATAATGTAGCCTTCTGCTTTTTTTTTTTTTTTTAAGGAAAAGCTCTTCGTATAGCAAAAATAAAACCAAAATCACCCCCAGAAACCATGGAGGTAGTAAAGAAAAAGGAAAAGTAATCACTGCTAAAATGCCTTCTGGTTGTAAACCCATGTGATGAACAATACACAATGACTTAGCCTTTTGACAGGCCTGCATCTAATAGCTCTTCAGTGTAAAGGAAAAACACTCCTGTGTGCGTCTCTCCTTTACTCTCCCACTGTCACCACATAATACTTCATCCTATTACCACGCAATACTTTGTCCTGTTACCACATAATACTTCATAATATTACCACGTGATGCTGTGTAATATTACCACATAATACTAATATTAACCACATAAGAGCGACACCAGATGTGTGGGTTTTCCCACATCAAGCAAATTTCCGATACCAGCTAGGTACCCTACAGTTCAACTCCGTTCTGACAGGAACCAGAGTTAAAGCAGACCCCACACATTAAGGGCTGGTCCCCCAAGACCACCCTACTTCAGATGCCAATTGCAAGTAGCAGGTCCCCAGGTTACCCACAGTTTTTGTCTGCCTTAGCTACAAATCAGAGGTTCCCATGACCCCGCCTCCTGGATTCAGTCATTTGCTAGAACAGCCCACAAAATTCAGGGAAACACTTACGTTTACTAGTTTATTATACAATAAACGATATGCTAAAGGATGTGGATGAACAGCCAGATGAAAAGATACACAGGACAAGGTCTGGAAGGGCCTTGAATGCAGGAACTTTTGTCCCCATGAAACTGGAGTGCACCACCCTCCAGCATGTATTAGATATGTTCACCAACCCAGAAGCTCTGCAAAACCCAGACTGTTGGGCTGTTTTGGGAGGCTGCATCATGGAGGCATGATAGATTATTAACTCCATCCCCAGCCACTTCCTGAAGAATGGGGGCTGGGGGAAGAAGTAGAGCTGAAAGTTCCAAGCTTCTAATCAAGGCTTGGTCTTTCTGGTGACCAGCCCCCATCCAGGAGTCCAAGAGATACTTCACTGGAACAAAAGACATTACTATCGCCCAGGAAGTTCCAAGAGAACTTGAGCATCAGTGGCAGATGCTCCTGTCACTCAGGAAGTTGCAAAGGTCTTAGGAGCTCTGTGTTAGGAACCAGGGACAGAGACCAATGTATATTTTTCTTGTTGTATTACACTCAGTTTTTTATTTAAAAATGTATGTTTAATCTCCTTATTTGGATCCATGGTATATAGACCATTCTTATTGTCCAAGGATACACCATAAAGATGGGGTGTTTGCTCATACCTGTCTTGTCTTCAGTTATACTGATTGATCTTTTCTCTTTTCCTTATAGGTTCTATTTCTGATTTCTTTAGTAATTTATTTTTACCCACATACCTCTCTCTTCACTGTCATAATCTTCTTTAAAATGTGTACTCTCCAGTTGGAATACTCAAGTCCATATCTGTGAGCACCTCAGCTAGCACCCAGTATCCCAATGTATAACGGTGACGCTTGTACACCAGGGTCGACAGGACTCTGCATGGCTGAATGTGGGCTCAGATGCAGATTAATCAGAGGGTGTCCCTAGTCCAGTTCACTTAGAATTTCTGGGGTTGTAGAGGATCTCTTTGTGGTAGCAGTTTGGATGACTTGGTCCAGACCGCTGGGAGGGAACCCCAGGGACTCCAGAAGCTTCCTGATAACAAAGATGTGCTAGGGCCCTCTTTAGGTAGGTAGTGGTTCTGACTGTGAGTCCAGATGCCTGGACAGCAGTGGTATTTAGCATCACAGCTAAATGTCTTGTTTCACTTCTTATTTTGGTTCCTGCATAGTTTTATGCAAGGAGTCACTCAGACATCTCTCTCAGCTTCTTCACCGGATTAGTGAGATAATGCTGACTTCAGCTCCTAATGTAGGGAATCGAATGACTTGTAGGTGAAAATGTTGTGAATGCCACACACACCAAAAAAAATCTGAGTTATGTAAGGGTGGTAATGATGTCTTTACTAAAAAAAAACTTAAGAGTGGCGAGGTCCTGATGGGGAGCTACCTGGACAGCATCAGCAGCCCTCAGGCCCCCTTTCTCACTCCCAAATCTGGCTTCTCTCTTGTTGGCAGCCACCTGCACAGAGGGTAGCACCAGAGCCTCTGGGAGAACGGCTGTGTGTGCAGACTCGCCTCCCAGTACCTTCGTGGGACTTCACACAGGGTCTCAGGCTGCACCAGTGCCACGTCTCCTCTGACCACACACATCCATGGGTTCATTCATTCAGTTAGTCATTGTATTAGTTTTCTTTAGCTGCTGTAACAAGTGACCACAGACCTAGTGGCTTAAAAACAACACAGTTTATCATCTTGTCACTGGAAGGAGGGACCCCTTTTAGGGCCGAAGAGTGGGGTCTTGTCTAACACTCAGAAATGAATTGTCCGAGGAGATACACATACTGACAAAGCAAAAGACTTTGCGGGAAAAGGGCGCCCAGGTGGAGAGCAGCAGGGTCAGGGAACCCAGGAGAACTGCTCTGCCTCGTGCCCGCAGTCTCAGGTTTTACGGTAATGGGGTTAGTTTCTGGGTTGTCTCTGGCCGGTCATCTTTCTTGTGCCCATATTTGGTCTGACTCAAGGTCCTTTCTCACGGCATGCACATCTCTCAGCCAAGGTGGATTCCAGCGTGAGGGTTTCCGGGAGGTTGGCAGGACATATTATGGGCTGGCATCTCCTCCCTCCTTTGGGCCCCTCCCAGGTTCTCCTGGTTAGCTTTCAGCAGCACCATGTTCCTTATCAGGCCCTCCCGTTGTGAGACAGCTCAGGGAAGCGGTTGTTAATCATGCCTGCCCAAGACAGGTGGTTTCGGTCAGTGGTTCCCTAACAATCTTACTGTTCTATAGGTTAGAAGTCCTAAAATCAAGGGGTCACAGAGATGTGTTCCTTTCTGGAGGTGCACAGGGAGAGTTTGTTTTCTTGCCTGTTCCAGCTTCTAGCAGCTGCCAGCATTCCCTGGAGCTAGCCCCCTGCCATCTTCAAAGCCAGCAGTGCCCAACTGTGTCTTTTTCGCACTGTTATCATTTTAACACTGACCACTCTGCCTTTCTCTTCTACCATTTAAGGACCTTTGTGATTATGTGTACCACCTAGATAGTTCAGGCTGCTCTCCGTATTTAAGGTCAGCTGATTATCAACACTACTTCCATGTGCAAATTTAATTCCCCTTACCATGTACGGGGACATATTCCCAGGCTCCTAGGATTATGTCACAGACGTCATTGGGGTTCATTGTTCACAGTCATTCAACCAGTCATGATTACTCAGCAATTCAGAATTTCTCCTACGTGCAGGAACACTAGTGTTAGCATGAAGTGCTGAGCTCTGTAGGTAGAGGGGAAGAAAACATATCCTATCACAAACTGTTGGATTTAAGTGGATTTTGTTAAATGTGATAAACCTTTGATCCAGTATGACTCCAGCTGGTTTCTCAGCCAACATTTGCAGAACACTCTGTTATCACTTTCATTTGTCCGTACATCACTCCTAATGCATTGCTTTGCATCAGCTACTTTCTGGACACTATTTAATCTTATACCGATTATATACAAGATAAAATCATACTTTATTTCATTTCACTAATAAAATATTAACTTATAATTTGCGGGGAGTTAGAAGATAATGTATCAATCACTTCTCTGGCCTAATTTCATCCATTTGTATGGATGGATAGATAAAGTGACACCAAGAGAGTGTGACCTACCCAGTTCACACACTTCCTTGAACAGAGCCTGGAACTGGTCTTCTGATCCCTATTCTGGCGCATCAATGCTTTTCTGCCCGAGGAAGAATGCAAGATTCAGGTAGATCCAACTCAGTTGCTAAAGATTTTCCATCTTACTGAAAATTCAGTATGCAAAGGCAAAGGAAACACCTCCCTTGTTTATTCAGTTATGCAAACAGGGAATCCTCGTTATCTCTTATAATTTGTAGAAGTGCTTTGAGCCTGTTTTTTTTGAGGTGAAATTCACATAACATAAAACAACTTTAAATAACCTTTTTATGGGATGAACAATGTAATGGTGTTTAGTGAATTTCCTGTGTTGTGCAACCATGACCTCTGTCTATTCAAAACATTTTTATCACCCCAAAATAAAACCCCGTCCCCATTAAGCAGTTACTCCCACTTCCCAGTCCTCGCAGCCCCCTGCAACTACTAAATGATTTTCTGTCTCTATAGATTTTTCTTTTCTGAGTATTTCATGTCAATGGAATCATACAGTATTTATCCTTTTGCGTCTGGCTTCTTTCACTTAGCATAATGGTTGCCAGTTTTATACATGTCGTCCCATGTACCAGTACTTTATTTCTTGTTATGGTTGAAATATATATATGTTGAAATATGTGTGTATATATGTACATATATATGTATATATGTGTGTGTATGTGTGTATACAATTCGGTTATCCATCTGGTGATGGACATTTGAGTTATTGCCACCTTATGGCTATTATGAGTAGTGCTGCTATGAATATTTGTGTAAGATGTGTGTTTGAGTCTTCGTTTTAACTTCTTTTGGGTATATAGGAGTGTAATTGCTGGATCACATGGTAATTCTGTGTTTAACTGTTTAAGGAACTTGAGCCCATTTCTCACAATGGGTCCAAGACAAGTTTAAGAAACTCCAGAGTCCCCTTCTCAACGCCAAAGGCTTAGGGGTGGTGAGATGCTTTGAAAAATAAGCAGATTCCAGTCCTGCCTCTGGGGATCTATGTGACCCTTATCACATTCCTTAACTAGATTCTGAGCCTCAGTTTACTCATCTGTTAAAGCTGAAAAAACACCCTCCTCTGTAAGTTTTTCCCTGAATTTATTAGGGGAAAAACCCAATATTTTTCCCAGTGAGTCTTGACCTTTGACCTCAACAATGATGTCTGGCAAATTCTAAGCACGTTCTTGAACTGCCGGAGGCTGCATTTGCGTCCTGTTTGTAGGAGCGCCCCGTGGCGGTGTTTGAAAGACTGTTATGTTTCCCCTTTCACTCACGTGGCACTTCCGCAGTCTACACTTTCAATGACTTCTTGCTGCTTTATTTGAGTACCAAGTGGATTGTCTCACCTTCCTGCCTGTTAAGTTTGTTTAAAAAACAAATCTGACATTGAATTTAATGCTGAGGAGATGGTGAGAAACTGACTGCTCAGAAGAATTAATTTCCTCCCGTGTTTTTAACAGCTTGAAAATCAGCACACAAAACTTTGCGCTGCGTGCAAATAACTTTCCCTGGGTGTTAGGGTGTTTTGGAGCTCCCTGAAGCGTGAGTGTGTAGTCTGCACTTAACCAGTCTGGACTTGCCCTGAAAAATCAATTGCCAACCTAGTTTGGGAAAGTTATTTTGTCCATTAGATCCTGAGATTCATTCTGAATTCTGAATTACTGATCTTCATTCATTGATTCAAAAAGTATTTATTAAAACATTTTCCTGTGCCAGGCACTTTGCTAAATACTAGGCTTATGAAGTTGAATAAGTCAAATTTAGTCACTATTGCAAAGACTTCAAACACAGTCTAGAAGAAACAGTGATAAAAAATTCTTCAAAAAAATTGTGGTAGTATGTTTAGAGGGAAAATACAAGATAGCTAGATGCACAGGCAGGGTTACTAAATTCATACTTGGGGATCAGCGAGGCCTTCCCAGAGTGGGTGAAATTTAAGCTAAGGTCTTAAATGAATGGTAGTAATAGCAGCAGCAGCAGTACAACTAGTAATAGTACCAATAGTACTAGTACTAATTGTAGTAGCAGTGGTAGTAGTAGTAGTAGGAAGAGAAGGAGGGGTAAGTGTGTTTCAAATGCTTGCCTTTTCCAGGCACTCTTCTGAGCTCTTGACCTAAAGTATCTCACTTTGGCCTCACAACAATCTCACAAGACAGTTACTTTTTCTAATCCCATTTTATAAATCAGAAGTCTGAGCCACAGAGAGGTCACCACCCCATGTTCCCACAACTAATAAATGGCAGAGCCTGGACTCAAATCCAGACAGAGATTCATTAGCAAGTTCAGCTGAGGGGAAAACAGAGCTGGCAAAAGTATCTGAAAGTAAGGGAACTGCACTTATGAAGGACTGAAAGGGAGCAAGAGAGTGTGGAACATCAAGGAATTGACAGTTGAGTACACTAGAGCACAAAGTGCAAAGGCACTGGGGCAGACAGGGAAAGATGGAGCCGGATGGGCAAGCTGGGCCAGATCATGAAGGACCTTGTAAATTACGTCAAAAATTTGCATTAGCAGAATTTGAGGATTACCCAGTGGTTACATAACAGAGCTTCCTTTTTCTTAGGAGATACTCATTGAATTATTTGGGGTAAAGGGTCATGATGTCTGCAGCTTGCTCTCAAACAGCTCAGCAAACATATAACAACAACAATAATAACTTATATATACTAATAAATATATATTATCTATATTAAATAGATGATGATGATCATGAGAGAGAGAGAGAGATAGGCAGATAGAAAGCAAAGTTTTAGAATCTACCTACCCAGTCTTTTTTTCATGCACAGTTTCTACACACTGGGTATCATTTCTACATAGAATTTTGTACCCTACCCTTTTCATCTCAGTTATAGCTGAAACATTTCCCATATTGCTGAACACCCATCATAAACATTATTTTAATGGCTGCATAAGATTCCTTTTATCAGTTGCTTTTTGTTCTTGTTGTTCTTCTTCTTCTTGACCCCTTTCACCCATTTCTCCCACCCACTACCCCCGAACTTTGACAGCCACTAATCTGTTCTCTATATCTGTGAGCTTGGTTTTTTATTTGGTTTGCTTGGGTTAGAATCCACATATGAGAGAGATCATATGGTATTTGTCTTTCTCTGTCTGACTTATTTCATTTAGCATAATGTCCTCAAGGTCCATCCATGTTGTCAGGCATGGCAAGATTTCATTATCTTTATGGCTGAATAATATTTCATTGTGTATGTGTGTAACTATTTTCTTTATTCATTCAGCAATCAATGTACACTTACCCATTGTTTCCATGTCTTGGCTATTGTAGATAATACTGCAGTGAACATGGGGGTGCAGATATCTTTTTGAGTTAGTGTTTTCATTTTCTTCAAATAAATATTCAGAAGTGGAATTGCTGGATCATATAGTAGTTCTGTTTTTAATTTTATGAGGAATTTCTACACTGTTTTCCATTCTGGCTGCACTGATTTACATTCCT
The DNA here is from genome assembly GCF_039906515.1 of Pseudorca crassidens. Taxonomy (NCBI): domain Eukaryota; kingdom Metazoa; phylum Chordata; class Mammalia; order Artiodactyla; family Delphinidae; genus Pseudorca; species Pseudorca crassidens. The sequence continues at coordinate 6,542,491 of NC_090308.1, forward strand.
AGAACAGTGCACGAGAGCTCCCTTTTCTTCACATCCTCACCAACACTTGTTATTTATCTTCTAATAGCCATTCTAGCAGGTGTGAGGTGACACCTCGTTGTGGTGTTGATTTGCATTTCCCTGGTGGTTAGTGATGCTGAGCATCTTCTCATGCACCTGTTAGGCATCTGCATGTCCTCTTTGGAAAAATGTTTACTCAGAATCTTCTACCTATTTTTTAAATCAGATTGTTTATTTGCTGTTGAGTTGTATGAGTACTTTAGATATTTTGGATATTAACCCCTTATCAGAGATATGACTCGCAAATATCTTCTCCCATTCACTCAGTTACATGTCTTAAGGTTTTCAATATACAGGCCTTTCACCTCCTTGGTTAAATTTATACCTAGGATTTTATTCTTTTTAATGAAATCGTAAATGGGATTGTTTTGTTAATTTCTGTTTCTGATAATTCGTTATTAGTGCATAGAAACGTGATAGATTTTTGTGTAATGATTTTTGTATCCTGCAACTTTACTGAGTAGTGACAGACATTGGTCTTGCACACCATGGCAAAAATGTGGGGCAGCAACTAAACGAGCTCTGAATACGGTCGGTGGAAATGAGGGCACATTGGAGGATTAGGAAAATCTTTTATTAAAACCATAGACTTAATGAGAATGGTAAGGCACAAGCAGGGAATAGCTAGAGAAAAAGATGGGAAATGAAGTTTCCTAGGCGGCTGACGCTCTGCCAGATGCTCCTCCATTTGACAACAGAGGGGTTTACTAGAGTCTGTTTTGTTTGAATCCTGAGTGGCAACAAAATGTTAATCATGTGTTACTTGCCTTATTCTAGGCAACTGTTAATTTTCTGGGCTTTTTAAACATGAATCAGAATTAGATGTGGGATTTCTTATTGCTTATGAGAAATTCAGTCAACATTTCTCAGGTTTAACCAATTGAGGCTGACATCTGCCTTGTAGCATCCTCGAGAATCCACTTTCTCTTGGTAAATGAACTGGTGTTATACAAGAAATGGTGCAAAGGCCCTTATATCTATGTTCATTTCAGTTGCAGCCTATCATATGCTATACTTGTGTTCTTACTAAGAATTAGGAGCAGATCAGAGGACGATGTTTCAGAAAGCTTCAACAAGGAGATTTTCTGACAGATCAGTAAATGCCACCCTATGGTGTAGGACACATTCCTGATGATTTTCCTCAGTGGGTGAAGCAGAAGATCATTTTAATGATTAAAAACCCGTGCTTACCACCCTTGCTGTGGAGGAGAAGAATCTGATCTCTCAACTCTTGCCTCGGTGTTGCTATCACTACTTACAAAGCTGTTGAAATGCTGACACAGTTCTTTAATCAAGTTGTCCAGTTCCCTGGAAAATCTCCCCGGCACATCTCAGCATGAGCGTTTGCTCTGTGAAGTCACTGGAATAGCTTCGTGCGGATTGTTGACTGGCCGACTGAGGGTCTGGCTGCCCCTTTAAATTACAGGCCCTGTACTTGGAGCATTTCTGAAGACTTCTCAGTGGTTTGGGAACAGGAAAATGCATAGTGGTCTGATCATAAAAAGGCGTACCTGAAACCTTTGACCATACAGAGCAAGCTATATTCTTAGTTTTCTGAAGGAAAGTCTCAGGATACCCTCTCTAGGAGAAAGAATGCTATTATTAACGTGTAATTATGACAGAGTTATTTATTTATTTATTTAATTTTTTAAAAACATCTTTATTGGAGTATAATTGCTTTACAATGGTGTGTTAGTTTCTGCTTTATAACAAAGTGAATCAGTTATACATATACGTATGTTCCCATATCTCTTCCCTCTTGCATCTCCCTCCCTCCCACCCTCCCTATCCCACCCCTCTAGGTGGTCACAAAGCACCAAGCTGATCTCCCTGTGCTATGCGGCTGCTTCCCACTAGCTATCTATTTTACGTTTGGTAGTGTATACATGTCCATGCCACTCTCTCACTTCGCCCCAGCTTACCCTTCCCCCTCCCCGTATCCTCAAGTCCGTTCTCTAGTAGCTCTGTGTGTTTATTCCCGTCTTACCCCTAATTTATTTATTTTTAAAGTAAACTTTTTACAATTTGTGAACATGTACAAGCTTCACAAATCTTGTTTATGCCTTGGTGCATTTTTATTACTTTACTGGGGTATAATTGACAAATCATACAGATCACCCAGTGTAAGTGTACAGTTAGAAAGTAAATATGTACCATCATCACACACAGTTTTAGAATGCTTCTGTCACCCTAAAAAGTTTCCTCCTGCATATTTAAGACATCCCCACTCCCCTCCTCAGCCCCAGGCAATCAGTGATCTGTTCTCTGCTTATAGAGTTTTGCCTTGTCTAGAAATTCCGTATAAATGGAATCATACAATATACAATCTGTCATCTGGCTGATTTCCCTCAGCATAATTATTTTGAGATTTTTTTCAGAGTTGTTGTGTGTATCTGTCTTCTTGATGAGCAAAATCCCACTGAATGGATATGAAGCATTTGGTTTATCTGCTCACCAGTTCATGGACATTTGTATTGTTTCTAGTTGAGATTATTATGACTTGAGCTATGGGCATTTGTATACAAGTCTTTGTGTGGTTAAATACTTTCGTTTCTCTCAGTTGGACACCTCGGAGAGGAATCACTGGGTCCTATGGTCATATGTGTTTAACATTTTAAAAAATTACTTAAATATTTTCAGTGTGGCTGTAACATTTTACAGCCCCATCAGAGCACAGGGGTTCCAGTTTCTCCACCTCTTCACCAACTTGATATTTTCAGTCTTTTTCATTCTAGCCATTTTAGTGGGTATGTAGTGGTCTTTTACTGTGGTTTTAAGCTACATCTCTCCAATTACTAGTGCTATTCAGCATCTTTTTCATGTGCTTATTAACCAGTCATATATGTTGTTTAGTGAAATCTCTTTTCAAATATTTTACCTAATTATGGCATTTTTTAAATCATACAACATGCTGGAATGTTTGCTGTGTACAGTAAAAGAACTCGCCCCACTGAGCTTTTAAAGCATTTTATGTGATACAAAAATGATGCACCATGGTCGTGTCAGTTAAGAGATATTTGTATACAAAACAATATTTTTCATAGCTAATGAGATTCTAAATCTAACTGTTGGCATCAAAATCATTATTGTTCTCCCATTTGGTTCTTCATTTTGTTATAGATTTGTTCATAATTCATGGTTAAAAAAGCATAAAAGCTGTCTACCTCACAAGGGGCTGAGCTGCATCTCCCCTGCAACTTTTCCATGAGAACTACTTATTATTAATTATGATTAAAACAATAACTCTTTAACAAAGCATGAGTAACTTAGATTAATCAGCTGCTTTCCAGGCAGATACTTCCTGCGATCCCTAGGGTTTTTATCAGCAAATTGTAGTAATGACGCTGCTTTGCGCAGTGCTTTTGTTTCAGTGGTAAATATGTGAATCGATTACCCATGAGCCCAGGTCGTGATGTACTGTTGTTTTGTTTTATTCTTTATTATGTTAGGCATCCTAAACAGCAGGGGGCTGATATCTACTACACGGTCACCTTGGAACTTCTAATATGGAAATCTAAATGAATTCTTTGTTACCGTAAATTACAAACAGAACAACAGCAGCCTGCTTCCACACTTATAAATATGTATGTCCTTCCCACCCATGAAATTATGGTGAAGGATAGATCAAAATGAATTAGCACCTGCCAAGGAAATTTGATAGGTCATTCTATGCTGTAATGTTATTCCCTTTTCTTCTGAGTGTGACATAATAGCCAGACCCTGCATCTAGCTCTCCTTCGCCCATTGTGGTTAACAACAGTTCAAATGTGGAAATGAATCACCTGGTATATTACTTCTATGCAGCAGGAAAAATTTAAAACTAAATTTTTACAATCAAAATGAGTTTGACTGTATTTAGACTCTGACTATTGCTAGTGTTTGTAGCTACTGTAGTGTTACGCCATTGTGTATCTAAACGTTGTAAAATCTGTTGCTATGAGCCTCTTAGGTTTTCATAAAAACCCGAAGCTAGCAGTCCTAAAAGTCTATTCACTTGACCATATAATTTTCCTAGCCTTATTGACAGTAAGAATGCTTCCATCATCATAACCTATTGTTTTCACACATCAAAATGCCAAGAAACCATCAAATAAAAATCTCATTACTACCACAAATATTAATCCCAAAATGTTTTTTAAATGTTATGGAATTTTTAAAGGGGGAATCCAAAACACATGGCATAAATTTAAGGTGGAAATGAAACAATTAAAAATAAAGAACTAAATGGTTTATGTTTATAAGCTCAGTATAATTCAGAAAAGAAAGATAAAGAAAGTTAAAATTTAAATAAAGGAAGTAAAAAAAAAAAGAGAACAGAAGATAGCAGGGAAGAGGGAATGTATAGTAAATAAAGGACCAATTTTGACCAAAGAGCAAATACCGACAGAACCCAAACTACTGTAGTAGACTCGTAACTCCTTTCTTCTTGGCTTTATCCTGCATCCTTCTAATGACATCATTTTAAAAATTCGAATGTAATCATATCAGTCATTCATGATAATATTTTTCTACTTAATGGCTTTAAATTTTTTTTTACTTCTTTATTTGTTTGCTTTGAATTTGGCTTGCAACACTCAGCTACTGGCAATGTACATTGTATTCTTACAGAATTATATTGCAATTCAAACTACTTTCCATTGTCCTTGCTCAATTATATATGAGCTTTGCTGTTTCATAAATGGTTCCATCTTCTTGATACTCTCATGAGTTTTCTCTCAATCTCTCATTTCTCTATAAGCCTTCCAGAGTCCCCTTTGGTTCTATGGAACCTGAAACACCAAAATAGACAAATTTTCTTACTGAAAAATTCCCAAACATTCATACATAATACAGCCTTCAAACATAACAAGAATGTTAGTGTTCTTAACACCTTTTGTGACATTTGGTTGTTCATGGTTCCAACTGGGTGTATCTATTCTTTTCCTTTTTTTTTCTTTTGTCTTTCTAACCAAATAGGAGTAATGCTTTTTTTTTTTTTCAGTAAATGCATAGCTATTTTCTTTGCTGGTTGATACAGTTAGAAATAAATTTTATATATGTTTGTTAGTCATAACTCGGGTTCCACATCTGTGATCATCCTTCCAGTTTGCACTGTGGGTTCATGCTCATTCATTATTCGATTTGAAGTGACTCTCTCTCTCTCTCTCTGGTAACTGTTCATGTTTTTGATCATGATACTATGTCTGTTTGGACATGTCCTTGTTATTTATTCACATATTCCAAAACATTTTCCAAATGAGAATGCTTAATGAAACTATCACCCCAATCATACAAGTTTGCATCTGCTAGATCCACAAACTGGTCGCATACCCGTTTGCCACACAGCGTGGTGTGGGGCATGAAAACATTCCACTTCCACAAGATTTTCAAGGTCTGCTTGCCTCTGACGATGTTTTAGATCTGGTCCGTCACACACGCCTAGCAGAGATCATTCAGTTCCCACATTTACAAGGGAAGACATAAAAGATATTAAGAAACCTAACACTTTGATATAAAGGCTTGTGTTTTGTGATAAGAAAATTAAAAATCTGCTTTGGTTTTCAAGCCCTTAAAAATACATCAGAACAGCTTCTGGGAATTTGTCGACTCTGCTGGGCCTCAGCCTGATTCTGTGATTCTCTGAGCTACCCTGACGCTCAGTGCTTCCCAGCCCATCTTCTCCCTGCAACTTGATTGGAAACTTCTGGAGTGCCCAGGGTGAAGTCTGAAACTGGCCCACGAACTCAAAAGGCCAAGAGAGACTGAAGAAAGAGGCTGCCCACTCCTGATTGATATTGTGGCTGGTCACCAATTTGAAGGAAATTCTGTGATTCTTTGGATTTGCTTGTCTACTCTTGGAGCCGTGGGGCTGACAGGGTCTTGGTGCTCCAGCCAGGTGTCAGGCCTGTGCCTCTGAGGTGGGAGAGCCAAGCTCAGGACATTTTTCCACCAGGGACCTCCCATTTCCATGTAATATCAAACGGCGAAAGCTCTCCCAGAGATCTCCGTCTCGACGCTAAGACCCAGCTCCACTCAATGACCAGCAAGCTACAGTGCTGGACACCCTGTGCCAAACAACTAGCAAGACAGAAACACAACTCCACCCATTAGCAGAGGGGCTGCCTAAAATCATAATAAGGTCACAGACACCCCAAAATCCACCACTGGACATGGTCTTGCCCACCAGAAAGACAAGATCCAGCGTCATGCACCAGAACACAGGCACCAGTCCCCTCCACCAGGAAGCCTACACAACTCACTGAACTAACCTTAGCCACTGGGGACAGACACCATAAACAACGGGAACTACGAACCTGCAGCCTGCCAAAAGGAGACACCAAAACACAGTAAGTTAAGCAAAATGAGAAGACAGAGAAACACACAGTAGATGAAGGAGCAAGATAAAAACCCACCAGACCTAACAAATGAAGAGGAAATAGGCAGTCTACCTGAAAAAGAATTCAGAATAATGATAGTAAAGATGATCCAAAATCTTAGAAATAGAGTGGAGAAAATACAGGAAACAAGGACCTAGAAGAACTAAAGAACAAACAAACAATGATGAACAACACAATAAATGAAATTAAAAATTCTCTAGAAGGAATCAATAGCAGAATAACTGAGGCAGAAGAACGGATAAGTGACCTGGAAGATAAAATAGTGGAAATAACTACTGCAGAGCAGAATAAAGGAAAAAGAATGAAAAGAATTGAGAACAGTCTTAGAGGCCTCTGGGAAAACATTAAATGCACCAACATTCAAATTATAGGGGTCCTAGAAGAAGAAGAGAAAAAGAAAGGGACTGAGAAAATATTTGAAGAGATTATAGTTGAAAACTTCCCTAATATGGGAAAGTAAACAGTCAATCAAGTCCAGGAAGTGCAAAGAGTCCCATACAGGATAAATCCAAGGAGAAACATGCCAAGAAACATATTAATCAAGCTATCAAAAATTAAATACAAAGAAAAAATATTAAAATCAGCAGGGAAAAACAACAAATAACATACAAGGGAATTTCCATAAGGTTAACAGGTGATCTTTCAGCAGAAACTCTGCAAGCCAGAAGGGAGTGGCAGGACTTATTTAAAGTGATGAAAGGGAAAAACCTACAACTAAGATTACTCTACCCAGCAAGGATCTCATTCAGATTCCACAGAGAAAATAAAACCTTTACAGACATGCAAAAGCTAAGAGAATTCAGCACCACCAAACCAGCTTGACAGCAAATGCTAAAGGAATTTCTCTAGGCAGGAAACACAAGAAAAGGAAAAGACCTACAATAGCAAACCCAAAACAAGTAAGAAAATGGTAATAGGAACATACATATCGATAACTACCTTAAATATAAATGGATTAAGTGCTGCAACCAAAAGACACAGACTGGCTGAATGGATACAAAAACAAGGCTCATATATATGCGGTCTACAAGAGACCCACTTCAGACCTAGGGACACATACAGACTGAAAGTGAGGGGATGGAAAAAGATATTCCATGCAAATGGAAATCAAAATAAAGCTGGAGTAACAATACTCATATCAGATAAAATAGACTTTAAAATAAAAACTGTTACAAGAGACAGGGAAGGACACTAAGTAATGGTAAAGGGATCAATCCAAGAAGAAGATATAATAATTATAAATTTATATGCACCCAGCATAGGAGCACCTCAGTACATAAGGTAACTGCTAAGAGCTCTAAAAGAGGAAATCGACAGTAACACAATAATAGTGGCGGACTTTAACACCTCACTTACACCAATGGGCAGATCATCCAAACAGAAAATTAATAAGGAAGCACAAGCTTTAAAAGAGACAATACACCAGATAGATTTACTTGATATTTATAGGACATTCCATCCAAAAACAACAGAATACACTTTCTTCTCAAGTGCTCATGGAACATTCTCCAGGATAGATCATATCTTGGGTCACAAATCAAGCCTTGGTAAATTTAAGAACATTGAAATTGTATCAGGTATCTTTTCTGACCACAATGCTATGAGACTATATATCAGTTACAGGAAAAAAATCTGTAAAAAATACAAACACATGGAGGCTTAATAATGTACTACTAAATAACCAAGAGATCCCTGAAGAAGTCAAAGAGGAAATCAAAAAATACCTAGAAACAAATGACAATGAAAACATGATGACCCAAAACCTATAGGATGCAGCAAAAGCAGTTCTAAGAGGGAAGTTTATCGGAATACAATCCTACCTCAACAAACAAGAAACATCTCAAATAAACAACCTAACCTTACACATAAAGCAGTTAGAGAAAGAAGAACAAAAAAAACCCCCAAAGTCAGCAGAAGGAAAGAAGTCAAAGATCAGATCAGAAATAAATGAAAAAGAAGGAAATGATAGCAAAGATCAATTAAACTAAAATCTGGTTCTTTGAGAAGATAAACAAAATTGATAAACCATTAGCCAGATTCATCAAGAAAAAAAGGGAGAAGACTCAAATCAATAGAATTAGAAATGAAAAAGGAGAAGTAACAACTGACCCTGGAGAAATACAAAGGATTATGAGAGATTACTACAAGCAACTATATACCAATAGAATGGACAACCTGGAAGAAATGGACAAATCCTTAGAAAAGCACAACCTTCCGAGGCTGAAACAGGAAGAAATAGAAAATATAAATAGACCAGTCACAAGCACTGAAATTGAAACTGTGACTGAAAATCTTCCAACAAACAAAAGCCCAGGACCAGATGGCTTCACAGGTGAACTCTATCAAACATTTAGAGGAGAGCTAACATCTGTCCTTCTCAAACCTTTCCAAAATGTATCAGAGGGAGAAACACTCCCCAACTCATTCTACAAGGCCACCATCACCCTGATACCAAAACCAGACAAAGATGTTACAAAGAAAGAAAGCTACAGGCCCACGTCACTGATGAACATAGATGCAAAAATCCTCAACAAACTACTAGCAGACAGAATCCAACAGCACATTAAAAGGAACACACACCATGATCAAGTGGGGTTTATCCTGGAAATGCAAGCTTTCTTCTATATACATAAATCAATCAATGTGATAAACCATATTTACAAATTGAAGGAGAAAAGCCATACGATCATCTCAATAGATGCAGAAAAAGCTTTCAACAAAATTCAACACCCATTTATGATAAAAAAAAAAAAAACCCTTCAGAAGGTAGGCATAGAGGGGACTTACCTCAACATAATAAAGGCCATATATGACAAACCCACAGCCAACATCGTTCTCAATGGTGAAGAACTAAAACCATTTCCACTAAGGTCAGGAACAAGACAAGGTTGCTCACTCTCACCACTGTTATTCAGCATAATTTTGGAAGTTTCAGCCACAGCAGTCAGAGAGGAAAAATAAATAAAAGGAATCCAAATCAGAAGAGAAGAAGTAAAGCTGTCAGTGTTTGCAGATGACATGATGCTATCTATACATAGAGAATCCTAAAGATGCTACCAGAAAACTACTAGAGCTAATCAGTGAATTTGGTAAAGTAGCAGGATACAAAATTAATGCACAGAAATCTCTTGCATTGCTATACACTAATGATGAAAAACCGGAAAGAGACACTAAGGAAACTACCATTTACCACTGCAACAAAAATAATAAAATACCTAGGAATAAACTTACCTAAGGAGACAAAAAACCTGTATGCAGAAAACTATAAGACCCTGATGAAAGAAATTAAAGATGATACAAACAGATAGAGAGATATACCATGTTCTTGGATTGGAAGAACCAACGTTGTCAAAATGACTATACTACCCAAAGCAATCTACAGATTCAGTGCAATCCCTATCAAACCACTATGTCATTTTCACAGAACTAGAGTAAAAAATTTCACAATTTGTGTGGAAACACAAAATACCCCAAATAGCTGAAGCAATATTGAGAACGAAAAATGGAGCTGGAGGAATCAGGCTCTTGGACTTCAGACTATACTACAAAGCTACAGTAATCAAGACAGTATGGTACTGGCACAAAAACAGAAATATAGATCAGTGGAACAGGATAGAAAGCCCAGAGATAAACCCACGCACATATGGTCACCATATTTTTGATAAAGGAGGCAAGAATATACCATGGAGAAAAGACAGCCTCTTCAATAAGTGATGCTGGGAAACCTGGACAGCTACATGTAAAAGAATGAAATTAGAACGCTCCTTAATGCCATACAGAAAAATAAACTCAAAATTGCTTAAAGACCTAAATGTAAGGCCAGACACTATATAAGTCTCAGAGGAAAACATAGGCAGAACACTCTATGACATAAATCACAGCAGGATCCTTTTTGATCCATCTCCTAGAGAAATGGAAATAAAACCAAAGTTAAACAAATGGGATCTAATGAAATTTAAATCTTTTGCACAGCAAAGGAAACCATAAATAGGATGAAAAGACAACCCTCCAAATGGGAGAAAATATTTGCAAATGAAGTAACTGACAAGAGATTAACCTCCAAAATTTAGGAGCAGCTCATGCAGCTCAATTTGTAAAAAACAAACAACCCAATCCAAAAATGGGCAGAAGACCTAAATAGACATTTCTTCAAAGAAGATATATAGGTTGCCAACAAACATATGAAAGAATGCTCAACATCACTAATCATTAGGGAAATGGAAATCAAAACTGCAATGAGGTATCTCCTCACACCTGTCAGAATGGCCATCGTCAGAATATCTACAAACAGTAAATGCTGGAGAGGGTGTGGAGAAAAGGGAACCCTCTTGACTGTTGGTGGGAATGTAAATTGATACAGCCACTATGGAGAACAGTATGGAGGTTCCTTAAAAAACTAAAAATAGAACTACCATATGACCCAGCAATCCCCCTATTGGGCATATACCCTGAAAAAACCATAATTCAAAAAGAGTCATGTACCACAATGTTCATTGCAGCTCTGTTTACCATAGCCAGGACATGGAAGCAACCTAAGTGTCCATTAACAGATGAATGGATAAAGAAGATGTGGCACATATATACAGTGGAATATTACTCAGCCATAAAAAGAAACAAAATTGAGTTATTTGTAGTGAGTTGGATGGACCTAGAGACTGTTATATGGAGTGAAGTTAAGTCAGAAAGAGAAAAACAAATACCATATACTAACATATATATGTGGCATCTAAAAAAAAAAATTGGTTCTGAAGAACCTAGGGGCTGGACAGGAATAAAGATGCAGACGTAGAGAATGGACTTGAGGACACGGGGAGGGGGAAGGGTAACCTGGGACGAAGTGAGAGAGTGGCATGGACATAGATACACTACCCAATGTAAAATAGGTAGCTAGTGGGAAGCAGCCACATAGAACAGCGAGATCAGCTTGGTGCTTTGTGACCACCTAGAGGGTGGGATAGGGAGGGTGGGAGGGAGACGTAAGAGGGAGGAGATATGGGGATATATGTATATGTATAGCTGATTCCCTTTTTATAAAGCAGAAAGTAACACACCATTGTTAAGCATTTATACTCCAATAAAGATGTTTATATATATATATATTAGAACAAGCATAGCTAAGTGAAGCTTGTGAGTGGGTGTGATTCTGTTTGAACATCCAATAATAAGATATTCTCCCACAGAACACCTTTCATGTTCAGGAAAATTAATCTATGGTTAAAGAACATGTGAAACAACGTAATTGTTAATGATACGTATCCATTTCCTCCCATCTGAACTCAGAACCTGGGCTCAGAGTGCCAAGAGTCCCTTACATGCTCCTTAGTGACCTCACCGCTCCTTAGGCAGGTTATTACCGGTGAGTCTGCGGTGCGGAGGACGGCATCCCTTGTCGGCTTGTTAGTGGAGCCTGTGGCTGCTAGTGTGTGTCTCAGCAATGGGAGCCAGTGGGGGAATGTGCTTCTCTTATTCGCCCAGAAAGTCCAGCCTTCTTCCAAATCCTCCTGATTCGGCTCCAGCCTAGCAGAGAGGGATGGTGTTTGCATAATGTCACACAGCACGACTCTATGTGCATATGGGAGCTCAAAGTACAGATAAAGGTTAACAGTACTCCTGTGTTCTGAGCTTGGGGAATGGCGGAGCTCTTGACACAAAGGCCTTCGGAGATTTCACTATTTTTTCTTTTCTTTTTAATAAAAGTTCCATGTTAACTACTAACATGTACAGATGGGTGTAGAGTGGAAAGTGTCTGTTTCCTCTCACACCATTTTGTCCAGTTCAGTACTCCCAGTCCTCAGAGCTAAGCACCATTAATAGTTTCTTGTGTCTACTTAGAAATGTTACACAAGTATACGTGTATACAAATGTGCAATATGTGTGTGCTTGTATTTCTTTCACAAATGTTGACAAATATTATCCTACAGTCTATTCTCATCTACCTCTTGATTTTTTTCACTTTATTAACATCTAGATATCCTCCTAAATCAGTATGGAAAGTTCTACCTTATTTTTGTAAATAGCTACACAATAATATATTGTATAGCTGTGCTGTAATTTTTTAATAAGATCCTTATGGATGGATATGTGGAAGTCTCCAACATGTAAGATATTATAAATAATGCTTAATGAACATCTTTGTTCATGTCTTAGTCTGCTCTGGCTGCCATAAGAACATATCATATACTGGGTGTCCTGAAAAACAGAAATTTATTTATCACAGTTATAGAGCCTGGGAAGTCCAAGATCAAGGTGCCAGCAGATTCAATTCTGGTGAAAGCCCTCTCAAGAATTTCTTGCAGTTGGCCACCTTCTCACTGTGTCCTCACATAGAGAGAGAGAGGGGGAGAGAGAGAAAATTTTCAGATCTCTCTTCCTCTTCTTATAAAGACACTAATGCTATCATGGGAGACCTACCATCATGATTTCATCTAAACCTGATTGCCTCCCAAAGGCCCTACATCCAAGCACCATCACAGTGGAAGTGAAGCCTTCCTCTTTGTGAAGACAAACATTCATTCAGTTCATAGTATTTCATATATATTTGCATCCTTGAGTAAAATATGTTATAAAACATCTTGTTAGAAATTATATTGCTGGGTCAAATAATAAATGCACTGCATTTTTATAAACACTGATAAATTGCTCCCAGCAAGCAGTACATGAGAATACTAGCTCTGTATCATCTCCACTCTGTTAATTGTTCAGCTTTTAAATATGTTCCAATCCAGTAGACAAATAATGGAATCTCATTGCATTTTTTAAAAAATTAATAGAGCTTGAACATCTTTCAAAAGATTATTGACCACTTATATTTTGGTCCTTTGAATTACTTAAATCTTTTTGTTTATTTTTGTATTGAGTTATTTGTCATTTTTCTAATTGATTTTAAGATCTTTTTATATATTTAGGAAACTAGTCTTGCGATATATATTGCTTGTACTCTTCCCAGTTTGCTGTTTGACTACTGGAGTGTTCCAGTTACCTACTGCTTCGTGAGAAATTATCCCATGTCTTTAAAAAAAACGAATTTTACTTCTCAAAATTCTAAGGGTTGTGCATTTGGACAGAGCACAGTGAGGATAGTGTGATTCTCTGTGTGATACCACACCTAGCTAAGAAGTTAAGGTGGCTGGTGGCTGGCTGGAATGGCTTGACCAGGGTCATAGTTCTGGGACCTTGTGTCAGCTAAGTGTCTTGGGTTTCCTCAATGTAGATAGACATAGGGCTGTCCTTCCCACGTAGCCCCTCCACAAGATCTCTAAATCTGGTATCTCCTGCAGAGTAGCTGGACTTCTAACTTAGCAGCTCAGGACTTCCAAGAGTGCAAAGGCAGGAGCTTTGTTCTGAAACGTCTATCACATCCTGTTGGTTAGAACAGGTTATACACCCTGCCCAGATTCAAGAGGAGGGAGCTCTACAAGCGCAGCTTTCTACAAGGCATGGGGTTTTTTGGCGACCACCAATATAGCAGACTACCAGAAGGGATTTGGGGTGTTTTTTTGGTTTGTTAGTTTTATTGTCATGGGAAATTTTAAAATCTTTTCTTGGTAGTCAGATACTACTTCTTTAAGGCTTCTGGTTTTAGTGCCACCTTAGAAAGGATTGCACTATTCCAAAACTACAAAACTTTCATTCATTGTTTCTTTTAATACTTTCAGTGCTTTGATTTTTTTCACATTTAAATTTTTGTCTCATCTAGATTCGCTTTATTTTTAAAGATGAAATGGAGATATGAATTAAACTATTTTTTGTTTATTTCAGTGCTGTCTATGGAATAATCCTTCATTTCCCACTGAGTTGAAGCAGCATCTTTATTATATACTAAATTCCAATATTGATGTGTGTTTATTGCCAAACTCTTTATTTGCTACTCTTCCTGAATTTCCCTACATCAGCAATAATGCCACACTGTTGTGAATGGTAGATTTTTTCAATGTTTTGAAATACATGGAAAACAGAGAGACATTTTCCAGGGTTGGGTGACATGAGATGGACAGAAGAAGCTCTTGCAAGAGGTGAGACATCTAGCTGGGTGCAGCAGCTCAGAAAGAGAAATGGCTAAGAAAACACAACCCCTGGCCTCACCACTTCCTTTTCTATAGAATACGGGAAGGAGATTTAAGCCTTCTTTTAGATACTAAAATAAAACATGACCAAGGAGACTATATGACTGTGTTCATCAGAATTATTTTTGGTGGGTACAACTAAAATCACTCTATCTGGTGGTCCCACTCTATCAGCAGTTCCCAGCTGTGGACTTGTGTCAGCTGTATGTCATGGGTGACTCCTTCATTCCTCACTAGGGCAGTCTAGGTAGGATGGGATGGGATGGGACAGGCTCATGGGTCACAGGTCTTGGCTTCTTCTCTAGGACTGCCCTTACCTGTTTTCCCTCATCTTCTGGTTCCTTCAGAAAATGGGGCAAATGAAAAGAAATGTTCTCCTGAGTTAGAGAAAGTTAATTTTATATATGTATGTGTTTATAGATCACACCCCACACAAAGTTATTATAATATTATTGACTATATTCCCTGTGCTGTACGTTATATCCCTGTGACTTATTTATTTTATAACTGGTGTACAATCTATAAAAATATCAAATCACTATGCTGTACACCTGAAACTAATATAATATTGTAAGTCAACTGAACTTACATAAAATTTGCTTTGAAGTACATGATTTTACTGCTGCATGAATAGTTGCAAAGTATTATTGGTACTGATTTCTTCACTGAAAATAGCTCCTTATAGCAGTACCAATCTATATTATTAATGTACAGAAAAGATTATTTAAATATTTCACAATTGCCAAGGAAATACTGGCATCTATAACCATGATAAAAGTCATTAAAGCACTGAGTCATTCTTTCATTAATTCACTTACCAAGTAGTTATGATATGTTCCCTCTATTACAGAGTATGTATAGAAATGTATGACCACAGAGGCAGGATCTCCTCTGGTCAGGTAAAACCTGCTTTTAGGGAGGAAAAATGTTCATACTTTTTTCAGCAAGTGAGAGTCATCCCGTGTCCTGAAAGCTTAGGAAGGGTTTTGATCAGAACCACCCTGCAATCATGCTAAATTTCATATGTCCAAATTATAGAACTGCTGCTTCTTTCTTTGAAAAGAGCTCTACTGATTTTTGCGATAATTACATAAAAATCTGGATTTTAAATTAAACTCTTAGATTTTTAAAAATCACTTCAGGCAGAAGAAGGATGTAGTAAAATGTGGAATAAAATATTTTTAACCTCTGCCAAAATAATTTCATACCATTTTACTGTACTTCTGTCATCAAATAGAATTCACTAAATCTCCAGAGTACAGTTTACTTGTCAAATAGCAGGAGATGCTTTAGAAGGTTTAGAAGATAGGACTGTGCTGTAAGTAACTGACAGTGTGGGAGGAGAGAGAAGGAACACAGAGAAGAATTTGCAGTGGACGACATAGGCTGTGTAAACAAGGTACTGACTGTGGATCCAGCAGATTCTCTGAGACCAAGACTCCTCTAGGTGTGGTATGTGCACCTGTGATCAGACCCCAAGACTCTCACTTGCTCTACTGGTTCTTGGTGATTCAGAGTTAAATTGATTAAATACTGTTGTTCACACATATTTCACAAATTATGAATTTTGTGTTTCAGTTTCATAGAAAATCCTTTATGTTCTTAAAGTTATCTGTGCTAAAAGGCCCATTGTGGTCTTAACCTCAGGAAATACGCAGAACTGTGCAGACAGGCCTGGCTCACGTTCCATGTCACTTACATGTTCCATGTCACTTACTTATTGTTTATGTTTATTCTACCATTGTCCTTTCCTGTATCTCCAATGTACACACATAAAAATAAGTCAATGGTACAATGTTTTATTTTAAGCACTAAAGTAAAGATGAAAATATGAAAATAAATTCTATAATTTAGAATAACTTAGCAAATATAAATTGTGAACAAAATTTCAGTACAAATATAGACTTATGTGTCTGTATGTGTAAGGATTAGACATCTGCAAGTGTGGTTATTTTGCAGAAATGATTTTTAAGTGTATATAGTAGTAACAATGTTAATTACCTTAACAATGAATAATCCATGCAACACTTGTCTTCTGTTATCTTTTTTTTTCAAATAGTGGCAAAGCCATTGAAGCTTTTGCCTCATTTTTAGTCAAAGCACACTGAAGTTTCTGTTAAACTACTGAAATTGTTCAAAAACCAGCACAAATAATGCACTCCAAAATGAAGTAAAGCAGTTTAGTCTCTAAAGGCAAAAAAAAAGAACAAAACCATAGAAATTTTACTTAAAATTACACTCCTCAGAGAGAAACTGAATATAACTCACACTGTTCCCTAGAAGGTTATAAAATCAATCACAAAATTAATAGCAAAAGAAGCTCTTGGAAATAGCATTTATCATCTGACCAAGAGCAATCAAAATGGAGCCTCAGAGTAGTGTCTTCCTCTTGCCCTTGGGTAGGATCCAGCCTATCTCCTTGAGAGGTCTCCGACCTACAGCAAAGTGAAGCTGGCTGACTCCAAAGTGCTACCCACACACACACGCCGAAGTCCACTGATGCTGATGCTAGAGTCCAGGAAATGCTGTCAACATTTGGAGGGGGATTTGCTTTCAACATGGAATCCTACCCATGTTTTTATTAAGTGTATAAGTCTACTAGTCAAGGTTCTTCAGCGAATCTCTCTCTCTCTCTCTATATATATATAGATAGATACATACATACATACATACATATATGTGTGTGTATATATATATACATATATATATATATATATACACACACTAGGGAGAGATTGATTTCTTGGGAGGAATTGGCTCACACAATTACAGAGGTCCAGAAGCCCCATGACCTGCCATCCGCAAGCTGGGGACCCAGGCTTGCCAATGGTGTAATTCCAGTCTGAGTACAAAGGCCTGAGAACCAGGGGAGCCGCTGGTATAAATCTTAGATCAAGGGCAAGAGAAAACTGATGTCCCAGATCAGACAGGTAGGCAGGAAGACAAAAAGGGACAGATTCTGCCATCCTCCACCTTTTTATTCTATTCAGTCCCTCAACAGATTGGATGAGGCCCACCAGCATTGGAGAGGGCAACATGCTTTATCTAGTCCAAAGATGCAAATGTCAGTCTCAACCAGAAACATCCTCACAGGTACACCCAGACACAGTGGTTAATCTGGGTGCCCAGCCAGGTTGATACATAAAATTAACCATCCTAGTAAGCAAGTAAAGACATATGCAGATGAGAAGAATCCAGAAATTTTTACCTCCCATGCAGCTTTTCTGAAAATATTTACTATGTGATCTAGACTCCAACAAAGACAAGGAAATCAACAACAAAAAAAGCACAGGCAATTCAGAGGAAATAAAAAGAATTACTAGAGGAGAAAAAAATGACCTAAAAATCTATTCCTAAAGAAATAAAGTTGAGACCCAAGGTAAAGGAAGATAGGGTATTCAGTAAGAAAATTCCAGAAAGACATCTTGGTGGCAGACCTGAAAAGGAAGGAGTTCTTTTAGAACAATCAATTAATGAAACGGTAAAAGAGCTAGAAGAGCTTAGTGTTCAGACAGAGAAGACATGTTTATTCTGTCAACAAGAAGAAAGAAAGGCAATTTGACACTCAAGAAAAGGAGAAGTTTGTAGCAGAAAACTATCCATGTATAAAGCAAAAAGACAAAAGTAGTTAATTGAGTACAAGAAATAGTAATTCATTTGATGTGAATTTTGGAAACTTCCTCCTTTGAATGACCCATGTTTCGTAACATAGGAGTGGGACTCCTCCTTAAATTCCAACCAGAGAATACAATTGGCATAAATTTAGTATTATGAATGTGTTTATTTAACTTAATTTCCAGAATATACCTTTAGGCAAAGCATGGAAGATATAACCATTTCAGAACAAAAGGTAAATGTTACAGATCTTGAAAATATAAAAATAATGGTGGAGCTGAAGAAACCTCAGAAGTGAGGGGGAAGGGATGGAGACACCACACAGACCCTCATTTCTTCATTTTACATTATGGATGGTGAGGATAGGACCAAGTTACTGGGTCAGGGGGTAGATAAGTCTTAAAAATCAACATATGTTCGCAACTAAGACCCGGTGCAACCAAATAAATAAATATAAATAAATAAATATTTTTTAATTAAAAAAATCAACATATGTTTAAGGTAAAGCATCAGTCAATGTAAGAGTTGAAAATAAAAATGATAACTAAAAACTGGGGTGGGAAGAAATCAGTAGTGGAGAGTCATCCCCTTGGGGACGTTTAGCCTCTGCTGCTCTGATCTGATCTTCGTTCTCACCCCCTCAGCCCTCCTGTTCCTTTGCCCTTGTCCTCCAGACCTTAGAGTCTGTCATCAGGAAGTTCTCTGTATCCTTCATCTCTGCACATCCCTTCCCTCCTTACCTCTCTAAGCAAGTCAAGCTGTGTAATTCTGAGGCAAATGATTGGCCAGCTCTTTTGACCACAAATCTAAGCTACGATTTTCAGTCGGCCTTACTAGCAACAGAATATAAGTTCACGTTCCCTGTCTTACCCTTTTTTTCTGTCTCTAAATTGATTAGCAACTCAACAAATAAGGCTGAACATTCATTCACCCTCAAAACCACATGACCCTCAGAGGCTGCAGGGAAGCCCACGGCTGTTCGCTGTCAGCTGGGAAACCAGCTACTGCACTTGCCTCTTTGACTCAGTACACCTTGACTTCTGTTTCCTTCAACAGGCCAAAGTTTTCACTTTCTTGACTCAGCCAGCGTCCATCCAGTGGTGCTGACAAAGGTTTAAGGATCAGATCTCCGAGGAAAATAGCCTCCTCACCCATTACCTTGTCTCATCATACCTGCCCTGCTTCATCTCCACTTTAATCTCTTCAGAACTGCTGAGTGGATTTTCCTTCCTACTCACAACCCACTTAAGAGTTAACCCAGTTAAGAGTTTCCAGCCTCTTAAGTGTACTCGTTCAGTTTCCACCAACTAAGCTGCCTAAATGCCCTCCAGGGGTCTTCCACGTTCCTTCACCTGTAACTCTTGCTTGTCCTTCGGTGCTTAGATTCTCCAGAAGGCCTTTCCTCACACCCTGTCCCTTGTCCCCACTGTGCCCTTACTCATTCATTTATTTGCTCATCTATTTATTCAGTTATTTGCTTAACAAATATTCATTGAGGCACAAGTAGGCACCACAACCAACTACAGGTGGGGAAGAGCATGAGGAAAGATTAGCTGGGCAATCTCATTAACCTCAGAAGCTGAACTGGGAACTTGGGTCTCCAGGTAATGCAGCAGTTTTGTGTTGTGGACTCTCAGCGTTATTAATATCCTCAGTGCAGGCAGGTCAGGCCACAATTAGCAAGCTCCAGCTTCATGAGACCAGTGTTGCAGAGTGTATTCATTTTCTTTTGCCAGCCACTCAGCTCTCTCTCTTGCTGACTCCAAGTCAGTGGGAAAAAGAGAAAAATTGCCTGGCTCAGTAAAGTTGGAAGGAGGTTTGATCAAGGTGTTTAATAACTAGGGTTGGAATTCAATTTTGAATTTTCCTGCTGTGGCAGTTAAATGTGAGCCTTTGTATTTCCATTTCTCTTTTATTCCTCTCAGCTTTATTTTTACTAAAAAATTTCCCACTGGTCATGAAGGCAGCTAAATGTAAAAAAAAAAAAAAAAAAAAAAATCAATAAAAAAAATTTTTTAAAGTACCAAACAAGTGTTGTATAAAAATATCATGGTTTGGGCTTCCCTGGTGGCGCAGTGGTTGAGAGTCCGCCTGCTGATGCAGGGGGCACGGGTTCGTGCCCCGGTCTGGGAGGATCCCACATGCCGTAGAGCGGCTGGGCCCGTGAGCCATGGCCGCTGAGCCTGCGCGTCCGGAGCCTGTGCTCCGCAACGGGAGAGGCCACAACAGTGAGAGGCCCGCGTACCGCAAAAAAAAAAAAAAAAAAAAAAAAAAAAATATCATGGTTATAGCATAGAGTGACGTGTGAACCTCTGAGATAACATCTACTACCGCCTCACAATTTGGACTTACTTCAAATTCACCATTTTAAAGGCTTGGTGTAATGAGCACATCATTAGATTTGGGGGCAGAACAAAATAATGTCAGCATTATGGGGCTTCACTGGTGGCGCAGTGGTTAAGAATCCGCCTGCCAACGCAGGGGACACGGGTTCGAGCCCTGGTCCAGGAAGATCCCACATGCTGTGGAGCAACTAAGCCCATGCGCCACAACTACTGAGCCTGCCCTCTAGAGCCTGTGAGCCACAACTACTGAGCCTGTGTGCCACAACTACTGAAGCCCACATGCCTAGAGCCCGTGCTCTGCAACAAGAGAAGCCACCGCAATGAGAAGCCTGCACATCACAACGAAGAGTAGCGCCTGTTTGCTGCAACTAGAGAAACCCTGTGCACAGCAACGAAGATGCAACACAGCCAAAAATAAAATAAAATAAATAAATTTTAAAAATAATAATGTCAGCATTAAATGAATAGAGTTATAAATAACGAGCTATGTTTAACCAATATTACAATCATTTTAATGCTTGTAAATAATAATTAGAAAATGATTAAAACAATATAGGACGATACACATTGACAGTGATGTGCTCATAAGCACATGCAAGAGATCACTAAGAACTGTGACCATTTGGAAGGGTGATTTGAAAAGGTTTCATGCAGAAAGCCTAATTTCACTTGGAATATAAAAATGGAAAGAATTTCAAGGGTGAAGATATTGAGAAGAGCATGTTCCAGATGCAGAGAAATACATGAGCAAAGAAAGATTTGGAAGAAGAAAGTATTTGAGATGAGCTAAGGTCCAGGCAAAGCACAAGTAAGAAATGAGTCTTGGAAAGGAAGGCAGGCGCCATATTGAGCATAGCTTTGGATCTCATCCTGATAGGTTGGTTGCAGTTTAGAAGGAAATGGAACTCCATTGAAATTTTTGAGAAAGTATAAATGTTCTTGCAGCTATGACTGAGGAAGATTAATATTTTAGTCAATTGTAGTCTGAATTAGAATTAAGCAAGATAGGTAGAATACCATAGTGTTCTAAGAAAGCAGTAAGATTGAATGGGAACAGTGACTGATTGAAGGGAAGGGGTAGATGAGAAAGCCACTGAAGGCAGTGGCCACCAGAAGATTTCCAACCACCTGATGGTAGGGCTGATGGTGAGGAGAGGTTTACCGGGTGAATAGTACAGCTAATGAATAGAGCTGGTGGTATGACAAGTGCCTCCAGGGTTTAGAACTTTCCATCTGAGAGTATAGTAAAAACCCCTCCTTTTAGAACATAAAAGCAGCGGCGTGCTGGGCTTAGCCAGGATGGCAGTGGGCTCCACGACAAAGATGGCTTTGACTCAATATGCTTGTTCATTCAAAACGAATTTATTGTGTTCTTCTTTGTGCCAAGCAGTGTGCTAAAAAGTTGGCCAATGCAGAGATGACTTACACAGTTCTTTCTAGGAGAGCACAAACAGCTTTGAGGAGAAAGGCATGAGGTGTCCTGAGAAGTCTCAGAATAAGCACAGTAGCAGAATCAGAAAGACCTGGATCCTTTTGAACTCCAAATCATTATTTCTTACTTGCCCTGTGACCATGGTTGGTCATGGTCGTGATTGTAGTCATACTTCTGTTGAGTTATTGTTCGCTGAGCACCAAGCTATGTGTGTTAAAGATATCTTATTATTTAGTCCTCACAGAACCTGCTGACTACATAGTATGTATTTCATAAATGGAAACTGGGGCTCAACCAAGATCAGTGACTTGCCCAAGGTCACACACGTGGTAAGCCCCTATTCCTTCGACAGTGAAACAGATAATCTTATGAGGATGCAGACAGTATATGAGGTTTAAGCCCAGTATCTATTTTAAACCATATCCTCTTTATTATCAACGTAATGCATCTGTGGGATATTTTGCTTCCTAATGAGAACAAAGCCAAATGTACAACATGGGGTATAAACCAGTGACCAAACCTCATAAGTTCTGTGCTTTGACTGACTAAGCCAGTCATTGATGCAGTAGTACAGTTTTGTATTTGCTCTGCTTTCAGGTTACTTAATAAAATCCCAGTGATTGAGACTAGCTATAACTTTGCTTGACAGAGCTTACTGAAAGCAGCTTTTGATTTAACACTATAAAAGGGGAATATAGAAAAAATTCCTCATTAAGCACATTTAAAATAAATTGTTGGTTTCTGTCATTAGATATGTTCTCTAGAGCCTTTAACTAATGACCAGTTTCATCACAATAAATTACCATTATTTTAAGAATAGTAAGAGAAAAGCACTTAGAAAAGATGAGGATTTATAATAACAACGTTGGAGATTGTTTGCCTTATTTCAAACTTCAGAATGTTTGCTCCTTTACTGGATATAGTTAGAGGTCATCCAAGAGTCTATTGGGATATACAGAAAGTATATTGGGAATTTGTAAACCATCCACTTCCGAGAAGACTACACAAGAATATTTGTAAGAAATCTAAATAAGGACAAAACAAGGACATTGCTCTTAAAAGCCTGCGATGGCATCAATCTCTCAAGGTTTAACAGTGCTCTTAACCTACATATTTGCTTTTTTTGAAACAGCCAATTCTCTCTATTAAGAGCTATAATTAGATCTAACTGTTTTCTCCATAGGTGGCTCACACACTTTAAGGTTTTGACCTCTGAAAACCCCAGATTATGTCGGAGTAAAGATGTCTCTGTCTCTTCCCCTGCAGATGCGCATGCCCTGCCCTAAGCCATCAGGTGGTTTGGCTGCAATTTGGAGTCCTTGAGAATTCAGTAGGAATATCTTAGTGCTTAGATGTGTTGGGCAAAGGGGCTGATTCTTGGAGGACATTCTGAGAACAAGCTTTCCGTAGTTTCTGAAGAATTACTCAAGCTCCTAAGACCTCGAAGCCTCATGTTTAGGAGAATAGGTATCCAGCAAAATAACCCTAGTTCTTATCTTTGATATCCAATTTTCACTCATACCCAGAGCAATAGGAAATTGGAGGAAGTAAACAGAAACTGGCAGTGTTCACTGGTGTCTTAGCTTTAACCTGTTATTACAAAAAGTGCTTTTTGGTTTTAAAAGAAAAGTCACTTTTCTAGTAAGATTGTTTTGAACAGCTCAAGCTGTGCCTGGTGTTTCCTCAGGCATCCGTGAACTCAGTTGTGATACTGTCAACAAAAGAGAAACAGCAAAGCAAATGCTGAGCTGTGGCCCTCCTGGGACCACCACCATCCCACCATCTCCCCTTGTTTTTAAACATGGCTGAGTTCTGACTTGGTGCAGCCGTAAAACTCTCCCAGTAGCATTTTAGAGGCTTTTAAAAGAATGCCCCTCACAATATGTCCTATTACAGTGGTGATTGTTGTTGTTATTTCTTACTTTGTAGCAAGAGTGAAATCTCCTTTGGGATATATATTGAGAATGGATTGAGACATACCCACCATAGATCATAGATGTCACTTCATTTAATGCCGTAAAGGCAAGTTCTGACTGCCGTCTGCTTTCCTGGTTGGCAGTGTCCTCTTCTGGAAGAAGTGATTGTTCTAAGACCCTGGAGACAGAGAGGTGGGGAATGGAGTTGAGTTTGGAGTGAATGGAGTGAAATAACTTGATGGGAAGTAAAAGCTCTACTAGAAAACTAAAGTGATGATGTCCCTACTGTCTTGTAGATCCACTCCCTGGGATTTAGAGTTAGGTTCCCCAAATGAATCAACAGTGCTTAGAACAAAATAAGACAGACTTCTGGGGAAGTCCCTGAGAGGGATTTATGTTCAGGGTGCAGACACCTAGGAGGAAAGTTGGCGGGGGTTGGGGGGAGTCACTGGGTCTCTCTACTCATCTCTGTTAGGACCACATTAAATTTGAGAGTGCACCGGCCCTTCCACAGCATCTCCCCGGGGTTTACATGCACCTGTGGACACACTTTATCATCAGCATGTGAGCCTCTGACTCAGCGTACTTTTCCCAATGTGTAACATACATAAATTGCTGTATTTGGACCCCGTTTACTCCTTTCTCGCCCAAAACAAAGCTATATGATTGTATATTTTTGTCACTTGTAAAAATCTCACCATGTTTAAGAGTATTTAAAAATAATATGTATGCACCCCTGTTTTTCTTGATCATTTACTCATGGCAATACAATTAGCATACGTTTTATTTTTATTCCAAATCACTAGGACACAAACTTCTTTTAGGCTTGGTGGAAACGATGTCACAATTTTCCAGGGCTCTGCCACATGCACGCTCAAAAACAAACGCGTTGGGTTCTTCCACTCCAGACGTCTCGTCTTGTCATCATGTTGTGGCCTCTGCCACTCTCGATTATAACTGCTGCTCTTCTGGGCATCGTGGTGTTTTTACTGGTGACCAGCTCAGATGACCCCAGCTTGGGTGTTGGTGATGGCTGCTTCCCAGTTTGCTCACATCATAGCTGAAAGAAGCAAGTTCTAACTCTTACAAGACTTGACCGAATGCTTAGAGATAATAGAAGGAATACAGGAAAGGTAACTAACAGCTACTTCTAGAAGCTATTTGTAACTGCCACCACCTGATCTCAGAATCCCTGCCTAACTCATGCTGGTCTCCAGCTGTGGAAGGCCTGTCCACCCAGTCTCAGTGGACACCTCTAAATACCTCTCCCCCTCCCAGAGTCTAGGCCCCAGTGCTTCCCTGGTCCCAGAGGATGAGGGATTTCTCTCTTTCCTCCTCTGAGGTCCAGCTCACTTGGGATTAACCCATTTTTCCCTTCGGTAATAAACACCAGCTTTTACAAAAAGAAACCTAACTTCCAAAGCCTAGATAAAACACAGGGCCGCCTTGTACAGATGTCTAAGGGGTGCACTGCACAGTGGCGCCCACCTCTACAAGGACATTTGTGGTATAGTCACATGGTTACTTATTTGTGAGCCAGAGGCCACGCTCCCCTGGCCCCCATATCTAGGTGGGATCAAGGGACAAGTTCAGGTGCAGCCCATGGAAAGTGAGTAGAACTGTTACAAGTCCCTTCCTGGTCAGTGCAGCAGGAAGCAGGTGTTACTTCTCCACTCTGCCTTTTCCTTCTGTTGGCTGGGAGCAGAGAACTGAAAACCCAGGGGTTGGTGAAGTCACAAGATGCAAGAAAATTGGGTCCCTGAATCACACTGGGAGGGAAAGCCAACGGGGTAACCAGAACACTTGTGTGGGACAGTTAGAGAAGGAAGACAAATAAATTTATAATGTTGTAAGGAACTGAAAATCTTATTGTTTATTTATTAGAGTCATTAGTGTGAGTAGAACTAATTCAGTCTGAAGTGTGTTGATACGTGTTGATATTTATCTGGAACTTCACCTCCATTCAGGGCATTAGAAAAGGCAATGTATAGGCATTTACCCTAATCACTATAACTTAAAAGCACCCTCTATAGTGGTCTTTGCAGAAAAGAGAAGCCAAAACAAATCCAGGAATCTGTCCCAAGGACAAATTTTAGATTTTTTTTTTTTTTTTTTTTGCGGTACACTGGCCTCTCACTGTTGTGGCCTCTCCCGTTGCGGAGCACAGGCTCCGGACGCGCAGGCTCAGCGGCCATGGCTCACGGGCCCAGCCGCTCCGCGGCATGTGGGATCTTCCCAGACCGGGGCACGAACCTGTGTCCCCTGCATCAGCAGGCGGACTCTCAACCACTGCGCCACCAGGGAAGCCCCAAATTATAGTTTTCACTGTAGAATGCAGAAACCCTTTATTTGCAAGTATTCCAGCTTCAAAACAGAAAGTCCAGGGTCTCTCTACATATAACCTTATATATGCAGTAAATCGATACTAGATTCTTCTTTGCCCAATTTTGCTTTGAGTTAAATTATATACTTACTCTTTGCCTTTTAAAAAATGATCTATTTCCCAAACATTTTGAGATTTTTTTTCCCCTAAACATTCTAAATGCTTGACCTTCACCTCAGTTGTGGAACCCCAAAGGCTGGGATATTTGGAAGCTGTATATCATTTACTGAATGCTAAGGGATACCAAGACCCCAGGCTGCCACGTCCAGAATATTGTCTGAGATGGATTTAACTCACCTTCATCCCAAAGGAAAAGAAGAAAGTTGCCAGCTAAGATGAGATTGGCGATGAGAAGAGGGACTCTTTCAGGAATCAATCTGATTTTGAGAAATAGCATCTTAGGAAGAAAAGATAGGAAGTAAGATAAGAAGAGTTTCAGAATACTGTAAAATAAGAACTGATTTTCATAGGACTCAAATGTATAAATCATCTCATTGCTTTAGAGTCGTACAAGGGAGATGGCAGGATAATAGAATTGGGGATCTGGAGAGCTGTGATGAGAGCTGCTCTGATCCCACAGGCCTAAGTGAGAGGCCTGGGGGTCCCAGCTGCTCTTCAGGCACATGTCATTTTCACATATACACTGATTTATTAAATGTATGATTTTTTTGGTTTAAAAAATTTACTACGTTTTATTGTAACCTTCTATGCAAATAGTGCAAATAAAATATAAATCCTTTAAAAAGATTTTCAAGGAAATTACAGATAATTGGAAGTTGTACTTTCATCAGCCCTAAACTCTCCTAAGCCTTTTGTACTATTTCCTTAAAGTTCTGAATAGTGGACTCGACGCTTAATGAATGCATTTTCTCAGCACGATTTTTCTTTTAATGGTCTTACAGTTTGACTTGTTTTTTGATGTACAGTTGAATTTAACACGTGTAAATTAGTGTGACTACCACCGTAACCAGGATTCAGAACTCTTCCTCACCCCAAATTCCTGGCGCTCTCCCTTTATAATCATCCCCTGCTGTGCTCCTCACTCCTGGCACTGTTGGTCTGGTCTCCATCCCTGTAGTTGCCTTTTTGAGATTGTTACATGAAGAGAACCGTATAGGAAGCAACCGTCAAGACTTGCTTCTTGTACTCAGTGTGACGCCTTTGAGATTCATCCACGTTGTTCCGTGTTTGCATAGCTGGTCCCTGTCAGTGCTCAGTAGTGTTCATTGTACACTAATCCCACTGTGTGTGAGCATTTACTCATTAAAGGACACAGTTTGTCTCCAGTTTCTCGCAATTTTGACTATAACTACAGTAAGAATTCATGTACAGGTTTTTGTATGAACATAGGTCCCCATTTCTCTCTTTTTTTCAAAATGTGATCCTTTTGTCCACCCTTCCATTTTGAAACGTTCTTCTGGGACATTTAAATATCATGCTTCTCTAAGTCTCTGACCTCATCGTTGCTGTGTTGGCTTTTTTTTCTTTTTACCTAGTAATATAATTTTTTTTTAATTTGCATGCTTCTATTTCTTTTTTTTTTTCCCTTGCCAATCTTCAAGTGCAGTTTTTTTGCAAATAAATTTGGGTTTGGGTAATTATGTTTAAATTCAGACCTGTGGGTACGGATGTGAATTTTTATCTGCCCAATGTCAACTTCAGAGGCAGGCACGGAATAAGAAACGAACTATAATCATCCACATTTGGGGATTTGCCAGTAAAAACTATGAAGAAGAAATTCAGCAAAGGGATTGAGGAAGCATGAAATCTAAGTTGGATAAGGAGGGAACTAAGAACATTAAGATTAATGGATAATGAAAAGTTGATAGGGTCAATGGATTGAAGGATCTAATGAGGCTGAAGAATTATTCAAGTGAGATTACTGAAAGGATTGATTACTGAGGGTAGGAGATGGTGATCAAAGGATGCTTAGGGATTATGGAGATTATGGGTACAGTTATTGGTAGTGACAGGCCTAAGACAGAGGTTTTCTGTGCATTAAAATCAACTGGGGAAAAAAAAATGGAAATACAGCTACCCATGCTCCACCCTTAGAAAGGCTAATTCAGTTGGTCCTTGTTGGGGCCACAGCAATTGCTGGAGGTTGAAAACCATTGCTCTGCAGTGTAACCATGAAGAGGAGGACAAAGTAGAGGAGGGTTCAGCCATTTAATGTGAGGAGAAAAAGAGATTGAAGTCAGACTGGGTGAATGTTTTACATGAATGTTGAGGTCACAAAGCACGATAACAGATGTTAATACTGGAAAGTTAGAAAGTAATCTTCATGCCATCTAGGAGGGATGCAAAGAGTTGTAATATGGATGGGCTGAAAGTAAGCTCTGACAGTCAGCTGTCACACTCTGGCATAGAGGAAGACGTTAACTCACAAAAATAATTCCTCCGAATGGAAGGACCATGATGTCCGCTGCCCATTGAGTCACAGTATTAATGTTTGAATCACATTCACTAACTAGGCAAAGATTTTTCTTGAAATATGAGTAATACGTTTCTTCACTGATGTCAAGCAATTTTAGAAGATGGGTCATTATTGCATTTTGAACTAACTAGGTTTAAAACTCACGGAAACCTTTCATTGGAATGATTTTTAAACAATACATTTTAATTCCAAGCATTTTTAAGAGTGAAGATATGACTGTATTTAATAATACTATTTTTTTAAAAGAAAACCATAAAGGAATGAAAACATTTCCAAACCTCTGTTTTCAAAGTGTTCTCGATAAAGCTCAGGTTCCTTTAAAAGAAATAGGGGGAGGTATTTTTGTGCTGCATCTACCCTAAGGAGACAGAGAACTTTATTTTTTTCTGAAATATCTCCTAGATTGTATTTTTTCTGGTAGCCATGTGATATCACAGAAAAGCCAACCACTATCCCATGGGGCATTTTTATGTAGTTTTTTATATAATTTTTTTAAAAACTTACCTTGCTCAAGATATTGCTCTCAGTTGGAAATTCGGGGTGGGGGTAAAAAAGAAATGTGAATCTACAAATTATAAATCATATAAATGTAAATGGTACCCCCTGAAATTGAACAATGCTTCACCTATACAATCACACATGAAGGCCTGGAAAAGATTAGTAAGTTTGTTATGAGCAAAATGAGGAACTGTAAGTTTCACGATACTTACAAAGTTTGTACTATGAGTTAAATAGTGAAACTCTGCCTGGTACAAATAAGTTTTATGATCACTCCCTATTTCAGCTGAACTACTGGGGGAAAGTCTGCCACATTACGGAAGTCTTGTTTTTATAGAAGAAAATACATCAGTGACACCTGTAGCACTTTTTACCTCTGGCTTCAACTTCTTTGCTCAACGTCTTACCCACAAATCACGTGTTGAATGAATTCTCTCTCTCTAAGCACTCTGCTTGAATCTTTTTATCTAATCAAGATAGCCACCCCATTAGTGGTTAAGTCACTCCACATAAGCATCAAATAATATTTTCTAATCCAAGAAACTGTTTATATTGAGACCACATCTTTTAGAGTAAAACTTTACTTAGTGACTTAACAAAAATAAGTTTTTCATCTATACTATTGGAAGAGAACAGGAAAAGTACTATAAGCTGACACATGGGAGAAACATGTATATCCAACATTATAGCAAATCTTCTTTACTGTATCCATTCTAATATCTGCTTCTTCAAGTCTTCAGTAATAATTTCTATACATCTTTCAATAATTTTAACAAATATATACCAATCTATTGCCATATTGTTTTCTGTATGATTTCAACCACTTTTGTTGCAGTAGGAAAAAAAGTTCCCCTAAACTATATCTTTTCTTCTTTCACTATTAAGAAACAAACAAACAAAAAACCCAAACATAATTTAAAAAACCTCAGAATCGACTTCTAGATTATTATTGTTAAAATCTGTGAAAATTTTAATATTGAGATAAACATCACATGATTTAAAACTTTGAAGAAGTTTATTTTCACGTTCTGAATGCTTAGCTTTTAAAAGTTTTGCTAATAACAATGACTTCCTCCAATTATTAGCTGAAATCACCAGGTACTTTACCCCCTTAGAGAGAGATTTATCATTAATGACAGTAAATATGAATCTATATTTCAGATAATCACCATTTTATTTATCATTTCAAGTTGAAATTTTTAATTCTTATTACTTTTACCTCATAATGTACATGGATAGAACATACGAGATAAAGAAATAGCTCTCTCATTTCCTTGCTGTTCAATTATGTTTACATTATTAGTACTATTTTAGTTTTTGCAGTTTCTGTGAGGGAAACACTTGAAAGCATTTGTTTTGGGAGGATTCATTCAGCTAAATCTAGAGAACATATTTTGCTCAATCCTCCAAGTGTAAATCAGTATCATATATCATAGTTGATAGAAAGAAAACAGATTTGCACTGATGCAGGCACCACTGCCCGCCCTCTGTGGGGTGGAAACCCTCTTCTACCTTCAGGAAACTCGCTTCTCTGTACATCCTGAGAGACATGCAACCTGAGTGTGGGCAGCAGTGTTCATCTGCATGGTAAATAATAGAAATTCTTTTGCTTAGGCAATATGGTTGTTTCTTGTATAGATAAACATATGGATAACTATTCATCTAGATTCTTCTCAATACTACGGATTCAGAAAAAGTGTAAGAGCTAATTTCATTGTATAACATTATGGGCTAAATAATTATTCTCTTAGGAGTAGATCTTCTATTTCAATGAAAACAGGAAGTGTAGAAAGTAGGATAGTAAAAACAAATCACTTGAAAAAATAATGGCAATTCATATTGAAGTCTTACGGTCAAAATATAGCCCTACATCACAAGTTGCATTGCCGAGCAGAAGCAAAAAGAACTACAATCCTGCAGCCTGTGGAACGAAAACCACATTCACAGGAAGATAGACAAGGTGAAAAGGCAGAGGGCTATGTACCAGATGAAGGAACAAGATAAAACCCCAGAAAAACAATTAAATGAAATGGAGATAGGCAATCTTCCAGAAAAAGAATTCAGAATAATGATACTGAAGATGATCCAGGACCTCGGAAAAAGAATGGAGGCAAAGATCGAGAAGGTGCAAGAAATGTTTAACAAAGATCTAGAAGAATTAAAGAACAAACAAACAGAGATGAACAATACAATAATTGAAATGAAAAATACACTAGAAGGAATCAATAGCAGAATAACTGAGGCAGAAGAACAGATAAGTGACCTGGAAGACAGAATGGTGGAATTCACTGCTGCAGAACAGAATAAAGAGAAAAGAATGAAAAGAAATGAGGACATCCTAAGAGACCTCTGGAACAACATTAAATGCAACAATATTGCATTATAGGGGTCCCAGAAGGAGAAAAGAGAGGGAAAGGACCCGAGAAACTATTTGAAGAGATTATGGTTGAAAACTTCCCTAACATGGGAAAGGAAATAGCCACCCAAGTCCAGGAAGCACAGAGAGTCCCATACAGTATAACCCCAATGAGAAACACGCCAAGACACATAGTAATCAAACTGGCAAAATTAAAGACAAAGAAAAATTCTTGAAAGCAGCAAGGGAAAAATGACGAATAACATACAAGGGAACTCCGATAAGATTAACAACGGATTTCTCAGCAGAAACTCTACAAGCCAGAAGGGAGTGGCATGATATACTTTAAAGTCGTGAAAGAGAAGAACCTACAACTAAGATTACCCGGCAAGGATCTCATTCAGATTCGATGGAGAAGTCAAAAGCTTTACAGACAAGCAAAAGCTAAGAGAATTCAGAACCACCAAACCAGCTTGACAACAAATGCTAAAGGAACTTCCCTAAGTGGGAAACACAAGAGAAGAAAAGGACCTACAAAAACAAACCCCCCAAAATTAAGAAAATGGTAATAGGAACATATATATCGATAATTACCTTAAATGTGAATGGATTAAATGCTCCAACCAAAAGATACAGGCTTGCTGAACGGATACCAAAACGAGACCCATATATATGCTGTCTACAAGAGACCCACTTCAGACCTAGGGACACATACAGACTGAAAGTGAGGGGATGGAAAAAGATATTCCATGCAAATGGAAATCAGAATAAAGCTGGAGTAGCAATACTCATATCAGATAAAATAGACTTTAAAATAAAGATTGTTATAAGAGGCAAGGAAGGACACTATGTAATGATAAAGGGATCAATCCAAGAAGAAGATATAACAACTGTAAATATATATGCACCCAACACAGGAGCCTCAATACATAAGGCAACTGCTAAGAGCTCTAAAGTAGGAAATCGACAGTAACACAATAGTAGTGGGGGACTTTAACACCTCACTTACACCAATGGACAGATCATCCAAACAGAAAATAAGGAAACACAAGCTTTAAGTGACACAATAGACCAGATAGATTTAATTGATATTTATAGGACATTCCATCCCAAAATGGCAGATTACACTTTCTTCTCAAGTGTGCATGGAACATTCTCCAGGATAGATCACATCCTGGGTCACAAATCAAGCCTCAGTAAATTTAAGAGAAATGAAATCATATCAAGCATCTTTTCTGACCACAATGCTATGAGATTAGAAATCAATTACAGGGAAAAGAACGTAAAAACCATAAACACACAGAGACTAAGCAATACGTTAATAAATAACCAAGAGATCACTAGAGAAATCAATAAAGAAATCAAAGAGGAAGTCAAAAAATACCTAGAGACAAATGACAATGAGAACACGATGATCCAAAACCTATTGGATGCAGCAACAGCAGTCCTAAGAGGGAAGTTTATAGCTATACGAGCCTACCTCAAGAAACAAGAAAAATCTCAGATAAACAATCTAACATTACACCAAAAGGAACTAGAGAAAGAAGAAGAAACAAAACCCAAAGTTAGCAGAAGGAAAGAAATCATAAAGATCACAGCAGAAGTAAGTGAAATAGAAACAAAGAAAACAATAGCAAAGATCAATAAAACTAAAAGCTGGTTCTTTGAGAAGATAAAATTGATAAACCATTAGCCAGACTCATCAAGAAAAAGAGGGAGAGGACTCAAATCAATAAAATTAGAAATGGAAAAGGAGAGGTTACAATAGACACCACAGAAATACAAAGCATCCTGAGACTGCTACAAGCAACTCTATGCCAATAAAATGGACAACCTGGAAGAAATGGACAAATTCTTAGAAAGGTATAACCTTCCAAGACTGAACCAGGAAGAAATAGAAAATATGAACAGACCAATCACAAGTAATGAAATTGAAACTATGATTTAAAAATTTCCAACAAAAGTCCAGGACCAGATGGCTTCACAGGTGAATTCTGTTAAACATTTAGAGAAGAGCTAACACCCATCCTTCTCAAACTCTTCAAAAAATTGCAGAGCAAGGAAAACTCCCAAACTCATTCTATGAAGCCACCATCACCCTGATACCAAAACCAGACTGCTAAAAAAAGAAAATTACAGACCAGTATCACTGATGAATATAGACACAAGAATCCTCAACAAAATACTAGCAAACAGAATCCAACAACACATTAAAAGGATCATACACCATGATCAAGTGGGATTTATCCCAGAGATGCAAGGATTCTTCAATATATGCAAATCAATCAATGTGATAAAACATATTAATTAATTAATTCATTCATTCATTAATATTAATGAATTGAAGAATAAAAACCATATGATCATCTCAATAGATGCAGAAAAAGCTTTTGACAAAATTCAACACCCATTTATGGAAAAAACTCTCCAGAAAGTGGGCATAGAGGGAACCTACCTCAACATAATAAAGGCCATATATGACAAACCCACAGCAAACATCATTCTCAGTGGTGAAGAACTGAAAGCATTTCCTCTAAGATCGGGAACAATACAAGGTTGCCCACTCTCACCACTATTATTCAACATAGTTTTTGAAATTTTAGCCATGGCAATCAGTGAAGAAAAAGAAATAACAGGAATCCAAATCAGAAAAGAAGAAGTAAAACTGTCACTGTTTGCAGATGACATGATACTATACATAGAGAATCCTAAAGATGCTATCAGAAAACTACTATAGCTAATCAATGAATTTGGTAAAGTAGCAGGATACAAAATTAATGCATAGAAGTTTCTTGCATTCCTATACACTAACGATGAAAAATATGAAAGAGAAATTAAGGAAACACTCCCCTTTACCATTTCAACAAAAAGAATAAAATACCTAGGAATAAACCTAAGGAAACAAAAGACCTGTATGCAGAAAACTATAAGACACTGATGAAAGAAATTAAAGATGATATAAACAGATGGAGAGATATACCATGTTCTTGGATTGGAAGGATCACTATTGTGAAAATGACTATACTACCCAAAGCAATCTACAGATTCAATGCAATCTCTATCAAATTACCAATGGCATTTTTTACAGAACTAGAACAAAAAAATCTTAAAATTTGTCTGGAGACACAAAAGACCCCGAATAGCCAAAGCAGTCTTGAGGAAAAAAAACAGAGCTGGAGGAATCAGACTCCCTGACTTCAGACTATACTACAAAGCTACAGTAATCAAGACAGTATGGTACTGGCAGAAAAACAGAAATATAGATCAATGGAACAGGATACAAAGCCCAGAGATAAAACACACATATGGTCACCTTATCTTTGACAAAGGAGGCAAGAATATACAATGGAGAAAAGACAGCCTCTTCAGTAAGTGGTGCTGGGGAAAGTGGACAGCTGCATGTAAAAGAATGAAATTAGAACACTCCCTAACACCATACACAAAAATAAAATGGATTAGAGACCTAAATGTAAGACCAGACACTATAAAACTCTTAGAGGAAAATATAGGAAGAACACTCTTTGACATAAATCACAGCAAGATATTTTTTGATCCACCTCCTAGAGTAATGGAAATAAAAACAAAAATAAACAAATGGGACCTAATGAAACTTAAAAGCTTTTGCACAGCAAAGGAAACCATAAATAAGACGAAAGGACAACCCTCGGAATGGGAGAAAATATTTGCAAATGAATGATCCGACAAAGGATTAATCTCCAAAATATATAAACAGCTCATGCAGCTCAATATTAAAAAAACAAACAACCCAACCCAAAAATGGGCAGAAGACCTAAATAGACATTTCTTCATACAAGACATACAGATGGCAATGAAGCACATGAAAAGCTGCTCAGCATCACTAATTATTAGAGAAATGCAAGTCAAAACTACAATGAGGTATCACCTCTCACCAGTTAAAATGGGCATCATCAGAAAATCTACAAACAACAAATGCTGGGAGAGGGTGTGGAGAAAACGGAACCCTCTTGCACCGTTGGTGGGAATGTAAATTGATGCAGTCACTATGGAGAACAGTATGGAGGTTCCTTAAAGAACTAAAAATAGAACTACCATATAACCCAGCAATCCCACTACTGGGCATATACCCAGTGAAAACCATAATTGAAAAAGACACGTGCACCCCAATGTTCACTGCAGCTATTTACAATAGCCAGGTCATGGAAGCAACCTAAATGCCCATCGACAGATGAATGGATAAAGAAGTTGTGGTACATATATACAATGGAGTATTACTCAGCCATAAAAAGGAACGAAATTGGCTCATTTGTAGAGATCTGGATATATCTAGAGACTGTCATACAGAGTGAAGTAAGTCAGAAAGAGAAAAATAAATATTATATATTAACGCATACATGTGGAACCTAGAAAATGGTACAGATGAACCAGTTTGCTGGGCAGAAATAGAGACACAGATGCAGAGAACAAACATATGAACACCAAGGGGGGAAAGTGGTTGGGGATGGTGGTTGTGGTGTGATGAATTGGGAGATTGGGATTGACATGTATACACTGATGTGTATAAAATGGATGACTAATAAGAAAATAAACATTAAAAGAGAAAAAAAAAAGTTGCATAGCCAAAAAAAAAACTTGCATATCCAGCATTTTAACGTCAGATAAAGTAAGATGAAGGTATGAAACTTTGAGTTGAATTATATTGAATACACAAGAGTTGGATTTAATATCTTTCTCTAGCTAAATATGTCACAGTAGAATTTTAAAATGAAACTAAGCTACAAAATGGAATTCAGCTCGTTGCAGTGGTCTGCTGTGTATTGTCGTAGGTCTTGAAATTTCATTTTCATGCTATGTAAACTGATAGGCATACTTAACTGGTAAAATTAAAAGGACACATCTTCACAGAAATCACTATGCTAGAAACATACCAATGCACCTCAGAATGTGATCATTTTCTATCATCATAGTGCATTTCTTGAAGCTGTACAATATATTAGGTGATAAATAGTGCCATTGTGAATAGTATACCCTAGAAGGAAATCCTTGCAGAAATTACCAAGTAAATTAGGTTTAGTTGCCAGTTAATTCAATGTTGTATTGAATGTCACTTTACCGCCCATTCCATAGACTGAATTTTCAAGAGTGACAAAAATAAAATAATCTTATCATTCTCTAGCTCTTATGTCAGTAGTTCCTAGTTACTACTTCCAGGTATATATTGGTCACCAATCTTCAGTGTTGTGTTTCAGAGGTTAAGTTTCTAAAGTACATGATTAAATCAGAGTTTAGACACTCTATTTTATTCCATTGTGCTTGTTTACCAAAAATGTTTGTTAAATCTCTTGGTTAAATGTTAAATTTTAATTGTATATTTTTCTCTCAATGGATGGATGGATGGATAGGTGGATATACAAGGCAAGATTTAAAGAAATGTGAATACCTACCCACAGTTATTTATTTAACATTATTCGTCAATCTTCACATGATTTTGCTTTAGTACAGAAATGAGAGAAAACAGCTAAAACATACTTGGCTCCTGTGGCTACATCCTCTCCCATAGTAATTAAGACTTGAGAAACCTGAGGTTCACTTTTATTTAGTTTAATCCCCAAACTGAGAGTTACCCCCAAACTGGGATAATTGATGAAAAGATGACTGGAATGGGCAGTGCCTGAGCTCTCTCTGGAGAATCTGCTTTCCTGAGGGAAGCCTGCTGCTTTGGGGCCAGGCCTTCCTGCCTCTCCCAGGGAAGGCAGGGGAGGGGGAGGGGGGGTGGGGAGGTATGCCTCCTGCCCAGTCCTTAGGGTCCCCTGGTCCCAGGCCGTCACCATGCTCAAGGTGTTCATGGACTTTGACGTCAGAAAGTACGTCCTTGCACATTGTGGGGAAGTCTGAGAATACAGAATACAGAAGTACAGATATAAAGAAAGTAAAGGGTAGCCTACAGGTGTGTGGTCTGTGTGGCTAGAGGTGTTGGGCTGGTGTTCCAAAGCACAAGGCTAGACATGTTTTGTTTTGTGTGTATTTTACATTTTCTGTTTCTATTCTAGAATTAAGGCAATTAACAAGACCCCATACAGCTCTTCTAAAGAATCAGTTAACTGTATTAAGTGATCGTCTGCCCACCAACAATGTTCACATTTTAAAGCAGGCAGGGGTGGAGTGGGCAGGGACGTAAATTTCAGATTCCCATCTCTGCATCCTAGCATTCGTGTGTGACCTGGCCAGCTGCCCGACTCCTCAGCATCAGAAAAGAAAAATACCCAGGTCAGGCGTTCCAGAAACCTCTGGGAACTTAGAAACCTGTGGGAATGTGGATAAACTGAAACAAAGCAGGAATGACTTGGTCTGTTTTCAGCTGACGTTTCTGAGCCTCAGTTTCTTCATCTTCAGTCCTTCCCATTCCATGGCTATTTTGAGGCTCTAAGGAGCCCCTTCATGTGTATATTTTCTGACCTTATTATTGAATTCCAGTTTTCCAGGAGACAAAGTATAACTTTCCATTTTTTTAAGTTGTTGATCATTGGATCCTTACAGATCTTAGTAAACTTTGGCAGAGGTCTTCCCTTTTGTCTTTTCCCCTCTGTAATGCGGGAGGAACCATACTTAGCTGGACTCACGTTATCTTGTCTTCTGTGAGGAGGACACTGCTGTAAAGCACTCCAGGCCCACCCATTCTGGGGAGCACTGGCTGACCTGACAGGGCTGTTCTCCTACGTTACAATCTCGTTTTTTTTTTGATGCTGGCAGTTTGCACAAATGCTCCCCATTATGTGCCACCTCACCCACAAAAAGGGGGAAAAAACCTTCCTGATCCTCTAAACAGAATTATTAATAGTAAGCCTGCACTGGATTCCAGCATCTGTGCCTGTTTCCAGAAGCTGCCTGACTACTGATGTGTCTCCAAACAGGGAACATTCAGGAACCAGGTGTGCTCCTTGTGACATCTGTTTTCCAGGGAAACTTGTTTCCAGTTCTTAACAGAATTTTATGGAAACTCTGAACAAGGGGAAGAGGGGAGAAGATTCGCAGGAGCATCGATACGGCCTTTCTTTCTACTCTTTGTGTGTCCTAATGGTACAGTTTAAAGTTTTCGTTTTTACTTCAAAGCTCTTCTTTAAGTATGAAAGCTTAGAAAATGAAAAAATACTGAATAACTGGTTTTCTCTTCTCAGAGTGCTATTTGAAGTAACTGATCAGGTGTTAGTGGGGGAACAGTGGCAGAGGCTCTCACAGTCTTGAACATTGTGACTGAATCTAAAGGGTTTTTCTGGGACTTTTTCAGAACAAATGACCCTGCCCTTGTTTGTTGCCATGTGCCATAGACTGAAAGTTCATGTCCCCCCCTAAATTTGTATGTTGAAACCCTAACCCCAATGTTATGGTATTAGGAGGTGGGACCTCTGGGGGCGATTAGGTCATGAGAGCAGAGCCCTCATGAATGGGACGAGTGCTTTTATTAAAAATAATAAAAAAAAAAAAAAAGCTCTTGAGAGTTCCCTTGCCCCTTCCCCCAGGTAAGGACTCAGCAAGAAAATGGCCTGAGAACCAGGAAGCAGGTCCCTGCCTGACACCAAATCTGTTGGCTCCTTGATATTGAACTTCCCAGACTCCAGACTGTGAGAAGTCCATTTCTGTTGCTGATAAGCCACCCAGTCTATGGAGGTTGGTTATAGCAGCCAACAGACTGAAATACCACGAAAGCAGAGAGTAGGTTTCCTTCCTCTTTCCATGATTACCAGTGACTCTTCAGTGGAAGCAAAGGGAAGGGAAGGAAAGTAGGAAGGAAATGTCTACAAGTGCATTCTTCACGAGACACTGGGCCACATAAATGGGCCTCCTTCCGGACAGAAAACCACCTCTGGCATCTTAGGACCGACCACGGTAGAAAGCCCACCTCCACCAGCCAAACTGTGAGCCGGTGCTCTGCCCCAGGCAGTGTGGCTGTGACCTCACTACCTTTCCGGAGACAGATAATAGGATAATGCCCTGCTATCCCACTTGAAAGGAGACCTTAGTACTAGTTCATATGGGAAAATGTAATAAACGTTCAGAGATGTGCATATTTCTGGTATAGAAATTACCCAGTAACTCATGCTTCTAAAATGAAGACAAATGTATGTGACTAACAGGTTGGATACACTACAAAGAATATGATCACATCTCTCAGTGTTATAGAGCTTTACATTTGTGCTTTATAAATGTGCCAGTTTAAAAATATAATTTTGGAAAGATGACCCAAAATACTAATTTTTGGTGTGTGTGTGTGTGTGTGTGGTACGCGGGCCTCTCACTGTTGTGGCCTCCCCCGCTGCGGAGCACAGGCTCTGGACGCGCAGGCTCAGCGGCCATGGCTCACGGGCCCAGCCGCTCCGCGGCATGTGGGATCCTCCCGGACCGGGGCACAAACCCGTGTCCCCTGCATCGGCAGGCGGACTCTCAACCACTGCGCCACCAGGGAAGCCCTCAAAATACTAATTTTTATAATCTATCTTAGCACGTTATCTAACAAAGAAAAACATATGCACCTATACATACACCATGTGGCAGAAGGAAATTTTCTTTTATGAGTGATTTTTTGCTTTGAAAACACAAAATATTGAAAAGTGTTGCCGATTAGCATTTTAAATAGGATATTTCAGAGACAGGCTCGTTTACATATAACATCCCCATGGATGTGGTCTTCTAAAATTAAACATGAAAAAAGCACAGATATGATACATTTGAACCCCAAGCTACTGTTTATATTGCACATGGTGTCAGACTGCAGGCTTCTTTTCTGAAGTTCAATATATTTTTGACAGAATTCCCTTTATTCTGTACATTTTCATTCACTTCTAACTTGCAGATGCCTAAAATGTAGGAAATAGAAGAAAATGGCATGTTGTTGCTGAGTGGGTATCCTACAGATTTGAAACAAAAAAAGAAGAGCTTTAAAATACACTATAATTATGTAAAATGGTGTGATTTTACTTTGATCATCTAAAATAAAAATTAGAAGGTTGAAAATGAAAAAGACTCTATAATGATAATTTTCAAAGTGTGTTTTCAGGGCTTCCCTGGTGGTGCAGTGGTTGAGAGTCTGCCTGCCGATGCAGGGGACACGGGTTCGTGCCCCGGTCCGGGAAGATCCCACATGCCGCGGAGCGGCTGGGCCCGTGAGCCATGGCCGCTGAGCCTGCGCGTCCGGAGCCT
Source organism: Pseudorca crassidens (assembly GCF_039906515.1). Lineage (NCBI taxonomy): Eukaryota > Metazoa > Chordata > Mammalia > Artiodactyla > Delphinidae > Pseudorca > Pseudorca crassidens. The sequence goes on from NC_090308.1 coordinate 6,583,147, forward strand.
GTGCTCCGCAACAGGAGAGGACACAACAGTGAGAGGCCTGCGTACCGCCAAAAAAACCACAAAAAAACCAAAACAAAGTGTGTTTTCAGAGTATCAGGTTTGTAACTCAAAGTCCCCACCTTGTCCTCTCTCATAAACCCTTGCACTGCCAGTGCAGACAGCACTGACCCTTAGTTTCATGGAAGCATTGGAGCAGTCACGCAAAGTGTTCCTGGCCTGGGTACTTCTAGTCAGCTTTGTTGTCACTTCCTTGTCTTCCTGGCAAGATAACAATCTGGCCTCGATATTCTCAATCCTTCAACTTGTATTTGACTCCCATGCAGTGAGGACATTTTTTGGTCCATCACAAGACAGCTCATTTGTAAGGTGTTTGTTTGTTTTGTTTTTGGGTTTTGGCTTTTTCTTTTTTTTTTTTTTTGCTGAGTTGGGTCTTTGTTGCCGTGCGCAGGCTTTCTCTAGTTGCGCCAATCAGGGGCTACGCTTCGTTGCAGTGCACGGGCTTCTCATTGTGCGGGGCTTCTCTTCTTGCGGAGCATGGGCTCTAGGTACGTGGGCTTCAGTAGTTGTGGCACGCGGACTCAGTAGTTGTGGCTCACTGGCTCTAGAGCACAGGCTTGGGCTTAGTTGCTCCACAGCATGTGGGATCTTCCCGGACCAGGGCTCGAAATCCTTGTCCTCTGCATTGGCAAGTGGATTTTTAACCACTGCACCACCAGGGAAGTCCCAAGACAGCTCATTTGATTAGCAGTGATTCCTAACTTGGCTTAGTGAAGAATCATTTAGGGAGCTTTGAAAAATACTGAATCTGGAGAAGAAACTCCATTGGTATGGATTTAGTTATGTCCAGAGTAGAGTGTAGGGATCTACTTGAGCACATCTCCAGGTTGACAAAGAGAAAATTTCAAGTGCTAGTGAGGGTGTGGAGCAGCTAGAATTCTGAGGAGTTTGGAACTGTGTAGGAGGAAGCGTAGATTGGTACAGCAAATCAGCTCTTGGATCTGCCAAAGCTGAACACAGCTGTACCTGTGCCCCTGCTATTGCTCATAACTACATACCTGATAGAAAGACATCCGTATCTTCACCAAAAGATGCGCAAGAATGTTCATAGCAGCACCATTCACAGTAGTCAAAGAATGGAGACTGCTCAACACGTTCATCAATAATAGGATAGATATGTAAAAGACAGGACGTTTTTCCTGTAGGATCCCTTACAGCAAGGCCGGCTTCATGAGTGTGTGTGATCTGTGACTCTAAAAGGGCCCTGTGCTTGGTTTAATGCTCTGCTGTCACCATTTTGTAATTCTTAATTTTTGAATAGAGGATCTGCCTTTTCATTTTGTAGGGGACCCTGCAAATTAGTTGTCTGGTCCTATTATATAGTAAGTTTTACTCAATGGTGCATGAGAAAAGTCAAACATAAAATAATGTATAATGTGTGATTTTATAAAGAAGGAAAAATGAATCTACAGTGTTGGAAATCAAGATAGTGGTTCGCTTTGAGGAGGTGAGAGGGGATAGTGGTAGAGTGGGGTCACAAGGATGTTTCTCGGGTGCTTGTGATATTTTATTTCTTGATCTGGTGAAGGTTACATGGATGGGCTTTCATTTTTAAATTTTATTAACAGAACACTTATGATATGTAAATATTTCCGTAGCTATGTCATACTTCACATGATGATTACATTTAAAAATCCTCTCTCATTGATTTTGACGTGGAACCAGACTGGGAACAACTGGTCAGGTCTAATCAGGGACAGGTTTCATTTTGATTTAGAACATTTAGCCTTTCCCTGCTCTGATGCATTTGTTCCCAACTTCCTATGGCCATTGGCATTGAGGACATTTACTCTGACACAGAGGCCGAACAGCAAAGAGTAAATGGATAATGAAGCCTTGCTCCTTGACTTCTAGAAAACACCTCAAAGTGCATGCCATTGGCTTGGTTCAGCTGCATCACTTTTGTATAAAATGAACTTACTTACCTACTCTCTTACTGAGAGCCATTCCTGTGTATGTGCAGCACATACAACTGTCTACACAGAGACATTCGATGGACATTAAAATACGTGTTTTCCCCAAATGCCATATCTGCCAATCTACTAGAAAGGTTCAAATTGTCTCCTCAGTCCCCTTGAATTAAAGCTCATATTGAAATGCAACAATGTTTTCTTGGTCATTATCAGCCTTCAGTTCTGCTTGCAATCATTCATCATGTAGGCCACTAAATGGTAAAATTCTCAGGGATGTTTCACTGCAAGGGGTCATGGGGGCCGTGGTGAGGGTGTTTCAGAGCCAGGACAATCTGGAGCACAGACTGTATAACAGGAGAGTGAAGGCCCTCCAAAAGCGTCCACACGGGAAGAGGGCAGCCGTGGGTCAGAGAGTGGGCGCCGGTGGGTTTTCTTCTGCCCCATTTGTACCACTGTGTACACTTAAACCAGAAATGAAGCTTCAGGATAGCTAAATGGCTTGAGAAAGCGTCTCTGTGCAAGTGAGAAGGTTTGGATCTACATCGGGATTCAGAAACTGAGCTATTTGCATCCTCTGTAATGGTCAATGCATACTATTAAAAAATGACCTGATCTCTCAGAAGGGGTTCTTTGGATTTCAAACTAGAATTTCTTGGTAGTCAATATAAAATATGAATACTTCTAAAAATTGTAATGAAAATATTTCAAAAATAATTGCATTTTAATAAACCATTGAAATCTTGCTTTGAATGTGAAAGATTTCAATGGTTTCCAGATGTTATTTTTGAAAAAGGAGAGCGGGATCTTTATCAGTGTTTGATGTGATCAATTATTTTATAAAACTTAAAATATTTCACAGATATTAGCCGTCCTGAAAATCAACAGTGATATGAGAGTAGAAAAATTACTAATAATAGAAAGTAAACATGAAAAATATTTTCAAAATCGTAAATGTGTTCAAGATGGACCTTGACCTAGAGCTATATTAGATGCTGTGCATTTTTGAATATGAAAAGTGAAAATTATTACTTTAAATACAAAAAAAGGAAGTCAGTAATCTCAAAATCAAGGGTGGTGGTAGGTGGTTCATTGATGTTAAATAATATATTGTTAAGTACTCAGAAGAACCAATATATTGATAATACTCGATATGACCTACAAGAGGGCCAAAATGTTAAACAAATTTAATTTGGCAACCTTTAAAGAAGGAAAAGCAGTACTGTAAGATACATGTGTTTAAGTACATCCTTATATTCTCTACCTCTTCGGCAGTGTTTCCCTAACTGTGAATATAAGTCTGAGGTTATACAGCTGTTGGGTAAAAGCAAAAAATCACTGGTTAACTAATTAAACCCAGTGAACACTTGGTAACATCCTACCAGAGTCCAGATGTCCCCAAGTGGGAAAGAAACTAGAGTTGGTCACAGTACCTGAGCTTTGACATCAGACAACCTCAGTTTGTATTTCATTGCCTCCACTTACTAATTATATTGGGTTGGCCAAAAAGTCCATTCGGGTTTTTCCATAACATCTTACGGAAAAACCCAAATGAAGTTTTTGGCCAACCCAATATAACTGAGGGCAAGTTTCCCAGAGAAGTTTGGTAAATGGTGATAATAATGCCAGTGTCATTGAGTCATTAGGGCTGCAGATGAAACAGGGCAAGACCTGCTACATGTTAGTCTCTCGCCCCATCCCATTTCACAAGTGGATGTTTTTTGAGAAGGACCACGATTATTGCTCAATGCATCAAGCGGAGATCCTAGCCCTTTTTAGATAGTCAGCCAGTTGGTAGGTGCTGATGAAAACGTATTTATAAAGAAAAATAGTCTTCAAAAAAATCTTACATGTATCATTTAGATATATAAAATAATCACAAGCCTCTAGGAAATTTTAGAACCTTGGAGGAAAGAGAATGTCTAGGGCTAAGCTAATAGTAGACAAAGGGGAAATTTGAGAAAGGTTTCAAGGGACAAAGGACCTTTTCTTTTTTTTGCTTTTTTTTTTTCCCCCACCTATAACTCTGAACCCCATTGAAATAGACATATTCCCTTCTAGTGCCCAATACAAGACATTGGACCTTTTCTGACAAGTGTCATTTTGCTTATTGCAGTGACGTCAGTTCTGTAATCAAACACCTCAGCCAGCAGACTAGTGTTTTTTTGTTGGTTTTGTTTTGTTTTGTATTACAGTTTGGAATACAAAATAATTATTTTCTTTCTAAAAAGGGGATTCCCATTTTCTCTCAGACTATCAGTGTGACTCATGCTTGGTGTAAGGCAGATACTAATTAAGGTTTGCCTTTCTCTTCCTCAGAATTTCTCAGATATGGTTAGCACTGCATTTATGACCTTATTAAGTAGAACTGGGTCTGAAAGATTAGTTCTTTGTGTGTCTTGCTCTCTCTCGTGACTGTATACGTTTCAGGCTAACATAGTTTCCAATGAGTCCACACCACAGTTTAGGCCTTGTGACATCTGATTTAGGGTTAAGCATGTTCCCAATAGGAAGACAGTTTCTGGGTATAGGAGACACCAGTTTCTACAGAGAAAGGTCCAAAACAGCAAGTCTGGGAAAGTTTCCAGAAATGAAAACTGCAAAGATTGATGGGGTGCTTGGAAAGAAGAGATAAGCAGTGAATGCAGTTGGAGTTTGGGGTGGTGGTTTTGGGGAGAAGGCACAGAATTCATTGAGAACCTGCTTTTCTTTCCTTCTGGATTTTCAGCTGATTCATTTTATCGATCACCCTTTCTAAATCTCACTGCTCTCTCACGGCTGCATTGCTAGTAGCCCATTTCCTACCTGATAACCAGCAGCATACTGGCTCACATCTAAGATTTTTTAAAGCAATTACTGTATTTCTTACGGCCATCAGTTCACAGTGTAACCAAAAATTGTGATAGATTCTTGTAAACCCTCAGGAGAATAACTCTATTTGCAACACTGAGAAAGATGAAAAATGAAAACAGCCCATCTCCCTTCAAGGATTTGGGTGTCTAGGAGGGGAGTGTCAAGGTCTGGGCTCTCCAGAAAGCAGAGCCTGGGGTGAAGTCTCTGTGCTGGGTGGTACCCCGTGTCTGCCCATCGGCCCAGGATGCAGGAGCGAGGGACATGGGGGCAAAGTAGGGAGACTGAGGACGCCTTATGGAGCTGGTCACTGCTAAGTGCAACTGATTGCTCCATAAAAGGGGCCACTGATTAAGCATCGGGGTACCAGGACGTGTCTGGGGCAGTGTGAGCAGGAAAGCCCAGCATGTGAGGCAAAGTGCTGGGATTAACTGTGTGCAGGTGGCCAGGACCCACACAGATCCAAGGATAGGAGGAGCTGATGTGTGAGGCAGTCTGACACAAGGGTTAACACAAGTTCATAAAAAGATTTGATATTTGATGCCAGAGACAAAATTTGAGAAATATGAAGTGATATGAATGTCCAACATTGTCCCTATTAAATTATCAGTTTGTGGAAGTACAGGTTTTCAAAGTACTGTAAATGCATTATCAGGATGACTTCAGTAACGTTGGTAGTTACTTAACTACTCACGGCTCTTCCTGTCACTTTTGCAAGTCTGCTCAAGGAGGCATCTTCTGACTGCTTTATGCAAAATAGGCCCCCACTCACATGCTGTCCCCTCCAGATGACTCCATCCCCCCATCCTGCTGCAAGTTCCTCATGTACTTACTGTTGGATGATGTCATATTGTGCATTTGTTTGTCCCTTTATTTATTATCTCTCCCCCTCCCTAGAATGTAAACCAAATAGGGCCAAAGTGTGTGTGTTTTGAGCCACACTGTTCTCCAGTACCTAGAACAGTCCCAGGGAAAAGCAAAGGCTCTGTGAATAGTCATTGAAATATTTCCTTACTGAGTATGTAACAATGAAGATGTCTATTTAATTGATTTCTGTGAAAATTAAATGAGAAAATTATGAAAGTGGGCTGCAGAGGCTCTGCACATAGAAAGCAATCAGCGAATGCTAGAATTTTCCATTTCCTCATGCCCACAGTGTACCCCAAAGGCAAATGTACAGTTGGAGTGTTAAAAATTCTTACCACAGACATGTTAAGAATTCTGCACATGGACTAAACCAGCTGAGAATTACACACTAGGAACCCATGGTGTGATTTCCTACTCTCATCCACGGAAGGAAAAGTAGACACACATCTTAAACTTTATGCAATAGCCACCAAATACCTTTAAATGTATTACATGTACTTGTGTCTCAAAATCCTACACAGAGAGCTTTGTGCTGTAAGCCCCGTGAGGAAAGGGCTCTGGTCTTCTAGTCCTCTTGCCCACAAAGGATCCCTGGAAATATCCCATCTTTTTTCTTTCTTCTTTGAGTCACATTGTAAAATGGGGTACTTTTTATTGCACTTTTAAAAGTGTGGTACAACATCATAGCTTGAAATGAGCCTGAAACAGTGTCTAAAACCATGTAGGCTCAGTTCTAAGTGCACACGTGACTTTACAGTGGCTGAAGCAATGGTTACAAGGTTTCATCACTGAAGGACCTTTCTTGGTAGACCCCAAATTAATGCAGACTAGGATAATTTCATTGTATTCTTTTAATGACTGCATCGATGATTCCATACGGTTTCTCTCTGAGACTTCTGGGGGCCATTTCACTGGAAATGAGATGTATACCTCTACTAATATAAAATATGTATCGTTCCACCATGGTATATTTTCCAAAAAAGAAATGATTAAGATATTTTTCAGGATAATTCATAGCTCACTGAAAACCCTAGGAATGTTTTGTACACTTTTAGAATGTGACGCTGTTAAGTCAAAGGGATGAAGTTCCTGATAGTAATGAACCATCTGAAAGGCTTGTTCCATCGAAGTGTCTGCTAAACATATGGTGACTTCCACTACCATTCTTTCATATCTGGTTACAAAACACACCTAGTTTTCATTCACAGATTCTGTTGGAAGCTTCTTAACTAGCCCTATTCATTTTCTAAAATCAGGGTATGTTACTGTTTTTTACAATGTATGTATATAAAACTCTTTTTTATGCTTTCCCTTTAATAATAGTTAGAAGCAAAAGATGTCCCCCTTACCTGGAAAAGCTCTTCCATCTAAGTTTTGATTTTTTTTTTTTTTCAATAGAATATCTTAAGAGAGACTGTGCTTTGTCTCTAGAGCAACTTGGCATTTAGGGTGGGGACAGTGAGACAGTGGCACCAACCTGGCCACTGGCCTCCTCCTCCCCCGTCTAGGAGGGAGTTATGCTGTGGAGGCTGCACAGGGCACTGGGGACAGTGAGACAGTGGCACCAACCACGCCTGAAGGCAAATCCTGCTTGTCCCTCACCAGCCTTTGAGCGATGATGAGTGAGATTGCATGCCTCTGTTTCCTTGGAAAAGGATGTAGAATGTCTTAACCTCTGTTTCCTGGGCAGAGGACAGAAATCTCCAACTTTACAGGGTTGTTGGCATGACTAAAAGTAATGTATGCAAAGTTCTTAGCTTGCTCTTCAAGTCTCTTCCCAGTTACGTTGTAAACTTGGTGAAACCTGAGGCTGTGTATGTCTTGTCACCTCCAGTGCTTGTCTCCAGCCTCGAGGACAGTGCCAGGACATGGTGCAGAGTCACAAAATAGGCAGCATGAATGATTGCAGATTGGTCAACATCTAGGGCATTTTCTTGGCCCACTGAACAGAGCTTGGAGTTTTTTCTAGGTGAAATTATTCTTCTTTCTCTCTGACAGTGTAGTTTCCATATGGTCAGTGGGTCTGTCTGTCTTGTTCTCTTTCTTGTTCCGAATCGCTCGCGCTCTCTCTCTCTCTCTCTCTCTCTCTCTCTCTCTCTCCCCGCCCCGTGTCTCTCAGTCTGCCTGTCTCTCTCTCCCTCTCTGTCCTCTCCTCTCCCTTATCTGTCTTCTGTCTTCAGCCCTTCTCGTCTGACTTTTCTAAGTAGGTGGTTATTCTACCTCTAAATTCATCCTGCAAGAAAAGCTTTCTTCAGTGTCCACCCCCCGTTTGCAATTTAAGCACAAAGGACTTTCCATGATGCCCAGACTAACTCCCCAAAGTTCTTTAGTAACCTCTAAAGACAGTCCTCATAATGAGACCTATCACCAGTGTTCCTGGTGGGAATTAAAGTACATGAAGTGCATGAAAACATTTAGCACTGTCCCTGGCACACAGTATAATATCAATAATTAATAATTAATCACTTTTCTTATCGCCTTCTGTTCACAGACAGAAGAATTTTTAAATAGCTCCACTGATATCTTTTCTCTGCAATTAATATAAAATATTGACAGCCCTCTGATCAGGAGGCATATAAAATATTATTTTGGTAGAGGTGTAAATAAACAGTGTTAAACTTAAGCTGGCAATTCTGACTCGTGCCAACAAAAGAAAACCATGCATAAATAATTCCAAAAAGAGGAGCATGAGATAATTATGTTGAGTGCGTTTGACTAGGGAGTGTGCAGGATGATTCCTCTGGCTTTGTTTGGTGTGGCCTAACATGTACTGAATTAGTTTACATGTCTAATTGAGTATGAGGTTAAAGCACATTAAAACACAATCATCCCCTTTTCTTTGTAACCCACAGCACTTGGAATCCGTATCACTAATTTGGCTGATCATGTGCTGAGCTATGGTGGGCTTCCTATGTTGTCATTTTCTTTGTACTACCTGTGTTCTCAGTCGTATTGTAGGCACCCCTAGGACAGGCCAAGGTCTGGACATTAGGATACATTCTTTTCTTCCTCTCACTCCCATTCCGTAGCTCGTTGGTATTTTATTTTATTTTGTTTGTATACAATAAATGCTCAAAATATATTTATTGGTTGAATAAAAAGGGAAGGAAGGAGATAAGAAAACAGGGCTGAAATCTTGTGAAATCAATTCATAAACTGAATTAAACCTTTGCAGATAATCTGACTCAATGCAGCTAGGTTACCCTGGGTCATGAACCATTTGAGGACTGCCTTCACTTCTCCCATTCATAGAAACCTTGTCTGGATCCCCACTGTGTGCCAGACCTGGCGTCTGCCCTGGGAAGAAGACAGTAAAGAAGTTGGCAGGAAAATGAGAGTTGATGGCTGAGGAGGTTTTTCAAAGGAAGGACCCACAGGGCTGGGAGACTGAGAGGACGTAGAAATAAAGAGAGGGGAGCCAAAGATGACCTCAGGTGTGTGAGTGGAAGAAGTGTGGTTCTATTGACGAAAACAGCAAAGGAACAAAGCCTGGGTGGAAGCAGGTCAAAGATGACTTCTAGGTCATCCACGTGTGCTCCAGTTACAAAGGAATCGAGTATGATGGAGAATATAATTATCATGGGGCCAGTTTACCCTTGGGCTTCATCATCATCCCTAGACACGGCACAAATGCTCTTAGAAACGTGTATAGGTTGGCCATATACCCCCTTTATTTATTTTATTTTATATTTTCTGTTTCTTAGCATCTTATACTTTAGAAAAATGTGGTTCAGTCCCAGTGAACTCCACATTATTATTTATTGACCATTTATTATGCCATTTATAGGGTGTGTGCATGCTGGACAGTACATTTGTTTTAAAACTGCAATTATAATTATATTACACTGTAAAATATACCACGTCAGCCATTAAAGTCTAAATTAGTAGGACTTCAGTACCTGCAGCAAGGGCCTAATCCTGCCAGATGCTTTTGATGACAGCAAGAGGTAGGCTATCTGTATCCCAATATTTTCTCCTTCTCTTAACTGGACTTCTCTGCTGCATAATTTCTGTTTTACTTTGATCTTATATTTCTTAGCTTTTTCAAAATGTGTGCTTGGTGACAATCTGCTGCAAATCATCGGCAAGCTTAAAGGCTGTGCTCTTTTACAAGTACCCTGTGCCTTAAAGACAAACTAGAGACAGGCATTCATTTTCAGTTGTACCAGTCACCTTCTATTTTAAAAGCTTATCTCTTACAATCGTATAGGATATAAGTAAAACAATAAACAAACAGGTAGCTGGTTATACAGGGGGAAAAGGAGAAGCTATAAACATAAGAATGGAATAATCTCAGTGGTAAAATTGATCTTAGAAATTTTATAATCCTTTTCTATTATTTTATAGGAGAAAAAGATTAAAGAAATTAAGTGATTTTCCAAGACTACTAACAGGTTACAGATAAACTGAAACTGGAGCCAGTTCTCTTGGCAATAACTTGTGCCTCTCACTGTAGCACCAGGCAGTTCCTTACAATGGCAAGCATTTATGTGCTTATGTCGTTTAATCTAAACAGACATCATCATCATCACCTTTTTTTTTTACTCTCATCATCATCTTTTCATCTGTTTAAAGCCATACTTTCTCATGACCTTGTTGTAGACCAGAGGATGACGAACTACAGCCCATGGGCTAAATGTGACCAGCTCATGAGCTAAGAATAGGTTTTACATATTTAAGAGGTTATAAATTTTTTTTTTTAATAATGATACAGCAATACCTGAAAATTACAGGCATACTTTGGAGATACTGCAGGTTCAGTTGCAGACCACCTCAATAAAGCGAATATCCCAACGAAGTGAGTCACACAGATTTTTTACTTCCTCGGTGCATATAAAAGTTATGTTTGCACTATACTGTAATCTGTTAAGTGTGCAATCACATTATGTCTAAAAAACTATGTACATATCTTAACTGAAAAATAATTTGTTGCTAAAACATGCTGTCAATCTGACAATGCAGGGTTGCCACAAACCTTCGATTTGTAAAAAAAAAAATCCGCAATATCTGTGAAGTGCAATAAAGTGAAGGACGATAAAACGAGGTATGCCTGTGTCGGGAATCCAGTCTTCAGTGCCCATAAATAAGCTTTGGAAGGACTTAGCCACGCCTGTTTGTTCTGGATTGCTGACAGCTGCTTTTGAGCTACAGCAGTAGTTAGGTAGTTGCCACAGAGACTGTCTGGGACTCAAACCCTAAGATACTTACTCTCTGATCCTTTCAAGACATTTGGCAGAAAAAAAATGAAAATATTACATTAAGATCAAAGACAGATGTTTTCAAGGCTTTATAATCTCAGTATGAAAGATGGAGAATCGTTCCACAATGTAGAACAGATAGATATATTAAAAATACAAAGACTGATGACTGGAAACATGTACACACCTTGTCCAGTTTCTGCAAGAATACATGGCTCAGGGTCTGGATCAAAATCAAGACCCACCGCATGGGCTCGAGGGCTGATTGTGGATCAGTCAACAGCAAGGGCGCTCTAGACAGCCGAGATTGCGGTCCACGTGGGAATCCGGACCCTTCCTTGCTCCTGGAGGAAGTCTGAAGGGAAAAGTTAAGCAGGCCTTTTTCAGAGTCTGAGTTATTTCCAAAGGTTAATGTCAGATAGCCGTCCCGACCCTCCTCATAGCCAATTATAGCAGTCATATTAGAAATTGTATACCTTAAAATGCTCAAGCTTTTCACGGACCCCAAGCCCCCTCCCCAACCTTGTAACTTTCCAACTTGGGGGACGAGTTGAGAATGATGGGGATTTTCCACCCTTCCCCGGCTGCAGTAGTGCTGATGACTGGGTTATTATCAGATACAGGTTGCCTTCACTATCACCTCCAGGAAATACCACTATTTTTCAATTTTGAGAAATCACATAGGTAAGTATGTTCCTCAACTCATTTTTCCTGAAGAGTAGGACACATCCACAGGAAAAGGAAGGCATACTTATTCTCCAGATTTTTTGTATCGAATTAATTCATGTTTGTGAGTCCTGAGCAGATTGTTAGTGTAAAAACTTATAGACAACAATGCAGAACTTTTTCCTATTTCAAAAAAAATCAATGAACACTAGTGATGAACAGGAAAGTAGAAGTTTGTATCAAACTAATATATATATATATATATATTTTTTTTTATCTTGTGGAACAATCTTTTTTTCTCTTTTTTCTTTGTTTTGGAACAATCTTTTACATTCTTCTTGTCTTAAAAATTGAAAATCTTTTGGGATAAATGTGTTAGAGAAAAGAACATCACAAAAATAGATGGAATAATTGCAAACAAATAATTTTCAACTTACACTCTCAAGTCTCTTTATTTTGACTGATGTTTTGGTGACTTTGAGACGCTGTTGATAATGTTAGCCCAAAAGCAGTTTGGTTCTTTGTGACCTTTACATTTAGGTGAAAATCGGTTCATCCTGTGCAATAATATTGAGTTCGTAATGGTCTGATTACCTACATGCGTTACTGTTTTATGTGTACATCTACCATGACTATTGCTATATAATCATGTTCTCTTGTGTCCTTGACTGTCATACTCTTTCTCTTGTTAAAAAAAAAAAAACAATTCTGCTGAGTCAATTTAAAGATCTTACTGGCTTTATTCATTGTTCGTGGATCAGGCAGCATCCCATCTAACAAGTAGAAAGGCGCCTGGAAGAACTGTACAAAATGGAAGGTTTTAAGGCAGAAAGGCGGTGGCACAAGGAAATCAAAAGCAAAAAGAAGGATTGTTTCAGGGAGGGTCACCTTCCTTTGAGGTAAGGGCGGCAGGGGTCTGTCAGGCAGATTACCTCACTAATGTTGACCAGGAAATTCCAGACTGATAGGTTTAAAATCCTGTTCCCTGGGGGAGTCTGCGACTGCAGTTAGGTCAGGTATTTACTTTTGGTTTGCTGCTGTGGGGCTTAGCAATGGAGTGGGTTGAATGGTGGCCTCCAAAAGGATATGTCCACATGCTGGTCCCCACGACCTGTGAATGTGACCTTATGTGGAAATAGGGTCTTTGCAGATTCAGTGAAGTTAAGGAACTTGAGATGAGATCACCCCGAATGATAATCCAGTGGGCCCTCAATCCAGTGACAAGAGTGAACGGGCGCCGGGGGGCGCTTCCCTGGTGGTGCAGTGGTTGAGAATTCACCTGCCAGTGCAGGGGACATGGGTTCGAACCAGCCGCAACTACTGAAGCCCGCATGCCTAGAGCCCGTGCTCCACAACAAGAGAAGCCACCGCAATGAAAAGCCCACGCACTGCAGCGGAGACCCAACACAGCCAAAAATAAATAACTAAAATAAATAAATTTTTTAAAATAAAGTTTTTTTAAAAAAAAAGAGTGAATGGGGAGGCAGAGACTGGAGTGATGTGGCCACAGCTCCAGGAGTGCCAGGGCAGCCCTGGAAGCTGAAAGAGGCCAAGGATGGCTTCTCCCCTTGAGCCTTCAGAGGGGCCACCGTCCTGCAGCATCTCAGACTCTGGCCTCCAGAACCGTGGGCGCATAAATCTCTGTTGTTTTAAGCCACCAAGTTTGTGGCAACAACAGGAAATGAATAGTCACTCTGCCTCGTTGTCAGCTCAGCTGGGAATTTGTAGACTTTTTACAGTTATTGTCAGGTCTATGAAAGATGTATAACACTTATATCTCACCTGAAAGGAAAAAAGCAGATTGTGCAACATTTTAAAGCAGAATCAATAGGATTTGGGGATTGTCTGCACATGAGAAAGGGGAAGAAAGGGTTGTCATCCAAAAGAAGGGAAGATAAACACATTCGTTTTGCCTTTTGCAGGGTAAACAGGTTTTATTCAGTAACTACCGACAATGGGGGCAGGAGGCTGGGGATGGAGCTGAGCTCCAGTCCTGCTTGTGCAGAGGAGACTGGGCCTTTCAAAGGGAACTGGAGGCAAGGGGAAGCAGGACTCAGGGAGGGTCAGGGGGGTGGCGGAGCTGGAAGGGCCGCTCCCTGTAAATGCGCCAGCGCAGCTCCAAGTTACCATTCTCTCCTCCCTCAGGGACTGGGAGACAGAGGCCCCGCCCTCCCAATGAGTGCGTTTCAGAGGAAGGTCTCTCAAGTCCTAGAGAACGCTTCTGAGTTGTAAGAGATACATCCTCACAGAGTAAGCCCTTTTTAATAAATGCTCTGAGAAACGGGGCTCAGGGGCCTGTCTCGGGGTGTTGGCTAACAGTAAAAAGCTCCTGGCAGCTTGGAGCTTCCTTGGGCAGGCATTTTCATGGGGGCTGGGGTCATCCTCGGGCTATGCTAGAGTTTGGCTCAGTCTCTTAGTTGCAGGGTTTGGGCGCGGTTGTTCTGTGCTGAGAGTTCTGCAGTTCTCAGGGTGCATGTGACTTCAAGGAAGTGATGATGGAAGGAAGGTGATGCTGTCGGTGCCAGAAAGAGGGAGCTCTGAGTTAGGGATGTGAGAAGGAAAGACACTCAATGAGTTGTTTTAGAAGTGGTAAGTTTGAGCTGGCAAAGAGAATACTGAAAAATGAGATTTAAAGGGCATATTAATTTTCTTTTCCAGCTCCTTATAACCATGTGTGTCAGACTCTCCACTCGCATGTATACATGGACTTATTTAGCTAAAACTTACACATAACCAAAGAAAGAGTCTACTAAATGGAAGTACTTCGCAAATGGTCTGTCAGAAGTTGATACTCAATAAATATTAATTAAGTGAATAATTAAATAAATTAAAATAAATTAAATAAAGAAATTAAAACACTAATATAGGGGCTTCCCTGGTGGCGCAGTGGTTGAGAGTCCGCCTGCCGATGCAGGGGACACGGGTTCGTGCCCCGGTCCGGGAAGATCCCACATGCCACGGAGTGGCTGGGCCTGTGAGCCGTGGCCCCTGATCCTGCACGTCCAGAGCCTGTGCTCCGCAACGGGAGAGGCCACAGGGGTGAGAGGCCCGCGTACCGCAAAATCAAAAAACAAAAAACAAAAAACACTGATACAGTGAAAGTCCTTCTCTTTATCCCAGTATCTGTATTTTCCCTTCCTTCTATTGAGTATTTTTTTGCAATTAATATTTTCTTAATGATAAATTTTAAAACTGTAAATTTACCATTATACACTACAAGACTTTAACTTGTAAAGTTGAAGACATGATAATTTTGAAGTGTCTGAAAAAAAACTCACCAAACTAGATTCTGCAGTTAACAAAAGAATAGCAAGCAATTATGCTAAGTTCTTAGCTCTACTATAGAATATTTTAAGATTAACCAAGTTCATTTTTTTCCGAGATTACATCACAGAATTATTACTGCCATTATCATTGCTTTACATATAAATATTAGAAACACTTTTCTCGATATACGTTCATTTTTCTGTCATCATAATATCATAGTTTTAGGCACGCTAGAAAACTGTTAAACATGCTAGAACACTAAAATCAACTGGATAAGCGTAACCATAGGAAATTGAAAATGTAACCAGCAAGTAAGAAGCAGGAATGTTTCTGTTAACTTTTAGAAACACAAGAAATCTAGTTTCTTGTTTTAAAAAAACTGGAATATGAGAAGAGAAATGTATGCAGTTAGCTCACATGGCCCATTTGAATTGTGCCCGACATG
Source organism: Pseudorca crassidens (assembly GCF_039906515.1). Classification (NCBI taxonomy): domain Eukaryota; kingdom Metazoa; phylum Chordata; class Mammalia; order Artiodactyla; family Delphinidae; genus Pseudorca; species Pseudorca crassidens. The sequence goes on from NC_090308.1 coordinate 6,598,407, forward strand.
GTCCAGGCTTTTTGGCATATGCATAAAGACGCCATAAAGTTTCAAACAGGAAGCTTTGAACAGAAGCTTTACTTAGTCTGACAAATCAAAAAGCACAACTGTGGCATAGGTAGTTGAAAGGCACAACTCAGCAATTACCCACCAACCATCATCTTATGACCCTAAGAGAAGAGCAGTGTGCTTCCTCCTCTAAGGGGAGCAGGGATTAGAACAAAGAGGGTCGCTTCTCCCAGCCAACCGAGAGAACATTTCACTAAAGAAAATGCCATTTCAGGCTCACTCTGGAACAGAATGTACATGGGCTCCATGAGCATTATTAAGGAAAGAGGCAAAGAGGGGACACTCAGCAAGCAGAAGTCTCTAGGTCACTCTGGCCTTTACTATCTCGACAGCTAGAACTATTCCCAGCGCATCAGAGGCTCTGCAAACCACGCAGCATACGCATTTTCCATAGGATGTGCTGACGGACTGACTAACTAACGTCTTAGTCTGTAGAGTTTTTGACGATGATTTCAAGATGAGTACTATCTGATTTTCTACCTACAAATATAGAATTAGTGTAAAAAATTAAAAAGAATCATATTTCTATTCTGTAACCTAATAGCCAGTGTATGGACAACCAGAAATATTTTGCAGTTAATATTTTCTAAGTGATAGAAGATTTTCAAAAGGACTCAACTACTTTATCAAGTATCTTCGGTAATGACAACCCTGTAGTTCTTTTGTCCCATTATCAGCGCCTGCTTTATATATTACTGTAGAGCAACTTATGCATGAGAAGGAGTGATGGTAAATATGTTTTTTAAACTCAATTCATGAATTTAAGATCCTTGGCCGTTTGTTACATGCTGTCTACTGAGTGGCTTTTTGCCAACCTGATAATTGGATGCTACAACAGAACTTGCCTAACTGATACCTGGTAGACATTTAACACTTAATCAATGTTAAGGTCATGAATGATTTGCTTCTCCATGAAGTTGTATTTTCTCCTTTATAACTTCACACTTTGGCAATAGACTTGAGTTCACTTGAAGTGATCATTACCTGAAGTCACACTTGGACTACTGTTAATGAACCTGATGGGAGAAAGTGTAGAAGTGGCAGTATTAGTAACACAACGCCTGTGTTGTTATTTTTCAAACTGAGTCTGTTAGAACTGCTTTGAGCTGATATTCTGCTTATGTGACCTGTGTCTAAAAATGTTAAAATCGAATTGAGGTAAGTCAGTGTGTACGTATGCACACACACTGCATGTCAATTGAAAATGTGTGCCATTTGAAAAAATATCTTATTCATTTGAAATAAGTAGAGAGAGACTTGTTCATGCTCACATGAAGCCTCCTTTCAGAATAGGACACACCTGTTCAGTGGGTGAACTACATCTAAGCCCATGGTTGGCAAACTAGGGCCATGCACCAAATCCAGCCCGCAACCTGTTTTTGTAAATCAAGTTTTATTGGAATACAACCAGACTTATTCATCTATGTATTGTCTGTGGTTGCTTTCATGCTACAGGGGAATAATCAAGTAGTTCTGATAGGGAACATATGGTCCACAAAGCCACAACATTTACTATCTGATCCTTTACAGAAAAATGTGTCAACCCCTGATCTCAGCAAATGCACATTAGTATTAGCAGTGACCCTAAAGACAATCTGACTTTCAGGAAGAAATTGTTTCTAATGTGTATAAGCCCTGGTATCTTAGTGCTTGGAATCTTCCATTTTGGGTTGTTGAGTAGGAGAGAAGGGAGAAAGGAGAAGCAGATGGATGAGTTTGGTGTTCCGGTGCACCTCAAAAGAAACAAGCAAGCTAGTCAGTTTTACAGCAGGAATAATTATTGAATCATAGAAACAGAAGAAACCTAGAGATCACTTTACCCTGTGATTACACTCTGGGGAGAGGGGGATGTGTATTTGTAAATATATATTGAAAATCTTGTTTCATCAGTTCTACTCACTACTTACTATAAGTACCACTAAATTAAAAAAAAAAACACTTTCAATGTACATCTCTAATAGATTAAAACTGGTATATTTGATAAATTTATGGAAGATTTTTAAAAACCCTTGAGTCACATTACAGAAAGCATATGCAAGCACTCTTTTTTTTTAAATTCTGATGAAGTTCTCTAGAAGATATAGTCCATCTTCTAGCTTAATGTGGAGAATATCACCCTAAAGAACTATGTCAGAAAGCTTGTACGTGAGTTGTGTGGTAGCAGGTTGGGGGGTACTCAGCGTGCAGACGTGGTGGGCATTATTAGACTTTTAAGCTTATTACAAAAAGGAATGCATTTTAAAATGTAAAGAATACCTACTATTGTCTAGTCTTATTTTATCAGCGAAGAAAAGGAGTTTCAGGGAAGGAAAATGATGCAACTGGCTGACTCATCCAGTTGGTGGGAGAGCCAGTAGCACCCAGCTGGCAAGTCTACTGCACCTTTCATTTTGCCTCCTGTTTCATAACCGTTCATAAAAACTGTGAAGTATTGTTAGATAGTATGTAAGTTATACTTAATGTGTGAGAAGGTTGAGGAAACTAACTAGAAAATAATCCTATATGTTACCCCCTCAAAAAAAAAAAAAAGACACACTAAGTTTATGGATTATTTTGGGAAGAACTGGTATATACAACTTTAACTGTTCTCCTTATTGAATAGAGTATATCCCTTCATTTCATCAAATCCACTTCAAGGTTCTTTACTGGAATTTTACAATTTTTTGTTAAGTTCCCTTTGATCTCTGGGGATGTACGTAGATAAGCCTGTCATCTCTAAGTAACATTTTTTCTTTTGATTCTATTCCATGATAATCCTTATACCTCTTATTTCTGATTCTTTTCTTATTGTATTGTCCAGGACATTTGGTAATATACATTAAACAGTAGGAGTAATACTAAACATTTTTATTTTGTTCCTGACACTAAAAGAAATGGGTCTAAAATTTCTTCATTAAATGTGATGTTTCCCTACAAAAGCAAGAGGATTTCTTTTGATAGATACACTTTATCACATTAAGGAAGTTCCTTTGTCTTCCTAGTTTTGCATCAGCTTCATACATCTGTATCTATATCTGTATCTATCTATCTACACACACAAATATATATATATATATATATATATATAGATGTTTTGTCAGCATCTTTCAAGGTAGCATATTCGAGCATTTTCTCCTTCAGTCTATTAATTTCACGAACTACACAAACATTTTCTGATGCTAAACTATTATTGCATCCTTGGGATAAACCCTTCTTGATTCTGTTTTTTTAAAAGTACATTTTTTCAGTTAGGTTATCTTTCATAAGGATTTTCACTCTGTATTCTTATGTGAAATTGGCCTGTGACTTTCTTATAGTGTTGTTATCCAATTATATTAGTATCAAGGTTATATTAGTCCCATAAGTTGTTTTCAGTATTTGAAGCAAGTGTAAAATAATGATTATCTGTTAAATATTACTATAATGGACAAAAATACAATAAAGAACAGTGTAGAAAAAGGGGGATTATATTTGAGCTTACCCTGAAGCCTAAAATTATTGTCACTGTAACAGTGAACAGTTTTTTTAAGTGACTCAATAAACAGGTGGGGATTTAGCAACCTGCGTCTGGAGTCCTTTTCGGAATTCTGGGGTGTGAGATATAAGTGTGTGTGCAGTAAATAAATGAATTAATGGTTTTGGACATACTAAATTAATTTTAATACTGTTAGGATCCCTATCCAAATTCTAAAGGAAGAAGAAAGTGGTAAAAATGGGGATTTGAGAATGAATGAAATAAGGGTACATTAGATGTCTGATAAAAGATGCTTCAAACTTACTCCCTGTAAACCAATGTTTGTTAACTCTGGTGGCGTATTAGAATCACTTGAGAAGGTCTTATGATTATGAATGTGCAGACTCCAACCCAGACCACTGCAGAAAGAATTTCTGGGTGGGGAGGAATGGAAAACCAGCATCAGTTTTTTTACAAAGCTCCCCAAGTGATCTTACAATAAGACATTAAAGTTGTTGTGTAGGTTACAAGAAGAATGGGTGTGAGGACCAAGAGAGAGCTCAAGGAATACATTAATCCTGATGTTGCCTTCTAGAAGGCTATCCATAATGGGAGTTTTCTGTTTTACTCTTTACTATTTTGAAAAAACCTTAACCTAAGTTTATATAGGTTATATAGTAATTCACCTACCTACTTGCCAAATATAACCATCTGATCATTATGGGTTGCATAGATACAAAATACACTTTTCACAAGTTTTGTTGGCTTGTTTTTGTCCTTCATGCTCATTCCTTCTAACATGTCATGACATATGCAGCAGCAGCATCTCTCATTTTCAGTCAATTTTTCATGTTTAACATTTTCTGTCCTGTTTTCCTTGTCCTAGGGCTATCTCACTGCATTAACACTTGAAACATTGTCACTGCTTTTGCACTGACCTGACATGATGGGATTAATAATGTTTGTGTAAAATTCTTAGAGCTGAGCATAAAAACCTGTCAATATTTTGCAGATTGACCAACACCTCGATGCTTTAGTTCTTTGCCTTATTTATGAAATTGTGTGATATGAGCGTTTTTGAGTAAAGACCTCCTACATAATGTAGTGATATTTGGAAAGTTATGAGGACAGTAAGTCCTGAAGGAAGGCATTCTAGTTTCCAAGAAAAAAGTCTAAGTAACTCAGCCTTTGCAAATTGGCAGTATTCCTAGAGCTATGAAATAGAGCCATATTGCATACTACAATTTCAATTTAGTGCTTGACCTAAGACCCTGAAATATACTTGAGATAAAAGCAAAAGGCTTGCTTCCTCTATAGTTTAAAAATGAATACTGACTTTGAAAAACCATTATGTTCAAATATGTCATTGTCCAAACTTATGTGAAACAAAACTTTTTTCGTTGTCTTATAATCTCTCAAAACTTGCTTAACAGTATTATCAGACTGTTGCATTTAAGACCCAGAAGTCCTTGAATGACTATCTCTAAGCTATCACTTGAGTACAATAAACTATATTCAGAAAAATACATTCCCTAAAAAGATGTTAGTATAAAGCCAGGGTGAAATCACTGAGAAAATAAAATTGTTTTCAGTAAAAGATTATATTATATCAGAGCTCATAAGTCTTACTCCATATTGCCATATTAATACAAAATGTATAGCTTCTACCTGCTATCTTCCAATTTTCAATTCTTAAATTCTTCCAGCAATATAATGAAGTTATTCTGCTACTGAAATGCACAGCATTTCATCATCAAATATATACGCTTTTAGGAAAACACCAGTTTCCCTTAAAATTGACATAAAAACAGGCTGTGATGTGCTTTCTCCTATTATCCTGGCTGTCTCTTTGCTGCTGCGCTTTGTTCCTCATCTCATTTCTCAGCCTCCTGTTTCCCGCCCTCTGATGCCCATTCAGTGCTCACTCTGAATCCTATTAGCTGCATTTGACTAACAACCAAAACTATTCTTTCTAAAGTTTTTCAAGTAGATATTACTAATTAAATTCACAGCTACTCCTGTTTTTGCTTTTTTGTTTGTTCCTTTTTATTCCATACCACTGTAGGAGACATTTTGTCATATACTGTCACACATTCAAAGGTTTTATATGTACATTTAATATTTCTCTAGAAAATCTAAATTGTTTTAGGGCAAGAGACTCATATTACTTTTATATTCACTGTAATACCTACTAGATTGTTAGTCCTGTTAAATTTTTATTAAATATACCTTGAATTGGGTGTTGATCTCCACCCTGAGATCCCAACATTCTGCTCTCTGCTTTACTCTGGCCTTTTTGATCAATACTCTGTGACTGTGTTTTTGACTTCCTCTTCCATCTTCCTGTTCTGATTGTAATTGTCTGTTTTTAAAATTCCCTCTGTGATTATCATCTCTGCCACAGTAAGAATTAAGGAAACATTATTTGTGCAGAATATAATACAGGTATTTATTTCTGGATGGTGGGGCATTGACAGTTCAAATGTATTTTCTTATAATTTCATGGAAACTCCATAGCGTAAACTCAGTTATCTTTAGAATCACCCGTATTTGGTAGAGATTGAGAGATGGGATAAGCAAAGAGATAATAAGAAGAGTGGTGATAGGATTGAAGCGCCAATAGTTTATCATTGCAGGTCTCATTCACCCATACATTAGTATGACTGTTATAAACACAGCATCAGTGCTAACAGGAAGTTAAATACAAATAGAATAATATGTCAAAAATTCAGAATGAAGAAATTAGACCAGATTTGTCATGGCTTTCAAAACATTCCTGACATTTCCTGATATCGTCTCAAGCTTTGTTCCATTAGAAGGGAAATTATTATCTTGTGAAAAATAGCCCTTTATAAAGACAAGCAAGTGAGAACGTTTAGATGACTCTATTTTGTTTGAAAGTTACTTAACCTTTCTTGTATTTTTCACTAGTTGATTAAATATTGAGAACTCATCCTTCAAGAGCTATCTCAAAATTGATTTTTCCTTAGCCACAATAAATATCTACTCATGGCCAACTGCCAGTAGTCTATTACACATGTACCCACCCAACCAGAGGACGGGCTGAAACAATTCAGGGACTTCTATCTCTACAGAAATCCCTAGGAAATCAAGTCTAAGATCTATCCGTGACAAACTAGAACTATTTAATCAAATATTCTGATTAAGAAAAAAAAATGCTAGCCATAGAGATTATACTGCTTTCCAGTGTTTAATACGTGTGATACCTTAACTATGCAGTTGAGCCAGCTTCCTGTAGCTCACACCACACCACGGTGAAGGTGAAGGGTTGTTGGCATCTCCCTATTTGCATTTCAGTAGATGTGTTTTGGCTCTATGCTTAGGACCGTGCTGGGGTGTGGGGTTTATGATAGGACCAGTAGCCGATGACCGTCTAATTCTTTGTCTGGACCAGGATACTTCTTTTTTATTGAAGTATAGTTGATTTACAATGTGTTAATTTCTGCTGTACAGCAAAGTGATTCAGTTATACATATGTATACATTCTTTTTTATATTCTTTTCATTATGGTTTATCACAGGATATTGAATATAGTTCCCTGTGCTATACAGTAGGACTTTGTTGTTTATCCATTCTATATATAGTAGTTTGCATCTGCTGGTCCGGAACTCCCACTCCATCCCTCCACTAGCCCCTCTCCCCCTTGGCAACCACAAGTCTCTTCTCTATGTCTGTGAATCGGTTTCTGTTTCATAAATAAGTTCATTTGTGTCATATTTTAGATTCCACATATAAGTGATATCGTATGTTCTTTTTAGACCAGGATACTTTTGAGAGTAGTAGGGGGTGCTATTAATAATTATACTGAGACAACTGACATAAATCTGAACTGTTCCAGGCACATCAGGACTTATAGCGTCTCTCACCCACCTCATTCTTATCTTTTTCAAATCCAGTTATTCTCAGTTTCTTCACAGTCTTTCTTAAATTGTAGGACTAAACGTGAATATTGTACTAATTGAAGTCTATTCCATGTCAAAGACAAAGTGCCCCAGACAACTAAGGAGATAATTTTATTTAGGTTATTACCATGAATAGAGCATCCATTAATGAGTCTCAAGTGAAAGGAAGGAGGTCTGGGTTTTTATCGAGGCAGGTAAGCAAGGGAGTCATCCTTTATTTTCCTGGGGAGTCATTTTCCTTGGGGACTGGACCACAGCTCTGTCAGAAACAAGTCCCTGCCCTTGAGAAGTGCCTGCAGCCACCGAGGCCAATCAGACAGGCAGGCTCCCTGGTCTTGCCTTTGCCCAGCCAATTCCTGCAAATACACTGAATGAAAAAATGCAGTGCTTTAAAGTTGCAATTAACTTCCAATTCCCATCTCCCTCTGTACATCTTCAGCTCAGCTTATGTATATCATACCAAGTATCCTCTATGGTCTGGAAAATCCGGAAACACCAGAACCATCAAGAGAGGCCTATTTATGAATAATTTATTATAGTTCTTTTGCTTTGAGAACCTCTTGGCTTCTATTAGCATAATCAGGGGCTAGTTCAGATTCCCCAGGGAGGTGCTACTGGAATTTTTTCTTAAGCATTGGATGTAAGACATATCCATTTGGGAAAAACAGAGACATATTTCTAAAAGACATACATATAAATGGAGTTGATTTTTATCAAGCTAAATCAGATGAGGTAAGAGGAAAATGTTCGATTGTGATTTATATACCGTCCATGTTAAACTCATAACATTTGAAAAACAAAAAGGATTTAAAGAGTCATATTTTGATTTCCCTATGATGGTAAGAGAATGCATTATATGACAGTATATGAAGGTAGAGAAGGCCTTTTTTGATGCTTTATCAATTTATCCAGATATTAGTGACATCAAATTATCTAAATTATTGGAAATGCAGAATTAATTTTCCAGTAAGAACTAATCATACACAAATGAGGGAAAAATACGCAAGAATATGAATTTAACAGGAAGCAATTATCCAAAAAGAACAGTATAACTTATAAAGAGGAAAAAGACAAAATAAGGCTAAAATGCTCTTTTATCTTGACCTTCACAAATGCCTACTGTAGCTTTCCTGAGGAGGTAGTAACTGAGACCCAGTGCAACAGACTGTCACAAGCCTGGGGACCTCCGATAACAAACTCCATCTCTGTTGATAAGTAGTTTCCTCACTTGCAAAATAAGTGAGAGACCTCAGTCTTCCCTAGAGCCTCCACCAGGGGTGCCGAGAGCTCCACCGTCCAGTTCTCCTCTTATATACGAGCTATGAGGTAATACTTTGGGTATATCTTCCTCACTGGTGAAAGCGTTGAATGCTCCTCCAGAACATCAATGGATCAGACATTTCCCCTGCTATTGAACAGGTGCTCAGTAAATACTTTTACTACAAACAAGATTTGAAAATCTCGCGACACATGAGAAAATTTCCCAGCCTCCAGTGCTATTCATGGGTGTTCTGGAATCCTTGCTAATTTGGGGCATAGGCCCATGTGGCTTTTCCCAGAAAAATACTTCCCGTGTTTGTTCAGTACTCCCCACGTTTGCCTCATTGCACACAAGGAAGAGAGATGATACGTGTAGGCCTCACAAGGGTGGAAAGACAGTGCTACTTCTGGACAGAGGCCACCAGCCTGGAGGCTGCTGGCCTGGGGCTCCGACTGTCCTGGACCCGCTGTAGCCCTGAGGCCCCTGGGAAGTGAATTCTTGGCCCAGGGGTTGAAGGGCTCAAGCGCAGGCGCATTTTAGTGTTTAGTGCTTAAGAGCCCATTGGTGGTGAGTCAGACAGGGGTGGGGTTAAGCTGACTCCACCATTAGTTAAGCTTGTGATCTTGGCTGAGCTGTTTTAATTTTCTAAGACTGAGTTTCCTCTAGTTCCTCGATTGTATTAGGCACCTTTCAGTTGCTCGGCTGCCATGGTGGCCAGTGACTAGCATGCGGTCAGAGCAGATAAAGAACATTTCCATCAAAGCGGAAAGTTGTACAGGCCAGCTCCGTAGAAAGGCCCTCATGACGGCCGTTCACTCTTAGCGTCTCAGCCCAACCACCAGGGGCAATGTTAGCTCTTTAACAAACTGGATAATTATTTTCCTTAGGGGTAAAATATTCTGCTCCCGTTCTGTAGACATTTATTTTTGGTTTTACAGCTACCTTATACTTTTAGGTAACAAGGGGAAGAGTTTTTGACACTTTTATAAACAAGGAATACATTTTTGAAAGATTCCTTTTGCTCTTTAAACCTTTGAGATGTCTTTTTGTTCACTTGGCTCCATGCTTATTAAAGGTGATGGGGCAAAACTGCAGCCTGAACCTTCACCTTTATATGGCCTGGAAGTAACCCTGTTGCTCATCTCTGCTACTCTCCACTCTAAATTGTTTTGCTCCCTTAAGCATCAGGTTCTCCCTCTGTCCTCACCTACACACAAAGACTTTATTTTTTAATTTTTTAAAAATTTTTATTGGAGTATAGTTGATTTACAATGTTGTGTTATTAGTTTCTGCTGTACAGTAAAGTGAATCAGTTATACATATACATATATCCACTTTTTAAGATTCTTTTCCCATATAGGTCATTGCAGAGTATTGAGTAGAGTTCCCTGTGCTCTACAGTAGGTTCTTATTTGTTATCTATTTTATATATAGTAGTGTGTATATGTCAATCCCTATATCTCCTGATTTATCCCTCCCCTCCCTTTCTCTCTTGGTAACCGTGTTTGTTTTCTACATGTGGCTCTATTTCTGTTTTGTAAATAAGTTCATTTGTACCATTTTTTTAGATTCCACATATAAGCGGTATCATATGATATTCGTCTCTCTCTTTCTGACTCACCTCACTCACTACGACAATCTCCAGGTCCATCTGTGTTGCTGCAAATGGCATTATTTCGTTCTTCTTTATGGCTGAGTAACATTCCATTGTATATATGTACCACATCTTCTTTATCCATTCTTCTGTCAGTGGACATTTAGGTTGCTTCCATGTCCTGGCTATTGTAAATAGTGCTGCAATGACTATTGGGGGTGCGTGTGTGTTTTTGAATTATGGTTTTCTCCGGATATATGCCCAGGAGTGGGATTGCTGGATCATATGGTAGAACAAAGACTTTAAAGTTGAATTCGCCAGCAGGGTGGGGACCATGCCTCGAGGCTTCCAGGCAACTGACAGCCTAATCAGAATTCCTCAGGAGGAGAGGAGGTTCACCAGAGATGTAACCTGCGTCTGAACTGGCAGTGACATGCTCACAACTATACTTCGGCATAATTTAGAAATGGAAGGTAGATTCAAACAAGGAAGGATAAGAGGAAGAGTCTTCTTCTCAATTGTCCTAGTAAGAATAAAAATAAAATAGAAGAGTTGTGAGAAGAACTAGTGACTAAAAATCTAACTACTGGTAAACGATTCCCTGAAGAAGCAGAAGGTATCTTTCATGCCTCTCTGACTTGGAGACCGCGTAGCTGGGAGAATAATGGCACCATTAGCTTGAACAAAGCAAAGTCACAGTGTCAAGCTGGCTTCAGAGGTATCATATTGAGTTTGGTTTCGTACCTTCATGAGAGGCTTAAATTATGGAATCCTTTTAAGCTTTTCTGAGTATAAATTATTAACCTTTTTTGACCTTATCTTTGTATTTACTTATCTAGGTAAAGGCCAATTTAAATATGGTAGCAGCCCATCCCTCAGAGTTCTTTTCTCTAAGGAGCCCCTGTCATAAATAGCACTCTTCAGTAGATTAAAGATGAAAGTGCATTTCACTAAAGGAAATAGCTGACAAGATCCTGAACCCATTTCGGCAGAAAACTTAACATTCAGCCTCAATCCACGGAAACTGTCAAATGAGAATGTGCATCATCATGAGGAATAAAGAGGAAAAGGAGAGGGAGTGAAGAGAGGGAGCCCTCGGTGGACCAGGAAGTCGGAGGCCCGGGGAGTCAGCAGGCAGGCTCACTCTTGAGCCAGGCTCCTGTTTTTCACTTGGATTACCTAGTGAACACTCTTTTTTCTTGTTTGCTTTATTTTCTCATATTTGAAATAGGAATTTGGGCTTAGATAAATTCACACAGCCATTTAATACATGCAACGTAAGTGCAGGCATGGGGTGCTGTTTGCATCTTGTTGTAAGGAACAAGGAAAAGAAACTCGGATTGGGAGATATTCAGATGTGTCCATTCCCTTATATTCCCCTAGTGCTGCTGCAGTGACCTTTCATCATGCTTCACAGTGCCTTCTGTTTCGTTCCTGGGTTTTATTAAGGGAAATGGGGCTTGACACCTGTGATGTTGGTGATCTTCCAGATAGTTTTTCCAGCTCTTGGCTGTCCAGAGTAGGTTGCTCCCAGGATAATCTGGTAGATGTGTTTTAGCTGCTGGTTCCAGTTGCTGCAATAATGTGCTAATCTGTGAGTTTCCAGAAACAGCCTGCTTGTTAACTGTGATGCCCCCAGTGCCATCCGATGTCTCCACCCCTCTGTAATTACGCTGTCTGCACTTTCCATTTGATCGGCTGCCTGCTTGGCCAAGGGGTTTCTTTTGAGATGAACTTGCTCTAAGTAAGCAATGTTGGGGGACTGAGCCCTCCTTTGTTCCTTAGCAGGTAGGAAAGATGCTTTCCATTTTGGCTCTACCAGTTGTAAGCAAGCAACACCTGGCATATGAAGGGCTGGCCTGAAGATTATGGAATGCTCTTTTTTGGTATGTCATCAGATAACTTGATAAACACAAAATTGAATCTGTCAGACTTTGATGCCTGAGTTTGAAATATTGCTAAAGCTCCCTTAAAACTGTCACCACTAATAAAATTTTATAATATGATACATTTCGTGTATTTGCCTACTAGCGTATGCCTTCTGATTCACCCATCAGATGATTTTTCTGTGGTGCCCAGGAATCAGGATCAGTGGTACCTGAATGTACTCATCCCCCATCTCCGCTTTGCATCCAAGCTGTCTCTCCTGAACCAAGAAGGCTTTCAAGGGTTCAAGTTAAGTTCTGAAGTCAGAGGATACCCCGAGGCATACGACCTGGAGCGTTAGTGGGAGGAGTTGGATATAAGTCTGTCTTGACGGCACATGTCATTTTTTTAAGCCACACTGCCTCCTGATGAAGAGGGTGCCCCTCTGTTATATTACGGGTCAAGCTGAGTTTTCAGAATGGCCCTAGTCTTGGAGGAATCTAGAGTAAGGATTGAGAGCTTGGGCATGATTCTGGACAAGTTACTTAATTCTCTAGTGAGGATTACAATAATATTTAAATCACAGCATGCTTTAGTGACGAAATGAGTCAGTGTATATGGAGCAATTGAAACAGTGTCTGACACGTAGTGTAGACTCGATGAGCATCCCCTGTTTCAGCAGTCATATAATAATAGTACCACAGCCGACAGGAAATATTAAGAAATGCATGAGGCAGGGCCACTCCTGCTCTCATGTTTTGTCCTGAGCAAGGGGGTTAAGTCTAAAGAGATGAGATATGCAAAGCTTTCCTTCTTCTGATGACTTCACATGTAGTTTCCTGCCGCTGTTATGCTCAGTATCTCAGAAATAACGTAGAAAGACCCATTATTCTTGCTTCCTCAATAAGATGACCTGCACTTCTAGTTCTGAAAATATTAAAAGAGCTTCCAGAGCTATTATTTTCTAGAACTTTTATGCAGAGCAAAGTACTGATGCCAATGGAAACGTGGCTTTCCTCCCTCAGACTTGTTTATTACCAAGTGGACAAATTGAAATTTACCAGGGTTTTGCCAAGCATTCTGGGAAGTCTCTTCTCACCGTTAATCTCTTATTATCCATAGTCTGAAGTTCAAGAACACATAAACATTAACTGCTTGCTACTCTTCCCTTTTAGTTTATTCAATATTGGGGATTTTTTTTTTTTTTTTAAAGAGGCACCCAGGAAATTAAGAAATTTAGCCATCCTACAGCGGCCTGATGCTGAGGCTGTGAATGAGGTTCGCAGGACTAAAGACTTAATTACTTGAGTCAAAGTTTGATTTAAATTGTAAATTCTCTGTTGATACCTAATTTCGATCTCAGTTGAAGTGAACTGAATTTTAAAGACCAAACAGAGGACACTTGCAGACAGTAGCCCCATCTAGAGGTGGAACTTCATGGTTTTCCTTCTTTCTCATTTTGTTTTCCTCTTCCATGTTCATTCACACTATCCCATCAGTGGGAGGAAGAGGGACATTCACAGATCTGCAGTCACGAGAATTACTTGTCATCCTCCCAGAGAAGCTGAAGGCTGTCTTAAGGAGAGGTGGACACGTGTGAGGGGAGCAGGGGTGCCCGGAGGGGCTGCCCTAGAGTGTCACTGTCAGAGCATTAACTGTGCTGAGAAATCAGCAGCAAGATGCCCCCTCGTTTAGTGCCCAGGCCGTGACGCAGAGCAGACGTGGATGAGCTTTACAGTGAGAGGCACCCCATGGCAGGGTGGGCGACGCAGGAGTGAGAGGCATGCAAACCCCAAATGCAGAGTGACGCCTTGTCAGTTTCACAGGTGCTGTCACAGACCTGGGCACCTCACCTGCCCCACTCACTTTACAGCCTGGCCTATTTGGAGGAGGGGACACCTGGCAGGAACGAGGTGGTGCTTCCAGCCTAGCGTCCAATAGGACAGGGAGTTTTCATTTCTTCCTACTTCCTCCCTTCCCTTTCGGTGAACTCACTCTTAGTTTTTGTTCCACACGGAAATCGTGGAGAGGGATATGGTCGTTATAACCGTGTCTGGTTTTACGCTTAGAAAATCACAAGTTAGAATAACAAGGTTTAAAAAGCATCTGTTTATTAAAGAGGACCCTGTTTCATCTCTGTCCACGTGCACTGAACTCTCGTTCACGCTTTGCTTAGAATGAGGTGATAAAATTGAAAACGGATAGCGTGTAGGAGGCCAGATGTAATCCAGGCCACTCAGGTTGACAACTTTAACTGAGTTATGTGTGGCAGCTTGCCCTCATCCGGAGCGAGTGTTCCTGAGTGGAAGGCGTAACCAGATGAGGGAGCTCGCTGTGACCGCTGGCGTGACACAGCCTCATGTGCTTCTGGAGTATGGCAGGGCTCCTGGGACCCTGGGTGGGAATTTAAAAAAAAACGAGGAGAATAACATTACACTCAGATGGAAAACACTGGGCTTAGGAGCGGAATGCACAGGTGTAGCACTGCTGAAGGTGGCTGTGCAAGGGAAGCTACAGTCAAAGATCACACCAGGCAGAGTGAGCGCTTCTTCAGAGAGGAAGCCATGTATGAGCTAATAACTACCCCCTCCCCCCACTCAAAGACAAAATCCTGTTACCTTTGTGGCAAAATGCTTTAAAAATACCAAGAGAACCCTTGCTGGGAAGTGATACCAAAAAATATATTGGGCATTTAAGACAACTGGAAATGTGTCTGTGTGGGCGGCTTAAGATCTCCATATACTGGAAGCTGCAGGCCCTTTCTGTGAACTGTAATGACAGCTCCCACCGCCCGTTAGTGCATCTGCAAAACCTCCTGACTCAGGAGGACAGAGGTCACCCCCGCCCAAGAAAAATCAAATAAAAAAGGCTTTTGTGTTCTAAGCTTAAAAGCTTGTTCTCCTAGCTGATATAAACAGAATCTCTCTGATGCAGACCAAGGCAAAATGTTAAATTTCTGCTCAAGCCCCTCTCGGGTCCCTTCACCAGTGTTAACAATGAACGGAGCCCCAGAGGCCTCTCTTGACAAAGCCACTGTGCGCACACGGGCCACGTTGCAGACACACAGTGTGGGAGAAGCATTTTGCCGCTGCCAGTGTGCTGGGCCTTACATCACTGTCTATTAGTGTAAGCAGAATACAGCAGATTGTTTATTTTGGTTTAGCTGCGCTTCAGGCTGTAACATTAGCTGTAACTCCTTGAATGACAAATTCCAATGGCAATGTCACAGATTAAACAAGGGGAGGAAGATCCCAGGGAGCATGTTTCCCCACAGCAGGTGCAGCGGGCGTTGCTTCTGGATCTGTTTGCAAAATTATCCCTGGTCCAGGCAGCCCCTCCTTCGCATATTAGAATCAGTTCCCTTTTACCTGCATTAATTAGTACTAGTCATACATTCGTAAGGGTTAAACAAGCCAAGTCCCTAACTTCTTTGAAAATACTAATTCGAGATGATTCCTCCCTTTTCCTTAGAGCGTATTTGACTCTTTTCATATTTCACGCTTTAAAGAATTTGCAGAATTGTTAAATATCGTGAAACTCCAGGGGTAAGAAAGAATTAGTGCACATCAGGAAGTAGCAGGCGTAGGCTGGAGTGCCCTGTCCATGGGGGTCTCATGACGCCCAGTGAGTGTGGGCTAAGCCCCGTCTCCTGAGGGCGCCCACGTGTTTATTTGCTGCATGTTTAAATGTCACATAGCTCTGCAGGGCAGCTAGACCTGCAACCCCACTGCAAATCCTGGGGCGGGCCATGGTGTTTGGCACCCTGCTCGGAGTATGCTGGGAGTCAGCTGGGACACATGCCCCAGATGGTCGCCCAGGTCCCAGTGGGCCACCTCCACTGCCGCCAGCCTGTGAGGCAAAACCTTGTAGCATCAGCTTCACACACATTATCTGAAACTCTTCAAACTGTCCTGCAAGAGGGTATCATCCTCATTTCACGCGAGACTCCCTCTGCCCCACATGTAGAGCAATTTGGGGAACGCACCGTCTGCAGAATAACGTGGAGAGCTTCCAGCCAGCTTGTTCTGAATGAGTGTTCACGTTCCTCAAGTAGAAGAATGATGGTAAAGAATCTCATCTTACTGAAGTTATTATTCACATTGAGCATCAGTTTATTACATTTTCCCAAACAAGTTATGGGCAAGAACCGTTGAAGAATCACAGTGTCTGATTTCCACTGGCTTTTTTGAGAGTGTGAAGATCGGGGTGGTGTACTCAGGTTGTTTTTTTTCTTCCTGTAAATTAGGTGTGGTTCATTGTGGAGTCTGAGATGGTCTCACCCATCAGTTTTCTTGTGAGACTGTGTCCCAGCCTTCAGACAGCAAAGGAGGAAGGCGTTTTTCTGTTATCTGGCTATGCAGATCCACTTGGAGAGAAGTGCTTTGACAAACACTTTGCATTTATCCAGCATGTCTCTGCTTCTAAATCAGCGCCTAAATGTGTGTGGGCGCTAGAGAAAGCTTCCCTCAGACGCTGCCCGGAAAGGATGGAGGAGCTGAGATGTGGCTAATCCCCACCCCCTACCTGTGCACCTGAGACCCAGCTACCCCGTGGCTGTTCTTACCCTTCTTTCTTACACTCCTTACAACGCAACTCTCTTGGTCAGGGCATTTTTTAACCACAATGTGCTTTTTCTCACCATCTTTTACTTTGATCATTTTAGAGGTCCGGAGTAGCATGTTTTCTAATTAATGGCTTTCCCATGGAATCAGAACCATGTCATAGCCATGGCTTCAAAAATAAATAATGAATCATGAATTCCTTGAAGTTGTTAGGTTAACTCTGAAGTGCATGTCTACAATAAAGGACTCTATGTAAAGTTCTAGAAGGAGACCAGAGTGCTTCCCAGCAGCCTGGTGGATGAGAGTTGAGCCGTCTCCCTCCTTCCAGCACACCTTACGCCCCGTACCTGTGATCCCAACAGGTATCAGTGGCTGCAGCCACTGCAGTAGATGCTAGCCTCCAACTCAACTGCTTAATTATCCATAAAATGGGTCAGATGCTGCGGTCTCACCTAATTTCTCCACGATGCTGTAACCAAACTCCTACCCCCGACTGCTCACTCCATCCCCAGCCAGCTGCCCAGAACCCATGGGGGGGTCAGAGAAGGCTGCTGCTGGGGAAAAGCTCTCACAGTATTAGAAACAAGGAAGGCAGATAGGAAAAGGTCAGTATTTAGGACAGCAACAAAGTGCTAAGGGACCTAGACCAGCATTGGGTTAGAGACTAGACATTTTAGTCAAAACCTTTTCATTTGCATTTTTCTAGGCGAGGCATTGCACCTCGCATTATAAGCAACCTAACTAATCTCAGTACAGCCTCATTCTCTTTTTTACAAGAGCCTTTCTGAAGGTATTAAGCATAAGGATTAGGAAGTAACTCAGCCTTCAGGGCAAATGCCTCCGCACAAGGAGAGTCATTTGGCCACACAGGAAACTATCTGTGGAGGGCCTACACAGAGACTCCAGGAATCCGGGGGGGCAGGGGGGCGGCCCTGAGGCAGGAGTGGTCTTGCCTCCCGGGATTCTGGGCTTCCCTGGCTCGTAAGTCATTCCTGCCAAGTCAGTTGGAAAGGGGGGAGGCTTGAGTCAGGGGGTCAGGCGACTCTATCTCGTTCATCCCTAAGCCCCTTATGTGATGCCTCACTGGCATCGTCTAGAATGAGCTAATTCTTATACACTGCTCTGTGTGACCCCAGGCAAGTACGTTCCTCTCACTAACCTTCCGCGTGATTACCTAGCTGTGAAGTGGGGCAATAATAGTACCTCTTTAGGCTTCATTCTAAGAGAGTGGGTCTTGAAGGGGTGTGCATGGAAGGGTAGGGGATCCCCCGAGCCTGGGCATCCCCCCTCCCCGCCCCAAGCAAGACATTTGGCAACGTGTGAAGACATTTTAGGTTGTCACAATTGTGGGGCAGGGCACCGTTGGCGTCTAGCGTGTGGAGACCAGGCAGGGCTGCTGCCGAGCGTCCTGGGCTACACGGACAGCCCTACAACAGAGAATCACCCAGTTGGCCACACGTGTCGGCAGTGCTGAGCGAGAGCCCCGTGCTGGGAGGTCGGCCGTTAATCTCTCCAAACACACTGTGACTATAAAGCCCCGAGGAAGCTTAGGGATGTGCCTCTGTGCAATCTCCCCAGCATACGCCACTCAGGTCTCTTAGCACCTGAAAAGCAGTGCTGTAATTCTCATTAATATACGTCCATTCAGTAAAGTATTAAGATATTAAAAAACTGTTGTTTCTCTGGGACCCCAGAAAGTTATTCCTACTTGGATTTTAAAATGCAGACATCTCTGATAAACATTTGCATGTCTTTGAGCTTGCACTTTTGCAAAAGTGGTCGCCAGTTGAAAAGTTTCAGGAGTAAATAGTGTGGCACAAATGACTTGAAAAGGAAGGAATGTGTGACTGCAGTGATCTGACACTTTCTTGGGTGCTGTCCAGTGGTAACGGGTGAGTCCAACTGGTAACTAAGAAGCCAAGGAGATCCTTCATGGGAGAAACTTCAAATGGAGATGAACTCAAGATTGTCAGACAGCCGTTGGACCCCAGAGAGTGGGAGACATTCTGAGGGAGATGCCCTGGGACCTCCGTGGCTCCCTGGCAGGTCCTGTGTGGCCACAGCTGCTGCTACCAGAAGCCCTCCCAGCGGGGCTGTAGACCAGGGCGGCTGCAGGCCTTGTCTGTGATGGGAGAGGCAGCCACACATCCACCCCCAGCCTGATCTGTTTCCCAACACTCCCACCCCCATTATCGCCTTCCTCTATCCCATCCCCCTCCCCACTTCTCCACCACACCTGTCTCCCTCCCTTAGCTTCTGTTGCTTCAGGGCTCTGAGAAGGGTACCGAGCCAGCTGGCATTTACCTGCACACCACAATGAAGAGGATCCATCCACATTAGATTTCACTTCCACTTAAGTTTGCCCCTCCTAAGACTAGAGAATCAGAGTCCACAAAACCTCAGAGAGGAGGAGAATGTCTGCTTCTCCTACACACTCGGCGCTCCCTCTCCAAGCCCTGGGGTTCAGAGCTGATTACTGTGAAATGCACTTCCCTGAAACTCACGGCCGGTGTTACGAAAATCAGGAACCTCGATGGGGGCCTGGGATTTTTCTACTGTCAGTTGACATGTCAAGGTGGTTTTGTGAGCAGAATGCAGGACACCGTTACTTCTTCCCTTCTGTCACTTCATGTTGCTGTTGAGCTGGATATGTGAGGAGGAAGCAGATGATCTGTGAGCAGCTGACGAGTCACATGTACTTAGAAATACATGTGGGCAAAAAACAGCTGCGCATCCAATAAACATCAGTCGGGTGATAGAGGCCGGTTCTTAATACGGAGTTCTTCTTTTTATTCCACTGTGTTTTGCTTTACTAATGCTGTAAGTGGAGGCTACAGGGCCCCTATGTGTTTCCCTAGTAACCTGAATCTCTCGATTAAAGCATCATCACTGATGAGGCTGTGTGGGTTCAGTCGCCCCGTGGGCCTGTGAGCGGCTCTTTCTTCCATCTGGCAGGACCATGTTGCCATTACCAAGGAGCAAATGTTTGCTGCTTGTCAACAGGGAGCTGGATGCAAGTGAGATGAGCCAGAACCCAGGAGCCCGGCAGCCTGTGCTTCTCCCCGGCCTGTGCACACCATTGGCCTGATGAGCTGGGGACCAGGCCCTGAGTCACAGGGGACAGAGACTGTGGCCGCCTCTGTGTCAGGACTCATCCAGGGCCAATTTCTTTGTTCTCCTTGTTGAGCTGGACACCATTAGAAGGAGACTGTGGACAGAGCAAATAGAATCTCACACGAAGAAGTTTTCTGCAGACAGCAGAGAGACACTTAGGATTGAAGATGTCTCGTGTCAGGTAACAGTGTCCCAGGGAGACTTTGCCGTTACGGGCATATGACAGACTAGGTGGCAGGGGAAGTGGTTCCAGGGAGGCCTGTGGACAAATCCCAGCACCTCTTCACTGTGGAGCATGATTTGGGGCAAATTGATTTTACCTCCTTGAGACTTACTTACCTCAGCCTGAAAATGGGCTAACAGAGTACGATTGCTCTGCAAGGCGTGTGAGAGAATCACCCGACAAAGATGCGAATTAACCAAGCAGGGCGCCAGCACTTTCTCCTGCGTCTGACCCAGCGGAGGATACCAAGAGCAGTCGTTATCCGCAGCCCCGTGGGGATAAAAATCCCTGGTCTAAACGTGCCGTGTGAGGTGCATTCCCATCCCAAGCCCTTGCGTTGGCCTGCGTTGGCATTCAATGCTAAGTGGCGTGAAGGCTTACAGATTTGGGGGCCCCCAGATCCCAGTCCTGGAAGCTCTGACAGTCTCCCAAACGGCTTCCCTGAGCTCCTGGAGCTGAGGGGCTGGGTTGCAGTTTGCTGGCCCCGAGGTGAGCCTCGGGCGTCCTGCCCTCTAAGCTCTGGGTGAGTGGGAGCTAGCCCGGCTTTCCCCAGAGGCTGCGGCTGCCAGGGGCTTCCGGGGCCCTGGGGCCCACCTGGAAGGGGGAGCGGAACTTGCAGGGCCCTTTCAGCCAAGGCCGCCTTGGACATGAGCTCCGCCTCCAGTCGTATCCGGCATCACTCACTTGTCTGCTTGTCAGGCCGCTGCGAAGAAGGCAGGGAGGCCACATACATGTAAAAAGTGCCCAAAGCCCAGATTTGTAAAAAGGTCTCGGAGGGAAATAGGAAACTGTCACAAAAATCAGTGCCATCATTGGGATTGACATATATACACTAATATGTATAAAATGGGTAACTAATGAGACCCTGCTGTATAAAAGAGTAAATAAAACTAAAAAAAAAAAATGAGTGCCATCGAAGCAGTTTGCTCCGAGGACGGCCCGCAGGATCTGGTAGCCCGTGAGCGCCCGTGTGTGTGAAAGGCACGCAGCTCGTCAGGGCTTCCTCTGTTACTGTTTCTCGTGCTGCTCCCAGCCCAGCAGGTAGAAGCAGCAGGTCAGGGAGAGGGGCTGGGATGCAGCACGTAGCAGTTCTGACAGGGGAGGGGCAGCTGAGGGAGGGAGGCCGGACAGCTCCGCAAACGACCCCTTTAGACAGAAGCACAGGGAGCGGGGTCAGTTAACCCGCAGGAAGCAGCGCCCACTTGGCCGCTCCCAGGGGCCTGGCTGGGCCCAAGTTCACCACTGCTCGTCCAGAAGTCCCTGAACTACATGAGTGTATCTGGGATACTCTCGGCAACAGGGGGGCATGTCAAAGATGTACTTAAAATACGTAAGGTTGAAAATGTTTGCAAGTTTAAATCTTTACGTGGGTTCCTCTTTTTCTAAAAATAGCAGAAAACGAGAAAGTACTATGCTAAATTACTCTTAGTAAAGCTTTATTGTGACTTAGCTGACTACATTTCTCATTATTTGCGGAGAGGAACGGTGTCTGATGGCTCGCTTACTGCCCACGGTATTTTGCTGGTTACTCCGAGGTTGTGCGGTAAATAGGGTTTGTTTGAAAGGGAATCTTTCTACCTATTCCTGTCCTTACTCTTAAAACATGCAGTGAGAGGTGACTTCTTCATTCCTAAAGGTCCCAAGCTTGTCCTTTTGTTACCTGGGGAAATATCACGGGAACAAAAACAATTTCGAGTTATTGAGCAGACCAGTGTGCCTTTCTAGAAAAGGAAGAAGGACTGAATAAACGTGGTAGTGATTAGTAACCCTGGTAAATAATTCGTAAATAATCTTGGTTGGAAACAGAATTCTGTTGTGCTTTGCTGATTTGAACAAATGGGCTGCAATTTAAAATGGCAAATCAATTTAGATGAATCTGAGATGGAGCCCTAATTTCTAGTACAAATTGATTATATTTTTAAAACTCCAATGACACAGTAGATGTATTTATTCTCTGAATACCTACCTGCACTGATAATTTGCTCAGGGTCTAAAAAAATGTGTCTTCCTACGCTTTTCTGTCGATTACATTAAAATGCACCAGTTGGAGAACCTGGGCTCTTGCAGTGTCTGTGACCTGAGAGGAAGGTGCCATTTGCAAAGGACATCATGAGCGTGGTCTTCAGATTTGCTGCACCCCTTCAGTAACTTGTACTCACTGTGATTAAAGTGCGAGTGAGAGCAGTTGCGAAGGACCCTTGTTTTAGACGTGTTAATTATGGACACTGTTTGGCCATGGAATGCATGTTAGTCAGGCGGACAGAATTCTACAGTTTCTCTTATAGATGTGGCTTATTACACAGCAAGCTTATTACACAACCACAGTTCAGAGCGTACTCATCATTAAGACCATCGTTTGTCCCTACCTGGATGCAGCGCAGTGCCATCTCGTTGAATTGTATTCCCGCACTCCAAACACAAATCAAAATCACACACTCCGTGAGATTTGTATTTCCAGAGTGAGGGGAACATAAGTCTTCCTGTTTGGGGAGGCCTATTTCAATCATGCATTTTTGCATTGCATTCTCCTCTCAAACTCAGATCAGTGCGTTAGTTTCTACATGCCCCTGTGTTTAATTTCTGCATGCCCCTGTGTTGTCAGGAAGGCTACCAAGCAAATGTATTTAATGTTTGGGGAAGGAAGTTGTGGGTTAAGGCTTCTGCCAGATTCAATCTTTGTTTTGGCAGTATTCGAAAATGCGTATTGGCCATCTGTCTAGAATTGACTGGGTGAACAGGCAAGCTCGCCCTACTTCTGAGACAGGAGTGGCCACCACTTTTCATGGGAGAAAAATGACAGCAAATAAAACACGGGTGCAGACGTGCACAAAATGAACTGTTAGGAACCTTCACTCTTGCACTTGTACAGGAACAGGTTTTCTGCAAGAATGAACAGAAATGCTTTATTTTTGCTATAAATACGTGTTTATAAATACGTGCTTTATCACAGCTTAACCCAAACTTTGCTTTATCAAAACAAAGTCTATTTTCATACTTTCATTCTCCAAGTTAATAATTTATTAATAATACAGTATTTCTCTCTTTTAAAATGTTTTTTTTTCCTGCCTTTTAACTGAATTCCATTTATTGTTTTTATTTCTTGTATGGGTTGGCCAAAAAGTTTGTTCGGGTCTTGCGTAACATCTTACAAACGATCTTTTTGGCCAGCCCAGTACAAGGTCATCTGACAGTGCCGTCTTTTGATGTGGATGATCGTGGTAATGACAACAGCTGACAGTAATGAAAGCTTCCTACGTGCTAGATTGCCAGAACTTTTTCATTTTAGCCAAAGTCTTCTACAGAGCAGAGCCTGAGGGGGGGGGGGGGGGGATTACTCCTTATTTGGGAAGTGGAAGCTCAGAGTGGCTAGGGTAAAAATATAAAGGGAATTGAGCAAGAAGACCTGCCGAGCCAGTCAGTGCATTCGTTCAGGCTACTTCACAGGAGCGTAAAGAGACAGAGGGCTTTTGGGGAAAATTTGCAAGGAAAAACCCCACAACTTGGATATCCCTCAGAAGGCAGAAAGGAGGAGAAATTTACCTGCCAGCTTCCTCCTGTCTCCCATTACCTTTGATCAAGGTGTGCCCCACGCAGAGCTGAACCTCTCCCTACCCACCGTTTCCAGTTTGCATCCCCAGATTGTTTTGCAAAAGTCCATGCCCAGGAGATGATGACTTTTCATTCAAGCTCAGAAATGGAGAGGAAGCTTCAAGCTGAAAGGGCTCTTTGTGTGGGGCTGAGGGCCAGATAAGCCGGAGACATTAACTCTGATTAAAGTTAAATTTCAAACCATTTAATCGGGACAGTCCCTGCAGAGGCGGCTAGGGTGGTAAACAGCCCGGTCCAGAAGGTGTTTCGGAAATATGAGGGTGGCCAAGAAGGCCTGGGACGTCCATAAGTAGGGACAGATTCAGGTTTTCTGGGATCTGAGATTACGCCATTTGGGGGGTCCTTTTTTAGAAAAAGAATACAAAATCATTTTATAGTTGAGAACAGGAAAATAAAGCCTAACAGATTACAAATTTTAAGAAGCCAACAGTCACCAATAAAAATCACACTTTTGGAAAAGTGACCTTGTGTTTAGTAAACGCCTGATACTCCGCTGTAATACTCTTCTTTCTACACTTTT
The DNA here is from genome assembly GCF_039906515.1 of Pseudorca crassidens. Classification (NCBI taxonomy): domain Eukaryota; kingdom Metazoa; phylum Chordata; class Mammalia; order Artiodactyla; family Delphinidae; genus Pseudorca; species Pseudorca crassidens. The sequence continues at coordinate 6,622,572 of NC_090308.1, forward strand.
CGGTTGCATACTCTTTGATGGCCTCTATATAGCAAGACTTTTGTAGTATCATTTTCTATAGAATGAATAGAAAGATAATCCAGCCTTTCCCCTTAGCATGGTTGATTAAAATTTATTTTTTATTATTGATGGTTTTGAAAGTAACTTTCAGTTTCACAACTGATTTTTGTAAAGATAAGAAATTTTATGCTTGTTTTCAGATTTGAGAAAACCTCTAGTCATTTTCTTTCACATAAGGTCTGTAAGATTTCAGAGCATTCAAGTTTTCTGACATAGTGACTACTCTTAAATACTCCATACATTGAGAAAATTCATCAATAAATTTCAGTCTTCCTCATACTGGTATATTATGAGTTCATTGTTGTTTTTGTCAATGTTAGTATATCATGTCAAGTCAGCAAAACATGTCAATCTTTTTGCATTATGGCCCTGTGATTATTCCTCTTCATTAATTATCAAGTCATTGAAAAGCCTGTTCATTGCTACGTATAGATATTTATTGATGAATAAAGTAGGAATTTGGTCAATGGAATACAGTACTTGCTTCTTGAGGCCCTTTGCTAGACTGTGGCAGTTTGTGTGCTGCTTCATCCAGAGACCAGATTTCTTCAGGTTAAGATGTTGTTGGATGCAGTAGGGCACGACCTGGTACATTGGGACGCGTAAAACATGCAGCTTCCTAGTTGGCAGGCACGTGCACTGTAATCATGCTGCACGTTTCTGCTCTTCAAACACAGGAATTCTATGTAAATTCTGGTAAATTCTATGCCAAGTGATTTCCTTTACAAAAGAAAAGAAAAAGCATCAGTGTTGCATTTATAATCATATAAACTGCATTGTCAAATGTATTCTTGTCCCAAAAGAACTTCCATTACACACAGTATTGATGGGAATCAATCTTCTGCTTATCCTTGTACACATCTGATGAGTAGAAGAAATATCCCCAGACTAGCTGTACCAGAGGGGGCACTAGAGTGGAAAGGGACACCTGTCCTAACCAACTGCTGTTCATATATCTTTTCAAATTTCCAGAAATCCCTGGCCATTTGAGCACATTACTAGATCCCCACTAGAGCCACGAAGGGGCCTATGCAAGTAAGGAGCCTTAAAGCTTTATCTTCAGTAACTGAACAGAAAATCTGCCCAGGCAGTGCATTAGGTTTGTGTCCCAATAGAGTGTGCTTCTCAGTATTTGTATCTAAGGAATGACGTGGGACTTTACCAAATGTGGTTTTAATGCAATACCCTAAGAGTTAAAAATACTGAGATTTTGAGATTATTTTCCATTAAAACAAAGCTGTAATACTATTCTTCTAGCCAATAGAAGCAAGAAGTTAGAGTTTTTTCCTTTATTGAAAATGAGGAAAATATCTTCATCACCTAGGATAACTGTAATAGCAAATATATACATATAAACAGAAAGTTTGGGGAATTTTTCTTGTTTATTTGGGTTCCTCCTGATATCTGCAATGCACCTCCCAGCCACACACGCCCAAGCGTTGCCTTTGGATAAAAGTTGCACAGAGTAGTGAATTATTAAAGTGATGCATGAATGAATGAATAAATGGACTTTATGTAATTTGTTTCATAATTTTCTGTTAGCAGGCAAAGAATATTCTATGTTTTGTAAAGAGCTTCACGTCAATAAGAAAAAAAAAATGAGAAAATCTGGCAAAGGATATTTTGTCAGTGTAGATTAGGTTAAATTGCAGATGATAGAAATTCCATAATAAAAGGGGCTTAAAAACACACAAACATTTAGTTCTCATTAAACAATGTCTAAATCGTCCAGGTCTGGTAAGGAGGCTTCTTAATCACTATCATGGTCTAAAACCCCTCCATTTTTCTGCTCTAACATCTATAATATTTGTCTTTTACCAACGGCTCAAGATGGATGCTTCAGTTTCAGCTATCTTATTCAAATTTCAATAAATAGGAAGGTGATTGCACTCTTTTTTAAAAAAACACTTCCTGGAAGTAGCAAGGGGTTTTTTTGTTGTTTGTTTGTTTTTTCTTTTTTTCTTTTATTTGTATCCCATTGGCCAGTATTTAGGTCACATGGCTATCCTTTTAACGAGACTGGGAAATAATCTTCAAGTATGACCTTGTGTCCCATTAAAAATAGGGATGTTATTACTAAGAAAGACAAAGAGAATGAATATTAGGGAACAGTTAATGGTCTCAGCTCCAGATATAAATATAGGCCCTTCACAATAGAAATATAAATGACCCAGCAACTTTAAAAGTCAACTCGGTAATTTTTAAAAACAAATTAAAATATTTCTTAATTCACAAAAATGAAACAGAAAGAAAATGTTCAGTCAGGGTTAAAGGGATATAGGTTCTCTCATGTACAGTTTTTGGAGGTGTAAACTAGTGGGGCCAGTTAGGAGGACAATTTGACAGTATCTGTGAAAACAAATGTACAATCCCTTTTTCCTAAAAATTACACTTCTATGTGTGTGTCCTAAATAAAGAGTTCAGAGAGAAGTGTACTAACCTGTTCAGGGCAGCATTATTTGTGTCAGTGAGTCTGGTTAAAAAAATAAATGTTCTTTATCTTGGGGTGGGTTAAATTTCTGTATAGCCGTGGAATTATAACCAGACATTAATAAGAATGAAGATTATATACTGACTTGAAAAAATCTCCAAGACATATCAATATACACAGCATAATCACACTCATGCTTTTTAAAGTTATATATTTAAATATATTCTACACTTCACACTGACATCAGTGGGTGTGGTGGAGGATTGGAAAGTGAGTAGATTATTGGGAATTTTGGTAATTGGGGACTTTTACTTTTTGCTTCATATAATCTTTCAATATTTATATTTTTATCAGAATATATTTTCTCTTTAAAAATTTTTAAAGAGAAAATATATCATTAATATTTTGGTATTTTTGTCCATATTTTTTACCTGCACAAACGTGTGTGTCTGTGTATAAATACGTGTCTGTGTTTGTGTACTGTTATATTAACAAGATAGAATCATGCCATATCGAGAGTTTTATATTCTGATGCTGATCTTAGTACAGGCATCATGCTAGGAGCATCTTTCAAAGTCATTTACATTTCAAAAGGTTTATTTTAATGTTTTTCTATAGTATAGTGTATTTAAACTACAAATACTATATTATATTTAATAATAACTTCCAAGTCTTGTAAATATAAATTATTTGCAATTTTTAAAATTATTTATAGGGCTTCCCTGGTGGCGTAGTGGTTGGGAGTCCGCCTGCCGATACAGGGGACACGGGTTCGTGCCCTGGTCCGGGAGGATCCCGCATGCCGCGGAGCGGCTGGGCCCGCGAGCCATGGCCGCTGAGCCTGCGCGTCCGGAGCCTGTGCTCCGCGGCAGGAGAGGCCGCAGCGGTGAGAGGCCCGCGTACCATAAAAAAAAAAAAAAAAAAAAATTATTTATAAATAATGTTGTGATGAACATATTTACACACAGTACCTCTCCCTATCTCGGATTGTTGTCATACGAGAGATTGCTAGAAGTAGAGTTGTGTTTTTAAAACTGTTGATATAAACCATATGACTAATTTGTTTTTCATAAAGATTTTGCTAGTTAATACTCTCACTAGCAGCGTATGACTGAGCCCATCTTACAAAACTAACAGCCATTGAATTTATTTTTGAAAAGTTTATATATTTGATAGGCAAAATTATATCTTATTGATAAGTTTAAATTACTGTTAATAAGGTTGAACGAACAGTTTTGAGTATTTACTGGCAAAGATCTGTATATGTCATTGGGTTTTTTTCTGTAACTATATGATACTATTTTTTACTGAGTTATAAGAGCTCTTTATATATATCAGTGTTATTTGTTGTTCATATTTCTTCTACTTTTACTTACCTAGTTACTGTTTTTTTCATTTTTTTATTGAAGTGTAATTGGTGTACAGTATTACATAAGTTACAGGTGTACATCATAGTGATTCACAATTTTTAAAGGTTATATTCCATTAATAGTTACTACAAAATACTGGCTATATTCCCTGTGTTGTACAATACGTCCTTGTAGCTTATTTACTTTATCTGTAATAGCGTGTACCTCTTAATCCCCTACCCGTATTGTGCCCCTCCCCCATTCCCTCTCCCCACTGGTAATCACTAGTTTGTTCTCTATATCTGAGTATGTTTCTTTTTTGTTATACTCACTAATTTGTTTTATTTTTTAGATTCCACATATCATACAGTATTTTTCTTTCTCTGACTTATTTCACTTAGCATAATACCCTCTAAGTCCATTCATGTTGTTGCAAATGGCAAAGGTCCATTCTTTTTTATGGCTGAGTAGTATTCTATTATGTGTGTGTGTGTGTGTGTGTGTGTGTGTGTGTATAACACAGCTTCTTTAACCATCCTTCTGTTAATGGACACTTAGGTTGCTTCCATATACTGGCAATTATTAATAATGCTGCCATGAACATTGGGGGGCATATACCTTTCGAATTACTGTTTTCATTTTTTTCAGATATATACCCAGGAGTAGAAATGCTGGGTCACATGGTAGTTCTATTTTGAGTTTTTTGAGAAACTTCCATACTGTTTTCCACAGTGGCTGCACCAATTTACATTCCCTCTCATAATGCACAAGGGCTCCCTTTCCTCCACACCCTCACCAACATTTGTTATTTGTGTTCTTTTTGATGATGGCCATTCTGACAGGTGTGAGGTGATATCCTGTGATTTTATTTTGCATTTCTCTGACGATTAATGATGTTGAGCATCTTTGCATGTGCCTGTTGGCCATCTTCAAATCCTCTTTGGAAAAATGTCTATTCAGGTCTTCTTCCCATTTTTTAATCAGGTTGTTTGTTTTTTTGATGTTGAGTTGTATGAGCTGTTTATATATGTTGGATATTAATCACTCATTGCTCATATCATTTGCAAATAGTTTCTCCCCTTAGGTACATTGTCTTTTCGTTTTGCTTATGGTTTCCTTTGCTTTGCAAAAGCTTTTAAGTTTAATTAGGTCCCATTTGTTTGTTTTAGCTTTTGTTTCCATTGCTTTAGGAGAAAGATTCAAAAAATATTGCTATGATTTATTTATGAATAAAATGTACATTTTCAAGAACATAACCCCAGTGAATTGAGGATTTAAAGCATTTATAGAGTTAGATGCTTTGCATCGAATGTCTGCATGCCCAACCAGAGTGTTAGACAAGTAAGACCATTTTAACCTGTACACCCGCTTCTGCTGGCTCTCAGTTCCCACCTGTATAACTGTACCTACCACATCTCCCCCATCACTGTAAGCCTTCCTCAGTTGTTTGCAACTCCACAGAGTATGCAGAAGTAACTATGCTTAAGTACAAAGCCCCTGCTTTTGGAAGTCAACTGCCTTCTAGTTATCTGAGGGAAAATATTACACCACGGCTACAGTTTTAGTGCCCTCTGTGAAAATGCTTTTCCTTGCTAGATTCTGCTTAAAAGTGAAGAGGATGCCCAGTCTTTCCCACTTTGTTTTAAACTCCTGTCAGCATGACTCCAATATCATACTTTTTCTGCTCTGAGTCTCACGAGGACTTTCCCTATCAAAAAATGGCCCCTGAGCTTTCATCTACACACACTCTCCTTATGGTGACTCAGATCTGGTCTCTTGGTTGCAGGGTGTGGGGGTAGAAACAGCCACTGGACTGTTGTCTGCTTCCTTCTTTCCCTCCCTGCACAACCTAATTAGGTTTGTCGATACTTGATAATCTTGTACTGCTATATGCAGTCTTACTAATAAAATGTATGTCTGTATTATGATCCAAGCTTATCCTTCATTATTGCCAGTGTTGTTCTCTGCTTCCATGGCCCCTTCTCCAGGATACTTTCAAAGGAATTATTAGTTCCCTTATCAGAGCTCTGCATCACCAGACATTCAGTGGTCTCCTCAGAGCAACAGTGATTATCCTGATTCCTTGTTCGTTTAGTCTGAAAGCTGGACGGGTCAAGCTCTTTTTGAAGATATTGCATTGAGGAAATTAAAGATGAGATTTCTTACACTGTAGAAGTAGCATGATTACTTGTGACCATGTGCAATTATGTTCAAACTTCTTTGTTTTTGTTACAACTTAGCCTATATAGACCAAAATCAAAATGTCAATTAAATTTTTCCTATGTCCTGAAAAGCAGTGATAAAGCCAGGACTTTGGGGTTTTACAAACAAAGTAATGTTCAAAAAAAAAGAGGAGGAGAGAGCAGGATAAGTTTGCGATGTTTTATTTTACCAGGTGAGGATGTTTAAAAACACAATAACAAAAGTGTCTACTCTCAATGTCATTCATTATAAGGAAAGTATTTCAACATAAGTAGAAAACATAGCCTCCAAATAAAGGATTTTCTTTTGAATGGAAAAGTTGTCTTCATCACTAGTCAGGGGTGAAAACCACATACCCTGTGGACTGGGCTTGAGGAAGCACGCGCTGCCCTGTTTACTCTGCCGATGGGAGGGGCCGCTTCACTCCACGTGCAAGACTCAAGATCCACCATTGTTTGGAGCCTCTTAAAATTGAAGCAGGATCGATGCCCAGAGACTATTAGAAGTCTGTGAAGACACAAAGACACACAAAGCACAGTGATTTTTTTCTTCCTATTCATTTCCTCCAGAAGTGGCAGTGGGGGGATGTCAGGACTTTTTATGTGATTCCAGATTAATTCTCTTCCAATGCACTGGGAACACATTTCAGAAATGGAATTGCTCAAATCCTATGACCCAGTATCTCCCCTTGAGAAAATGAAAGCGGAAATTACAGTAACAGAACAAGAATATATATCTGTGCACATAAATGTGTATACATATGTGCATGTGATGTATGTGTGTGTGAGGAATATAATTAAAGCTTAAAGCAAGACCTTATTTCTTTAGTTCTGTTTTGTAGGGAGGGCTGATTTGTGTGCCCCATTTGGGAGGACAGGAATCAAGACATATGGCAGATTATCGCTACTCAGCTCTCTTTGTGAAAAACCCTGTCGCTATTTGGGGCATCTGAAATAGAGCATGCTTTCAAATGAAGCATGGTAACAATTCCTTTATATACTGCTCAGTAACTACAGTGGAATTAAGAAAGCAGCCATGTATGAACGGATTCTAGTCGCTGCTTCCCTCTAACTAGATTGTGAGAAGGTAGTCATGTATGAAAAACCTTTTGTTAAAGAAACCATTTCATTCTTAATTCTCTTTTCATTAAATGTTTTTGAGGTATAATTGACCTGTGATACAACACACATATTGAAAATGTGCAATTTGATTAGTTATGACACATGTACACACCTGTGAAACTACCACCACCATCAGGATAATGAACATCTCCATCACCCCCAAAATTTGCTCATGTTTCTTTGTATTTCCTCCCTCCAAGCCCTCCCTGTTCCCCCTTCCCATCCCCTGTAAACCGCTAATCTGCTCTGTCACTCTAGATTAGTGTCCATGTTTTAGAATTTTTAATGGAATCATACAGTATGTACTTTTTTTGGTTTTCAGCTTCTTTCACGCAGCAGAATTATTCTGAGATTCATGCATGTTGTTTCCTCTATCAATAGTTCATTCATTTTTATTGCCAAGCGGTATTCCATTGTATGGATATACCACAGTTTAGCATTCACCAGTTGAGGAACACTTGGTTGTTTCCAGTTTGGGGCTATTATAAAGTTGCTATGAATATGCATGTACAAGTTTCTGTGTGGACATACACTTTCCCTTCCACTGGTTACATATTTAGGAGAGGATTGGCTGGATCTTGTATTGGGTGTATGTTTACCTTTTAAAGAAACTGCCCAGCCATTTTCCAAAGTGCTTTTTCTGGAGGGATAAAGTCACTTTGCACAATTTTATGTTTACACTTGAGAGCAGCCCCCCGTGCAGTTCTCTGATGCTCTCTGACTGTGCAGCTCTCTCCTCTCCTTATTCAGTCCTGTACACTCTAGCTGCATGGTCCTCCCAAGAAACCCAGGTTTGTCCCCTCGGTTCTGTGAGTCCCCTGGGCTTTTCCCGGGTTCTCCGTCTCCAATCCAGGGCCTGGAAACTCTTTTAGGACAGTAAGCTGAGGTGGGCATAGGACTCAGCACGTTCATTTCCTGCCTCTCATGAGGTGCTGTCCTTCATTGCCATCCAGTGTCTTGAAAACCATTGCTTCCAATATTTTGTCCAGATAATCAGGTTGCCAGGGGCAGGAGGATAAATCCAGCGCCTGTTAATCCATCTTGGCCAGAAGTGGATTCTGATAAAGAAGTTTTGCAAGTTGACTAAGTAACTAATTGGATATTAAGAGCTGTTAAGTTAATCAGCAGGGGGAAAAAAGTCATCTGTTAAATAACCTGTAATCAATCCATAAAGGAATGATAATTTTGCTTTGTATAGGAGACTCAACTGAACATTATTACATAAATACATAGTTCTTGGAACTCAAGTATATCATCTCTGGTTGTGTAGAGCTAGGTGAAAAATGTGTAGTATTAATCATCTTATACATGTGAAAATTGGTGTCCGAAGAGTCCCTGTGGCTGTCCTAGAATCACAGGAAGTAAGGGCTGCCACTTGCAGTTGTGCAAGTTGTGTACTGCACAAGCAGGGCTGGCTTTGAAGATGAATTGGGCTGAAATCCATCTCATACTCTGCTCTCTAAACTTAGTGCCCTGGTATGTGGTTGCATCCACCTAAAGAGAATATCTCTCATTTTCACACAAGTTCCTCACAGACCCCTACACGATGTAATTTTTAGAGAAGAAAATGTGTTTTTTCAGAACCCTGTTAAGTCATAGCACATTTGCCTTCCAAGAGTTATGCCTCAAATAGCAGAGTTGTTCTGGTCTGGGCATTAGTATTTGCACTGTGCTTTAACAAGGATGGAAACAGGAATGGAGAATAGCACCGTATTAATTATTTCATAGGATAATAACTGTAGTAAGAGTAGAAAACTATGTGGCCAGCCTTGCTCACTGCCACTGAAGACAGGTAGTTAGTGCTGCTTTGATATCTGCTCCCAGAGAAGGGACATTCTGGCACTCACCAGAGACCTGCCTTCTGTCAGCCAGTTTCTAAGCGTGAGATCAAGGATCCTCTTCTAGTTGATATACTTGCTCCACCTCTGTCCATTTTACCTTCTGAGACTTTTTGAATTCTGGCCTGAGCAGCAAAAAGAATCAAAGCAAATCATTCTAGATGCTTTAATGAAGAGATGTGTTTGTACAGAGGTGTGACACGAATAGTGGGGCACCCAAAAAGGCAACTCCCTCATCACCCAGAGTCTGGAAGGCACGGAGAAGTAATTAGACCTGCGAGTTGTGGAGGAAGAGAGGGTGCCCAAAAGGACTTACAGTCCTGGAGGGATAAAGTCACTGTCAGAAAATGTGGTCCGGAGCTTGGGGGAGTGCGGAGCTGGCAACCAGAGAGCAAGGGAGCCTCACTGATAAACCCTGAGGGTTCGGCTTTCTGGGACACAGAGCAAGCCTTAGAAGGGCAGAGGATAATGGCGCCCAGGCCACGTGCGGCAAGGCTGTAGAGGCAAAGGGAAAGTATCACCAGAGTTTCCCAATGCAATTTTTCCACAAATTGATGAATTTACCTTGCAAATTATAGAAAGTCGTATGGATTTTTTTTTCCTTCCCTTGAATAAGAGAGGAAGAAGAGAAGTAGGAGAAACTCTACTACCATGAGTACCATCCATGAGCCAAGGAGTGTGTTAGAAGCTTTCCACAGATGATCTTGTCACCTTTCTATGACCCTATGCAGCCGGGCACATGATTCTCATTCGATGGATGAGGAACCTGAGACTAGAGATGGGTGAAGGGAGACTGTCAGGGCCTGGACCAAGGCCGGGTCCCGTGGCATTGAGGAGTCTCAGGAAGGTCGGGTCTGGTACCCGCTTTGGCACTTACTAACTCTCTAAGCCTCCGCGTCCTCACCGGCTCCTCTCTGTGCTGGGGTATTTCACTGCTGCTGCTGTCATGAGAGGAACAGGGGAATCCTCCATCCATTCACTCAACAAATACTTTTGAACTCCCCCTACAAACAAGTGTTAGACTGCAGAAGAGAAAACACAGACATGGGCCCTGCCCTCCTGAGCCTGTATGGTTCAGTGGATTAAATAAATAATGCAGAAAAAGCACTTAGCAGGGAACCTGGCATAGTAGAGGCATCCAATACATGTTTAAAAGGAGAAGCTAGACAAAGTGCTTGAATCTCCTTTCTGCCTCGGGTTAATTAACCTCCGAATCTTCTCAGCTTTACTTCGCGCATATCTCCGGTATCGGCGATATCAGTGCCCTGTTTGGAGACTCCGACCCCCTCAGCCTCACTGACGTGGGTGGTGCTGATAAAGCCCACGGTGGGTCATCAGGGCATCTCTTGTCCCTTGATCTATGCTCCACACTATGCCCACTGCCTGGCACATTACAGGAGGTTGATGAATAATGGAATTATAGTTTTAAATTTTTATTAATGTGCTATTTGATTATCAGGTTCACTATCATTTAATTTAGTCTCTAAGTGAAGATTTTGAATGAAATTTGTTTAGAAACCACTGGAAAAATCTCCGTCTCCATATAAGGTAATTTGGAAGGTGTTAATTTTATAACAGTGGTCCCTTGGATTTGGGGACATTATCCTGAGGTTTCCTAAAAATGGAGAAATTCACAAATGTTAGTAAAAAAGGAAAAGAGCTCAGTAGGAGACATGCAAATGCTATGTTGTCCCAAACGTGTCCTCCATCCGTCCACATCTCTCTGGCCGCACCACTTAGTCCAAACCACCATCTCCTCTCCCAGGAGGACGTCACAATGTTCATGGGACTCTCTCCCGTTCTTGCCTGCCTCACTGTAATCCATTCATTACGCAAAGCTAGAGGGATTTTCTTAAACGTAAATGACATCGTGTTGCATCCCTGCTTTAAATTCGGTGTGGCTTCACATTGTCCAAGAGTCGAATGCTGTTTAGACAAAGGCTTCACGCACTGCTCCCACCTCCTCTAACCTCACCTCGCTCCACTCCCCCCTTGTTTACTGTGTACCCATCACACTGACCTTTCCTTTAATCTTCAAACATGCCCAGGTGTTCCTGCCTAAAGGGGCCTTTCACCAGCTGCTCCTTCCCCGGAGCCTCTTGCATCAGATCTCTGCGTGGCGGGCCATTCAGGGATCAGTGTAAATGTCCTCTCTCCAGCCTTCCCTGACCACCCCGTCTGTACCAGCCACCAGCCACCATCACATGGTTCCATCCTATTTTCTTGCAATCACTTTCCATAGCTAATCAACGTCCATTTCCCTTTTCCTTTCTATCATGTCGGTGTTGCAAGCGTTGGACACCCTCTGGATGAGACCAGATAGCTTAATCAAAAGAAGTGGCCTGGATGAAGGAAGATGATGTTTGCAGCCTTGAAAAGTAGTATCGAAGGCTTAGCTCAAATCCAGCTACCTGCTGCACACCTCTTAACACTGCAGCGTCGTTGACCTCTGGCTCGCTGGTGCTTTTCCTGTTTGCCTTCCCTGTGTGTCCCTGTTCCTTCATAGTCATTCATTCATCCAGTCAAACAGCTAGGGAGTCATTCAGAACACATGCATTACTAACACCAGCCACAGGCCAGGCACTGGGGATGCCAGAAGACAGCCCTTGTGTTAATGGAGGAAAGTCCTCGAGCAGGACACCCTTTCTAAAAAACGCCAAATAGGGGCTTTCCTGGTGGCGCAGTGATTGAGAGTCCGCCTGCCAATGCAGGGGACACGGGTTCGTGCCCCGGTCCGGGAAGATCCCACATGCCGCGGAGTGGCTGGGCCCGTGAGCCATGGCCGCTGAGCCTGCGCGTCCAGAGCCTGTGCTTCGCAACGGGAGAGGCCACAATAGTGAGAAGCCTGCGTACCGCAAAAAAAAAAAAAAACACCAGATAGCAGTTGAGGCTTTGTGGTCTGTACAGTCTCTGTCACAGCTACCCTTCTCTGCCTTTATAGAGCAAAAGCAGCCATAGATGATATGTAAAAATGGCTGTGTTCTAATTAAACTTTATTTACAAAAGCAGATAGTGGGGGCAGATTTGGCCCCCAGCTGGGGTTTGCTGACCTCTGGTTTAGTGAGAAGGTAGACAATTAAACAAATAACTGTCTACTCTGGGGTAGGGGCTGTGAGAGAGGCTCGGTGAGGCATGTGGGAGCAGGGAGCATCACCGAGGTACCTGCCGCTCTGTCTCTTGCTGACTCCAAGCTCCAGCTAACTTACTAGAAAAAAAACAAGGAAAAAAGCGCTTTAAAATTAAGCTGCTAGTTGTTGAAAGCTATATGAGATATTTTGTTGCTTTTTTTTAAAAAAAAAATACCCAGATAACTTTTCTGATTTTCCTTCAGTATTCTGGCTCAGGGCCTTTCTCCCAACACGTCTTCCAGGAAGTGAATCCCAGAAATCCCCAGATTTTAGCCTTGCCAGCAGCATGTGTGTGTTCCTTCATTCACGAGGTGTAAAGCTGGAATTCTAAGTGTCTTTTGTACATTGTTTCAAGTAAGGTTTAAGTTCCACAAGTCTACAAGAAGGAAGAAATATGATCATATAGGCTGAAGATTCTAACATCTCAGTATCCGAAAGGTCTCCAGGGATTGCCTGAGCGAACCTGCCACTCCACAGATCCCCATTTGCAAAACTGGGCTCCCCGGCCAGCTTGTGATGCAGCCATTCACAACCTCCCAGGGTTCTCTCCGACCTCCCCGACCTCTGATATCTTGGGATCCCCCTTTGCAGGATTCCTTATCTAGGTTTTATATGTGAATCTGTTTGGAAGTGTATGGCTATATCATGCTGATTTTTATTATTTTTAGGGAAACACTTTATCATGCTATACATTGCTTTCCTTTACACAAAACACATTGTTTTGTGTAAAACAAAACAACTCAATTAGGAGAATAATTTTATCTACTATGCACCACAAATTCTTAAATTATTAATATTTTAATGCCGAATCCATCTAATGGTACCTCAGAAATTTCACAGTACCTCCTCATTGTTAAACATTTTCATGGTAGAACTGTTTTAAGATGTCTACAATCTTTTATTAGATGGGTTCTTCATTTTAAACTATTCTACTTCAGAGGACCTGGTTCATAATGTTTCTCTGATAAAAAGAATGAAAGACCCAGCATTCTACTAACATTCATTCATTCACTCATTTTAAGAATGAATGGAATATTACTCAGCCATTAAAAAGAGTGAAATAATGCCATTTGCAGCAACATAGATGGACCTGGAGATGATCATACTAAGTGAACTAAGTCAGGCAGAGAAAGGCAAATATCATATGATATCGCTTATATGCAGAATCTAAAAAAAAAAAAGGATACAAATGAACTTATTTACAAAACAGAAACAGACTCACAGACTTAGAAAACAAACTTATGGTTACAAAAGGGGGAAGGTGGGGGGGTAGGGATAAATTGGGAGTTTGGGATTAACATCTACACGCTGCTATATATAAAATAGATAATCAACAAGTACCTACTGTATAATACAGGGAACTCTGCTCAGTATTCTGTAATAACCTAAATGGGAAAAGAATTTGAAAAAGAATAGATACATGTATATGTATAACTGAATCACTTTGCTGTACACTTGAAACTAACACAGCATTGTTAATCAACTATGCTCCAATATAGAATAAAAATTAAAAAAAAAAGAGAGAGAATGAATGAAAGACCAGTGAGAAATCCTCTGAGAAAGGTTTTTGTGAACTAGTTGCAAAAAAAAAACAAAAACGTATCTTTTTAAACCACTCTGTGTCAGTAATAATTTCTTATGTTAAATACCTCCTAATATAGCCACTGGACTGATTCTTAGCACATTAATATTTCCTGTCATGAGATTTGGGGATACACTAGAATAATTTATTTCACAGTGGGGTTCTTATCTAAACAAGATCTGTCCTCACATCTTTCTCAATTTAGCAGAACGCTACTGCAGCTCCTAGCTACTCCTAGCTGTTTTCCACAAAAGAAAAAACAGAAACAAGATATGTGCATGAGTTGGTATGTGTTACAGATGGCATCTCCAGTGGCTACATAGTTGTGCCACACAACAGCTCTATGCAAACAATGTGACCCCGAAAGTATTTTATGTTGAATCTGGTTTCAGCTTTCTTTAACTATACACGCTGACAGTCGGAATAGAGTGTGCTCTGAGATTATAACTCAGAAGCACTTAACCCATAAATATAATTTTGAGAATTGAAATTAATTCTATTAGTTGGGGGATAGGAAAGAAATATGATAATTTTTCATGAGATACATTTTCGTCCTATAGGCCAATACCCTTTGGAATTTGTAATTTCATTTTGTTACATGCAACAATTATTTTATTATAATTTACTTGCTATTTACAATTATTTATCAACGTCTGTTTTGCAGTATAAATGCCTTAAGAAAAGTTGGGGTGTTGCTGGGAAATCAAATCATTTTAATGAATTACTACAACAGAGGGTTGACCGCTTTGCTTTTAAAAAATTTAACTTATTGATACTTTTAAAGAAAGAAAAGGTGTTTATTTTTTCACTGTAATACATGTCAATATATTGAAATGTTTGCAATCTAAAACTTCTAGAAGTTAATAGTTTATATTTGGGTTCAACCTGTCAATAGTTATATTTAGAAATACAGTATACAAGCTTTACTAAAGTCAAATAGTATTCTCAAAGATGGACATCATCCGGAGGAAATTAACAATCCATGAATTCCCTCTTGTAACCATGGCTTCATATTTTTATTTTGCATAGCCTGCTTACTGTTAACGGTTCAAAACAATCTAACTCAGCTACACTTAAGGTAGTATATAAACCTAAAACATAGACTTATATTATGTGGCTTGTAGAAGCAGTATCTTTACTTTTTAGTTTCGTTTTTAATTTCTGGAGGAATTGAGAACTTTGATAGAGGCTGAGGGGGTGATATGAAATTATACAACATGGTTCCCTAACCTTAACCAATTTTATTCCATTTTAAGTGTTTTTACATATTTTCTCACTGCCCTCTAGTTTCTTGGTCAGGCTACCTCATTCTTGCCTCTTAGGTCTTAGTTTATATTGTCCTTTTTTAGGAAACATTCTCTGCTTTTGGATTAAGTTGCTTCTCATTAGTCGCGCAAAGTGCCCCAGACTTATTTATCTCACCAGCAAATAGAATTCCTTGAGGAGGAGAGCTATATCTCCCCGTCCCCATGTGGAGCAAAAGAACTGGCACACAGGAGCTTCCCAATTACTATGTGTTGAATTTGAGTAGGGGGACCTGACATGGGCTCATAAAAGTTATACAGAAGAACAGGAATGATATGCAGCAAAATACTAAATGGAATACAAAATGACGCTTTATAAACAGAAGGCTTACAGGAAATTAGGAAGTGAGTGGGAGAATCCACGTTAGCTAGAGTCTTTTATTGATAAAAGCTTCCTAAAAGAGGTTGGATTGGAGCTGAACCCTGACAATTTTTTTTTTTTTTGAAAATGAAGACAAACAGAAGAATCTTACACATAGAGATAAGAGTGTAAAGAAAAAGGTGGTCCAGAAGCTGCAAAGAGACTGACCTGAGAGAAACAGAAAGATTTGTGATTGACAGTATGGGAGATACATATTGTGCAGTGAATCTAACCTACAGAGGACTCTGAAAGACAACAGGAAAATCTGGGGTCTTAATACATTGGCATTGGGTAATTAATTCGTAATTTTGGCCAGGACCTGCCATGATGAAAGCTACTTCAGAATAATACTGCTATAAAATATTTACTGTATCATTTTATATATTTTATTCAAAGCCTTTGTCAACAAGGGAAGCCATTTAGTTTGTTCAGTGTCTTGTCTCTACAGGGACTGAATGCTCTGAGGCGTAAGCCTTCTTGGAAGCCGTTCCACTGACCCCAGAGACAAGTTAGGTGGTCTCTAAACTCATCCCTATGGTAGCACTTACTACACTGAGACAATTACTTTTTTGTCTTCAATCCTATAGGACCCTGAGGGGAAGCACCACGCCTTGTTCAGTTTTACGTGACATCATCAGGACAGTGCCTGGCATGTAGTGGTTGTTCTAAAGTATTGGCAGGATGGATGAATGAAAGTGATTCAAAAATGTAAACATAAAGGGTCTTCATCCTGGGTATGTTGTGTACGCTGAAATGCTGGGACCTCTGCAATTATGCTTACAGAGCTGGAGCCAGCTCATGTGTGTGTGTGTGTGTGTGTGTGTGTGTGCGCGCGTGTGCGCGCGTGTGTGTGTGTGCGCGTGTGCAGCAAAGCGGACCAGATAAAGCCACGAGGACATGAGCAGACGAGGCGAGGAGAAATTGGAAGAGGCAGTTCATGAGCTTGTTCGGGATCTGCCAGGGCCTTAATAGGATTCTGATTCCAAGGTGACTAATGGGCAGACGAACTTACGTCAGGATTTTAACTTGGCTGCTGGGAGGAATTTTTGAAGGTCATTCAACTGTTGAAGCTTATTTTAATTTCTAAAGGTTGGGTCTATCAATTAGTATCTTGGATCAGGGGCCTCTCCAGTGACGGGGACTGCTCACTTGGCTAACTCAAATAATGAACTCACATGACACGTGTGGGCGAAAATGTTACCTCTGGCTTGTCCGCAGGCAGGCGCCTGCTTGGATACTTCTTTGTAGGTAGTGCATTTGGGCAATTAGTAGGTAACGGGGCTAAATATAGATGAAATGAAAATGCATTTGTTTTCTGAGATTTCAGTCATTTATTTACTTATTGTTTATAAGCTATCTCTAACTAAAAGGGATTTAAAGTGACAGTTGTTAAGAAGACAAATTCAAGTTATTTAATGGTGCAGCTCTCTCCCTCTAATTATTTTTATCTAATTAAATGCTTTATTAAATTCCCAGGAGTCATAGTTGTTCATGCACAGGGAGTTTGAAGAGAGCTTTGAAAGATTGCTAACTGGGGCATAACATCTGTGTTACTGCAGCACAAACTAAATTCTGTAAAAACAACATGTGAGGTTTCAAGGGTCAAGAGTTAGCTAAATTTAAGAGCTAACTTTTTCCCTCCAGTGAGGAAATTGTATTTTTTATCTCCGCAGTGATTTTGTACTTAACATTTCCATTCTAATTGTCATTGCTTTTCACTGTATTTCAGATTCTGCTACCCCTAAATATAATATTTATATTTAATTTTGCTTTTCACTGGGGAAAATGAAGAAACAAGCTGTACTACATAACTCAACTTCCCTCTTCCATGCCCTGTACTTTTGCAACTTTGTGTCTTCTCTTGACCTGGAATGTTTTCTCACCTCCATGTACTGGAATCTTGATGCTCCTTCAAATGCCACTACTTTTATGAATTCTTTTCTGATCTGCTATCTTAACATGATCTCTTCCTCCTCTGAGCCTGTGTCAGTTATATATTGCTGCATAAAAAAAAATATCCCAAAGCCAAGTGTCTTAAGACAACAGTCAGTGTTATCTTGCACAATTTCAGTGGGCCAGGAATTTGGGAGCAGCTTATCTGGATAGTTTTTGCTTATGGTATGTCATGAAGTTATAGTCAAGATTCAGCCAGGTCTGTAGTCACCTGAGGACTTGTCTTGGGCTGGAGGAACTGCCTCAGAGATGATTAACTTGGGTGGCTGCCATGTCAGTGCTGGCTGTTGGCAAGAGGCCTCAGTTCCTTGCCCTGTTGACTTCTCCATAGACATCTTGAGTGTCCTCACAACATGGCCGTTCACTTTCTTCAGAGCAAGTAACCCAGGAAAGAGCACAGACAGAAGCTGTAGTGTCTTTTCTGGTATAGTCCTGGAAGTCGCATATTGGTACTTCTGCATTTTCCCCACGGATTAAGCAGGTCACCTCACATAATGTGGAAGGAAACTGCACAAAAGTATGAATACCAGGGGGTGGGGATCATTGGAGAGCATCTTGGAGGCTGCTTACCATTTCCTACATCTCTAACATAACTTAAAATATCCAGCTCTGTATTACAATTATGTGTGTCCCTTTCCTACCCACGCTATTAGTTTTTATTTTCTTTAGAGTTTAGACTTGCTTCCTTAGCTTTACATATCTTGAAATTTTTGGCACATTGTGTTCAGTATGTGTCACATTCAGTTGAGAATTTGGAACCACAGCCCCTCTCTTAATGGGTATAAATGAAAATGTACGTGTGGGAAAGAATCAGACAGAGACAGAGAAATAGATAGACTTTGGCAGAGAGAGGGCGTGTAAAGAAGAGCAAATTGTGTGTGTGTGTGTGAGAGAGAGAGAGAACAGATGAGGTAGAGAGCAAACTGCACATT
Organism: Pseudorca crassidens; assembly: GCF_039906515.1. Lineage (NCBI taxonomy): Eukaryota > Metazoa > Chordata > Mammalia > Artiodactyla > Delphinidae > Pseudorca > Pseudorca crassidens. The sequence continues at coordinate 6,640,833 of NC_090308.1, forward strand.
TTATCAGACAAATATGAAAAAAATTGATACTATTTTGTAGGTACTAGAGAACTAATTTTACAAGAGTTTAAATGTTTGAACTACTGCAGAACAATATTCTACTTTGTGTCACGTGTGTGAATGGCTCGCCATATATTTTACTAAGACTCCTTCAATTATGCCTAATACTTTGTGAATAAAGGGTCTTTGGATCACTCCTTTAATAAAAGCAGGGAAATCATTGCTTACACATAACTCTAATGTCAAGTACAGCATTTATAATTCCTTTTACATATGGCTGAGAACTTTATTTAACCTTTGATTAACTGCTCTATAACCTGGCTCACTGGGGTAAAATCATTTTCTAGAATGGTCAATTAACATTTATGTACGGTTGGAGCAAAGGGCACAGAGGAATGTCAGAAGGAAAAAAAGACCCACATGATATATGGCAGGTCCTGGCAGGTCCTCCTCAGAAATGTCACTCTTATCAATCTTCTCATTTCCATTCCTAGAACCACCAGCACACCATGGTCTAATTCCTAAGTAACTCATGTCTGAATTATTAAAATGACCTCCAAAGACTTTTCACAACTTCTAATTTCTTTCCCTCCAAGCTTTCCTTGGAATTAAACTTACTAAAAAATCACTCCCTTCCCATGCTTAGATGTCTTCAGCAAATTCCACGATCTAGAGGTTATCTACTAGGTTTGTCTCCTAGAATCCCTATGCCACTGTCCCTGCCCAGTATCTGCTCTGTGTCCAACTTTGTCATCTCTCCTCTCACTCTTTTCCTGATACATTCTCTCAATCAGCCCAACTGGTTACTTTTTTGTTCCAAGAATTCTTTTCTATGTCTGGGTTTCCTCCCTTGCTCAGGAGCCATGTTTCTCTCCAGTGGCCCGATGTCACTATTCCCATCCTTTTAAATTCAGCTCAGGTTCCCTAATGGTACCATCCTGAGTCTTACTTCCCTCCTCTCCTAGCTTCTGTGACAACAGAGTTTAGTGACTGCATATGTTTCCTTGTAATACTTGTTCCACACGCATTTTGTGTCACCCAGCTATGCCTTCGGATTGTGTATGTGTTTCCCAATGCTTAAAACAATTCTGACTATAAAGTGTTTAGTCATTCACTCAGTGCCACATTCCACACGTATTTATTAAGTGCCTTCTTTAGCCAAGTAGATGCTCAATAATTAATTGAGTGAAAAATGTACAAATGGGGAGCAGAAAAATTATAAAGTAAAAACATTCCATTCATTTATCCACTGGTACAATCAGTAACTATTGATAGTGTAATTACCATTGGCTCAGTGCTGTATATGGTGATGCTTGGGTCATGAAAGGGTTAAACAAGAATGGCCTCTGTTGTTTCATGACTTTTCATTTAATGTTGACAGTATTCACCTTGAATAAAAGTGAAGAGGTAATATCTGAAACACATTGAGAATAGACCTTACGGATAAAAGGTAAAGAGAAAGGAAAGAATTAATAAAGAATGGGGCTCCAGAGAAAGTCCCTTGGAGGTCTTCACACTTGAACTGGACCTTGAAATTTGGAGTTTTGATTTCAATATAAATATATCTGAATATATTGTACTATAGGAATGCATGATAAGGAGCATGGGTCTAGGAGTAAAGGAGCTAGAAGTATGCTAAGATAGGTTAGGACCATGCCCACAGAGAGGGTGGAGGTGGAGAAAGGAACATGATGAATAGTAGAGTCAGGGGTGTTGACTTTAGGGGAGTGAAATGGAAAAAAAATGTGTGAAGTTCCTAGCAAGGTCCCTAACCCAAAGTAGGTGCTCTTAAATACCAGTATTTCCCCCTTTCCTGTTTCATCTAGCTCCTGAGAAATTAATTATGTAGTCCCTCCAGCCATGATATGAATTTTACTCATTTCATTTTCTCAGATGATTAATAACCTTTCTGTGGGTGTCATGTTTATCACTCACCTAACTTTTTCATAAATGCTAAGAATATTCTTAAGAGATGAGCAGTCTTACCTCATAACTATATCAAGAAGTCTAACTGATAATTCTGTCTGAAATATGTGCATATACTACCTCTGTCTCTGTCATTATCTATTATCTATCAACATATACATGTATCTGTTCTATCTCTATATAGCTACATATAAAAATATGCATATGCATGCATATATACATATGTGCATATGTACATGTGCACACATATATGCATCTATACATATATGCACACATATGTATGTGTATATATATATATATAAAATATATATCCTAAAGGGTCTCAAATCCTGGTCACCATGCATTTCTTAAGCCATAACTGCTGCCCTTGTCCATTTGCCATTAAAAGTGCATAGGAGTATCAGGAGATGTCCCATGGAACCACCTAGATGCCATGTGAAATTTCCCCGCCCCCATGTGTAACAGCAGCTCTTGCCCTTCCTGATGATTAGGGTCAATTATCCCTGCCAGGATGGTCAATTTTCCTTCCTGCCTGTATTCCAGTTTAAGGAGGCTGAAGGGAACCGGTACCACTGGAGCTGAATTTTCCACGGGATGTTTCCTGTGTCCCCAGGAGCATGTGCTTCACTCTGTGGGAACCACAGCCTCTGAGGGTCCTAGGAGCCTGTGATTACCTTGTACTTCATTCTTAGCAGGGGAGGGGCAAGGTGACTACTGTGTCCTTTATTTTGTCAGGTGTGTCCCTCCATGCCCCCAATATTAGACCTCTAAAAACCTTCTCTAATGTAGGTGACCCCTGAATCTGCATAGAGTTTATCTCCCACCATGGCCTCCAGTATATTTACCATTTCTTGCTAATCTGTTCCAAATAGCAGGATGTAATCAATAAACCAGAGAAACTGATGTTCTTTGAATTGTCTAGATAGCGTAAGTTCTTTTTGACCAGATTTTAACTGAAGGGCGAAACTATAAATGTGTACTGTTGTCCACACATGAAAGAGCTCTTTCTATTCTTCTATTAATAGGGCTGGAAAAGAACACATTTGCTACATCAGTGGCTCCATGCCATGCATCTTAACATCTCTCTGGGACACTGGGGCAGAGTCCACAGTCCATACTGACTGCTTTGGCTTTTATATAAGTTTTCTTTTTATATTTTCTACAGGGTAATTGCCAAGCTTTCTTTTTAACCTTGTTATATATAGGAACATTTTTATAAATGTTCTCATAGTTTCTCCAGTGTTTCTGTGTGTTGATAACAGATCAAGAGTCCATAAAGTTTGAGTCGACCATGTTGCTAAAATCAGAATGAAGAACATTTTTCATAGAACTTAGCTCTGAAAGAAGGAGGCAAGATATAGCAGCTCTATAGGGTCACACAGAGGGAATGAGGTGTGTATGCGCTTGTGTGCGTGTGTGCCTGACTCTCCTGTTAGATATAGGAAAGCGTTATATTTTATCATCTTCAAGGGGGAAGTTGTTAGAAGGGAAGAGGCTGAAAGTTCAGAACACAGTCATCACCTAATTGAAAGAGGCCCTGGGAATGGAAATGGCCCTGAAGGGACATCAGTAGGCTCAGAGATGGGAAATGAAAACACATAAAAACCTCAGGGCTGCTTAGATGAAATTGACCACCATCCTGTAGATCCAAGACATTAAAATACCAAGGTTTTTTTTCATTTTGTTTTGTGTTATATATTGTTTTGAAATAAGAGGGAAAACAGAATTTTGAAAATCTTGTAATTGTTAAAGAGTTATCTTCTAATATTAATGTTAATATCATTTTTTTTTAGGGAAAGGGCTTGTGAAGAGCTCTTATATCTGTTAAGAATTGGGTATGAAATGAAAAATACTTTGTATCTTGTTATCATTACATAGAAAATAGGTTTATATAAGTGAAATCTAATGACTTTCTTACTATTAAAATTGCCTTGGGGCTGATCTCAAGTTAATATATTCATTTTGTCTCCTTTTTGTCATAAAATCATGTGGTTCATTTACTAGCAAAAACGTAGTTATTCAGGAGATATTTTTTTCTACAAAGTGTTTTAAGGAAGTTCAAAATTGTTAGGACTTGTGTGTATTGATTTGTTAGTAATCCCCTAACTTTGAATATTTGGGTGGATGGGGGTAGCACAATAGACAAAATCTTGTAGTAGGATCTCTGCTAGATAATCTTTTATTTCTAAATTCTACTTTTCCATTTGCTAATGAAATGTGAATGACTGTTTAACACATTTACTTTGTTTGATGCAGTAGTAATTTTTCTTTCCACTTTGGGGAAGTTCAGATTCTATATATTATTATAACTAAATTCAAGGAACATTTATTTAAAAACTTACAATGTCTGGTGCTATGAGAATATCAATGTAAAGAAGACAGTGTCTATTTTCAATACTACAATGTAATAATGGATCAATCAAAATATATGTAAGTGGATGGAATGATGAGTAGGTTAATCAGGAATTATAAGTCAAGGAAGGCTTCTAGGAAGAGCTTGTATCTGAGCTTGGGTTTAAATAGCTGATTGGTAACTATGGTCATGTAAATAATATAAAATTAAGAAAATCAATCTTCTCTATAGCTCACAAGGTGTTTCCAATTTTTAAGATGTAGCATTGATATATATGAGTTCAGTGCTTAGCAGCGCAGGTCTTTACATAGAGCATGCCCTAAGCAACCCTATGACATTACAGAAAGTGTTCTAAACCACACGTTGCCTGCCAGCCTTAGAAGGACTAGAGGAAATGTCTTTCTTTACCTCCACCAGAAGCCCGGTCCTGGTTTTCCAGTGCAACTACCGCCACGTGATTTGCTTAGACTGTTTCCACCTCTACTGTGTGACGAGACTCAATGATCGGCAGTTTGTCCACGACCCTCAGCTTGGTTACTCTCTACCTTGTGTGGGTAAGTCTAGCACTTTTCCCTCCATTTCTAATTCTGATTAAGAACAGAAAGAGGAAAATTACTGAAATAAAGCTATCTTAGATATACCCAGTCCCTACTGAGGGGCTGAAAATTCAGACATCTGGTTGAACATCGCTAGGCAAGAAAATTAAAGCAAGATTAGTTTATGCAAGCAGGGGGCATTTATTTCTAGAGCCATCACTTCCTTTTTTAATTTTTATTTTATGTTGGAGTATAGTTGATTAAAAACGTGTTAGTTTCAGGTGTACACCACAGTGATTCAGTTATATATACATGTACCTATTATTTTTCAAATTCTTTCCACATTTAGGTTATTACAGAATATTGAGCAGAGTTCCCTGTGCTTGTAGGTCCTCGTGCTCGTTCCCTTAGCAGAGTAGGTGCTTGTTGGTTATCTATTTTAAATATAGCAGTGTTTAAATGTCAATCCCACACTCCCAATTTATCACTTTCTTTTAATGGCGAAGTCCATATCTAACCACAAGTGATGGATACTCTCACAATGGAACCCACGGCTTGAATCCACTCGTTCACTTTTCTGACCGTGGGGTTTGCATGAAGCTGTAAACGGGAGACTCACTGGTAAATAAGATTTGAATGTACTTGGTGGTTGTATTTCTACTTGGGCATAGGCCAAAGGATATTTTGATGCTCACAAACTAGAATGAATTATTCTGCTAGTGTGGCATGGGTACGATGTGAAGTACGTATCTATCTTGCGCAGCCCTGTTCGAGATTGTTCTTCCTCACTTTGTGGTAAATGCAGCTATTTAACCCTCACACTTCCCCAGATCCATACAAAACAGCCCTTTCCCCAGAATTCATTATTTAATGTCTCCAGAGCCTGGGAAACAAACCCTTCATTAGTGTTTGAATAGTGACGTTATGAGAAAAAAAACCTGAGATCAGTCTTCTGGGACTATTAACTATATATCGAAAAGTAGAGTCTGTGTGTAGAATTAGGGAACTATTTTTCCAATAACACTGGCCCCGCAGAAGCCAGAAAAGAGCAGTATAAAGCACTTATTTCTATTGCTGTATGACTCACATACTAAATGTCTTGCTAACAAAATGTCCATATAAGTTCACCATTTCTGTATAGAAGTCTGATACCTCTTACCCCCAAAACATATGTAATAAGATGTTCTTTTTTCCAAACCTAGTCTTTCATACCTTTCTCAACCACCTTAAGCTAAATGCCTTCAAAGCTCAATTTTAGACATATGTATTCTTCAAGGTGTGACTAGTCAACAGTGAACCAACTTTTTCCATTTGCATAATTTTTATGATGAACAATTAAAACTGGTTCAAAACACCTTTCATATACAAACTCTGCTTCCTTTGTGTGAGCTCCTCATTTGTCCAGAAATTTTGTTATGCTTTGAAAGAGTGGGCTGCTGAATTTTATTTCCCTGAGAGTAAAAAATAAACAATGATTAGAGCCGTTACTGAGTACTTACCGTATATAAGGTACCACTGGGATGCTTACATACGTACATCCATTTAATACCCACAAAGCCCTGTCGGAATGGATGTTGTCGTTCTGCCCATTTTATGGATGAAGTGTTTGAGGCTCACAGAATTTAATTAAACTGCACATGGTATTACAGCTGGTGAGTAACAGAGCTGGTATTCAGAGCTAGCTAGTGGTGGCTCTAGAACTTGGACTCTTAATCACTATATGAGTAGATTAGCCTGTAAACAAAAAAGTACTATGCCTCTAAAAGTGATATGGAAAGGAAGTTCAAGGGAAGAGTATCTCTAATTTGGGGGCACTTTTTCCATATTTAAACCAGCAGCAAACTTCAAAAGCAGGAATTATTTGTATTTTTCAGAGGAAGAAGTAAAGGCTCAGTATGACTGAGTACCCAGCATCACAGAGTCAGGAAGGGTAGAGCTGAGACTTCAACCCAGGTGTGGTTGCTCCCACCCTCCCATCCCACTTCTCTCTGGGCAGGGCTCTCAACCGCAATGCACATTTCAATAACGTGGCAGTTTTTAAAAGTCCCAATGCCTAGGCCATGCCTCTGGGGGCGGCCCTCAGTATTTGTTAAAGGCCCCAGGGCTGAAAGTTCGAGCACTACTTCCGGGGTGAACATTCTACAGGCAATAGGTATTTTCCATGGGAGACTGTAGCACAAGCAAGCGCGAAAATACTCCCTCTCCCCTCATCTGTTTTGTCCACGAGTGATCTGACTTGCTAACCAGCATAGGTTTTTCCATAAACGTTGATGGATTTGAAAAAAAGATGGGCAAACACGGCCAAAATGGCCTATTTCCAGAGCCTCTAACAAACTCTTGCATGAAGTTAAGGGCTTTGGGAAAAACTTCATAATTATTTTGAAATATTGGCTGTCTCTTTGCTCTTCCTACTGTTATCACATCCTATGCTAGGGATTAATTTGAAACGCCAGAGCATTTTGTGTATCTTCTCTTAGCACTGAGTATCACTTACACACCCCAGTGGAGCCTCAGGGATTTAGGTAGATTTACTTTAGAGTGTAGCTAAAATAAAAATAAAATGTATATGATGACGACTATGCAAAATGTGTTTAGTCCATTAAGAGTCCTGGTAACACAGATTTCCTATAGCAATGGGGTGTCCGAGGGAATAGTTCCCACCTTCCCTATAATATGCCGTTGGCATTGCCACCGGTGCCATCCAAGTGCATCCCCGCCTTCAGTGCTTCACTTTTTTTTAACACTTCTCCTCCCAGGTCACTTTTCATGTAATTCCCATTTTCATATCACATAGAAAAACCATTTCCTTTCTGTGGAATAAGTCCACTCACCAGCTACAGTCCAGTAGTGTCCCAAGTGTCTTAGTCGGCAGTATTAACCACGAGGCAGATAGCTCTGGCCCTTTTGAGAAACAGAGATATTCTTGATGCCTGGAGAGTCAAGAAGGCTGCTTTCTAGTCAGCTTTTCAGGGAGCTAAGCATAAAACCCAACATAAACGATCATGTTGGCTTTAGAACAATGCTTTCCCAAATACACACAAATAATCCAAGTCCATATAATTCCTAAAACCACACTGCAAAGTAGGAAATATATTAAAAAATAGATCACCAAAGAAGATGTGCAAGTGGCCAGTACAGTTATTGAAAGCTCAGTGTAATTAGGTTCTAAAGAATAGCTAATTTTAAAGCATAAAATATAATGTGATAGACATATATTCAAAAGAGGTAAAAATATAAATTTAAATATTTCTGAAAAGCAATTTGGCAATTCATATTATTAGCTTTAAAATAGGAACAACCTGCTTAGAAGCCTGTTCATACACACATTCTCTATGTGTCTGTCTCTGTCTGTGAAATATACAGCCTATTCTCTTCCCGGCTCCTAGATCTTGAAAAATTGTGACAGTCACCATGAAAATGGCAGCAGCAGGATTCAGGCAGCTGAAGGGCTTCCAGTCCAAAGTCAATGTTCTTTCTACCTCAAAATTATTTGAAATGAAATCAAACTTCCTAATTTTTTGAGGGTAATGCTAAACTTTTTGTCTTATCTTTGGGGTGGTTAAGCAATTTGGGTAGTTTTGCTGTGGTTTGGATGTATGAGGCAGTGTAAAGTCAGGATAGTAATTTAACTTCTCTAGCAAAAGCAACACTGAAATCACAGAAGCAGGGGTGATTTTCACCCATCCATGCTCCGATGCGGCTTGGCTCTGCGGCCTCTGCCGCACCCCGTCATTCAGGGACTCAGACTCAGCCTTCTGTTACCTAGTGGTTTTGCCATCCTCAGTGACCTTGGAGTCCCCACTGGGTCCTCTTCACCCAGGCCGACCGGACCAGGAAGCCAGAGCAGGGGCATCATGGAGGGGCGGGGGGGGGGGGGGTTGAGACCAAGCCTGGAAACGGAGCCCATCACTTCTTCCCACATTCCGTATTCCGGAACTCATCCCCGCAGCCCCTCCCACCTGCACAGGGTGTGGGCAGGGGGACCGGCAGAGGGGAGCTGTGGTCTGGCTGTGTACCCGCAAGGGAGCCGACAGGCCTGCAGGCGCACAGCCCTCTCTCACGCTGCGCAGAGGATGGATGGGAAATTTACTGAATGTATTTTTAGCTCTCCTCCCCCCACCCGCCTGCGATGGGAACAACACTCCATCAAGTATCTTCATTATAAGGAGTGACTTGTGCACAGACAAGGACCAGAGAAAGAGCTGTAGGACAGAATTGATGGTGTCCAGGAGCTCGTTCTAGCTAGATCAACGGGCTTTGTTCACTCATCTGTTTGGCCTTGGAAATGCTGCCTTTGTGGAATCCGGCTTCACAGGGGACAAAGGACTTGAACATTTGTTTGATGCTCTCGTGTGTGTCTTTAGCGTTTTACAAACGAAGTGACTCTATGCGTCTGTTTGAAGTGGTACCAGCAGCAGCGCTGCTCTGTTTATCTTTCGGAGGAGCCCATGTCCCAGTAAACTGCGCCCCTGATTTTTACTTTGCCTGGGTTTCTACCTTCCAAACTGCCTTTCAGCTTCTCTTGCAACTTATTAAGTAGTTAAAAATGCAATAACATTTTAAATAGCAGAAGTAAGGTGGGCATGCCTTGAATAGCTAGCAGAGAAGGCAAAAATAATTTCTTTCCACCTACTTCTGCCCTGAACTCTTAAGAAGAGCATTCTACCTTTGTTTTATAAGGGCGAAAGCAAACCAGTTTTAAGTATAAATTTATTACTTATCCAAAGAGTTCAGGAAAGATGCTTGTAAGTCCCTAAGGCAGCTCCAAGAGTTGTTCAAAACAGCTGTCTTTAGCCCTTCTTCCTCTTTTTATAAAAATGTCTGTAACCAAATTCCTCTCCCTGGCCTACTTGGCAGCCAGCATGATTTTGGAGTCTGTACACTTGGCATTGTCAGTAGAGAGGGTGTTCTCCTGAGGCTGGAAGGATTATCATCATAGTCAATAGAATATTAATTGACCCGTAAGTGTATCATTTTAAATGGCTTGATGCATTCCTAAATTTATTATGAGACATACCATGCATACACAACAGTGTTTAAATACATTCATATTGTTATATAGATTTGTATAGTTACAGAGGACCTCTGGTACCACCACCCAGGTCAAGAAAGGCAGCATCGCCAGCATCCCGGACGCCCTCCATGTCCCCTCCTCAACCCCAGCCTCCTCCCTCTTGGCTTGATGCAACTATGATCTTGACTTCCGTGATATTCATTACCTTGCTTTTCCTCATAGCATCACCACCTATGTCTATACATTCCTAAATAATACAGATATTTGCCTGCTTTTAACTTTCAAATTGTTGCCTGAAAGGTTTTGCCAAATTTCCCTGACCAGAAGCAATCTCAATTCCAGTTACACCCCTAGTCAGAAAACTCTGAACACGTGTGCAAAGTATTCAGGATTTTCAGTATTATTTTTGTTATGTGTATTGTGTTAATCACGCTAGAGAATGGCTTTGTTTATGCTTATCTTCCTCATCTCAGGTGCTGTCGTGTGTGAAAACAGTTTTTTAATTAGCTTTTTCAACAGGTAAATTTTGAGTTCACATTCAGAGGTATAAAAGAAAACTATAGTAGGGACCCTGAAGAGTTACTTGGACAAGAAGATCAATTTTATCACAATTTGGCGAAAGTAAGGATCTTGTACTCAGATTATGAATTTTAAAAAAGCACAGCTCACTAACAATGTTAAATATGCTCCTTCATTTGTGGGTAATTCTAGGTGACACTATCAACAGCTTTGCATTCAATTTTTGGGGAGTTCCACGGCAGCTGTTGCACGGTTTATGTCAGGGCATTCCGGCTGCGGCTTACAGCTGCCAAAGAGGCTCTCGGCAGAGTGTAGCATGAAAGACGCAGCGGGCCAGACCCTCTGTTCATCTCTCCAGCGTCTCAGGAGAGGAGAGGTGTGTTGTATCTTCATGAGCCACACGCTTCTGGAGCTAGTCGCAGCTTTATTCCGAACAAATCACGGCTATCTGTGGCCTGTAGGTCAAGAAAATTTAAGTTTATTTGAGACAGAAATTGCTTTGGATTTTAAGTCCACATTTCCTGATTTGGACAGATGTTGCTTTTTAAAAAGTGTTCTAATTGCAGAATGTTTTCCTTTACTACTTCTCCTCCCCCATCATCATCCACAGGCTGCATTCAGTGCCTGCTGGTTCTGTGTTTAGCTCTATACGTTGGCCACTTGGAACACATGTGCGCACACACACGTACACACGCAGTAACTGTGATAAAACTTTATTCTTCCTTACTGTGTGATGTCTTGTATTAATGAGACTTCATGCACAGAAATTGCTATGAGCTGGTGACCTCCAGCTATCTTTGAAATAATTAATATTGTGCTTAGAGGAGTTGATCTACATATTCATGCGAGTTTATATCACTTGGTTCCTAAGGAGGACAGTAAAACAATTTAATGTTTTAAATGCGGACCAATTTAGCAAGAGGAGGAGTGGTTTAATATTTTAATGTCAAGATGGATATAAATATATAATATCTGAATCAAGTAATTATGGTATATATTCCCAGTAAAATCTGAACATCTTTCAGACCATCTTACATGCTCTATTATTGACTCAAGAGTTTGGAAAATGAATATTTCTTATATTTTGAGCTTTTCAAGCCTTTACTAGAAATCATCTATCTTGGAATTATATATTTATAGAGGGAAACATTGTGTGAAAAGAGTTGCAATATTGAAAGGAGGGGGGATGGTAATTGTGTTCAAGGAAATGGTATCATTCTGACTTTGCTCTGAAACTCTCTTCTCTGCCCCTCTTGCTGCCAGAAACGGCTCTTTCTTATGGCTCACGTGTAAGAAGACTTTTGTAATTGGTCACTGTATTAGTTTTCTAGGGCTGCCATAACAAAATACTACAGACTGGGGGCTTCCCTGGTGGTGCAGTGGTTGAGAGTCTGCCTGCTGATGCAGGGGACGCGGGTTCGTGCCCCGGTCCAGGCAGATCCCACATGCCGCGGAGCAGTTGGGCCCGTGAGCCATGGCCGCTGAGCCTGCGCGTCCGGAGCCTGTGCTCCACAATGGTAGAGGCCACAACAGTGAGAGGCCCGTGTACCGCAAAAAAAAAAAACCCAAAAAACTACAGACTGGGAGGCTTAAATAACAGAAATTTATTTTCTCACAAGTAAGAAGAGGCTGGCACTCCAAGGTCAAGGTGCCAGCAGGTTTGGTTTCCTCTGAGGACTCTCTCCTTGGCTTGGGGATGGCTTCCCTCGTGCTGCCTCTTCACGTGGTCATCTCACTGTATGTGCAGCCCTGGTGTCTCTCTGTGTGTGCTCATCTCCTCTTATAAGGACACTAGTCAGATTAGAGTAGAGCCCACCCTAATGGTCTCATTTTAACTTAGGTACCTCTTTAAGGCCCCATCTCCAAACACGGCCGCACTCTGAGGCTGGGGCTTCAACATATGAATTATTCGTATGTATTCACAATATTCAATTGTGTCCCTCATTTTGAGGGACACAGTTCCATCCATAATAGCCACCTTCTAGACTCTGAAACAGTTTGCACATGCTTGGCACCCCGAATTCTGAGAAGGTCCCCTGGACATGAACCCTGCATACAGGCTCTGCTCCACAGGGTTTAACTTCCCCCTGTTCCTAAGATATGACTTGTTCTTCATCCTCCCTCTCCCCCCACCCCCTCCCGTACTCAGTATTGGCTGGTTTCCCAGGTAGCAACACCCATATGCCTGAGGAATACAGGAAACTTTTTGCCAATTATCTAATTTTAAAATCTGGGCTCACTGACAAGCATTTCAGGGTGGATCCTCTGAACTTCTCCGTTCTTTGTGAAAATAAAAATACAATAATCATCTCTGAGGTGGAGGTGGTTAGGATGGCATTTGCAGCCCTTAGTCCTTGGTTCCCCCAGCTGGATTGTCACAAACAGAGGCCCCTAGAGAAAGCTCTACCGGATGCTGTAGTCTAAAGGGCTGTAACCAGCAGGACCTGGATGTCACAGCAGACACGCACATGCAGCTCAGTTCTTGCCCAGGGTGGGAGGTGGGTGCTTTTCTTCAAAGTGGTGCTTCTGTTTTCAGGCTCTGCCATCCCATTAGGACTTACTGCTGCCTTCATGGTCAGACTGGCCTCCACATCCAGCGTCCAGCTGGCAGAGGGGAAAGAAATAATAGACGAGACGTGCATCTTTCTTATCAACCCTGGCCTGGAAATGGCACATGACTCCTCATTCGTTGCCTAGGACATTACCATTTGGCCTTGTGGGCTGCAAAGGAGCCTGGAAAATGAGGTCTAGAGAAATACCTGGGTACAGAGAAGAAGACTTTGAGTAGACTCCTGGCAGTCTCTGTCAAAGGTCTTCCTTTGGAGGGTTGGGAGCTCAGCTTCCAAGTCAGTAGATGTGGCTGCATCCATGATTCAGGGATCGTGGGCCAAGTCCTGACTTTGCAGTCAGTTGTTGCTCATCCAACTTCTGACCTGCTCTACCAGATGCTGAGCTGATTTCCTCATTTAAAATGAAAGTAAGTCTTAACTCAGAGAGAATGAAATAGGATTGTATGTAAAAATGACTGGCACACTTTCTGATACACCATAGGTGTTCTGTGTGACAGCTTTCCAGTCAAGACCAATTATAGGCCCCAATTTCAGATTGTTTTCTAAATACTTACAATTCTAGCAGGAAACTTAAAGCTGCAACTTGGGTTTAATTAAGGTTTCCTGGGTAAAAAGTGAAAATATGATTTCTTTTTGACATTTTCTACATTAGCACGTTAACAATTAATGGAGATAATTAATTCTATGAGTCAAGAATTAACATCATAAGAAGTTTAAAACATTACCTAAATATAATCCTGTAAAAAAAACTCTTAAAAGTTATTGATACAAGATCTTATTAAAATTATTAAATCAGATTCACTCTATATAACCAGATTTTCCAAATTAGTCTTTTATATAGGGGACATATGTAGAAATATAAACAGTTGCATTAACAAGGCTACCATTATTTGGTATTTCTCTTCTTTTATTTATAGTATCAATATGCTGTCCTACTAACTGTTAGTATAACTTTTAAGTCCTTCCTCAAAAATTTTTTATTCTGAATAGGCCATCAATAAGTAATGAGTAAATTTCCCTCAAGTGCTTTTGGACTGTAATCAAGTATAGTATTGAACAAGTATGTAGTCTGAAATTTAAATCATATTGTTCTAAAGGAATTGAGAGATACACTAAAAGAAGTAATCTGTGTGACGCAGGAAGAAAATTCTACAGCCGCTATTTACTTTTTATATCATCCTTTAATTTGTGTATGTGTTTAAATGTACATAAAATAGTAGCAATGTTTATATTAAATTAATATTGGGATTCATATTCAATTTTTGTTTTCTTACAAAAATTGGTAGAGGTTCCCAACCAGAATTTTGGAGAGCACTGATTTAGACCAGTGGCTTTCCAACATTTTGACTGCTACCCACAGAAAGAAATATATTTTACATCATAATAGGGTAAATATATAAATTATACACATATATGTAATTGAAAAAGAAACCTTCACAAAACAATATTTTCCTACTATATGAGACACACTCTGGTATTTTCAGTTTTAACCTATTTCAGATGCATCCAAACAGGTAAAAAGTTAGCCCTATTTTAAATCAGCTCATTTTAAGCCCTAGCCCTTCAAAGGAATACCACAACTTCCCTTAGCAGCCCGTTTTAGTGTTCAGGCATTTCAAGTGCCAGAGATATACTCAAGTACCATATTGAAAAATAATTTTTATATAATTTTAAAGCATAGCTCATGTCTTACTCTGCAATAAAAAAAAAAATAATTAAATAGACTAGGTTTGAACAAAGTAGAAACAAAGCCATACATCCATTCTTCTAAACTAGTCACTTAAAAAAATATGTGCTGGGCTTCCCTGGTGGCGCAGTGGTTGCGAGTCCGCCTGCCAATGCAGGGGACACGGGTTCATGCCCCGGTCCGGGAAGATCCCACATGCCGCAGAGCGGCTGGGCCCGTGAGCTGTGGCCGCTGAGCCTGCGCGTCCGGAGCCTGTGCTCTGCAATGGGAGAGGCCACAACAGTGAGAGGCCCACGTACCGCAAAAAAAAAAAAAAAAAAAATGCTAAAGCATGTAAAATTTTGACACAACTTAATTAATAAAAAACCACATTTTAGGTATACATTTAATTTTCAGGAATGCCATTACCAAAGATAGAGACAAACATGGAAGCTCTAGGAATACATTCCTGGATGGAGCTCCCACCCGACTCACACGTGGATGTGAGAGGGTGCTGCCTCCAATGAGGTCAGACGACTCCCACCTCCTTTCACTCCCAGCCACCCCCAAGCCAGACAACTTCATAACTGTCATTCAGTAGAGTAGCTTTTATAGAAATATAATTTAAATATTCTCCTACCCTAAAAGGTAATGACTTCTAACAGCATTTACTTCTCCATTGTGTTTTAATTTATATATAAATTCCCTGTTAGAGATTCATCAGAAATATAATGGTTAATGTTCACAACTTTGTCTCCGAGTGTTATTTTTTCTGCCATGCTAATTCTTCTAAAGGAAATGGTAACAGTAGGCTTAATATTTGTTCTTTGGGACCTGCAATAAGATGGATTCATTAGTTAACTTGAATTTGTTTCTCAAATTAGACTACTGTTGTAGAAACAGTGCTGAACTAGAAGTCCTGACACTAGTCCTGACACTACCATTAGATCAACACCTTGTTAATTTTAGGTCAAATCACCTGCTAGCAACTGGGGACTGGGGCAGGCCTTGTGTATACGTAACCTTATTTAAACTTCATAATGATTTTGTGTGGTCAGCATTAATAATCCTATTTATCAAGTGAGAAAACTAAGGCTGTCAGAAGTGAAATTCAAACACAAGTCTGCCTGACTCCAAAGCTAAGTTTTCCTCTCCACCTTTTTATTCATGAAATTTATTTCATCTCCAGGACCTCTGCCACCTCAAAAATACTAAGATCCTTGACTCTTGGCCCCTAAACCAGGAGTTACTTTTTTACTTTTATGAAATTTATCAGACTCAGAGTAAAAAACAAAATCAATTCAATAAGTGAAGAAAGCACCTACTAATAGATGTACAAGATATACTAACATCTCACTCTCTATGTGGTGTCTTTAGATCAGTGGTTATCAAACTGTGTTCCGTGGAACCATGAGGGGTTGTCCATATGGCACACCAAGGATGATTTTATGTAGAAGGAAATGGATGGACAGTAACAGTATTCCTGTTATGTTAACTGTGGTCCTATGTCAATACTTACCAAGATTATACCAGGCAAAATAGGTCTACAGTCTTCAAGTCACAGCAGAGAATTTGTTTACAGTGGTGTAGTTTTCTTTATATTACATTTTTTGAAGAGTAAAATAAAAGAACTACACACTTTGTATTATGAATTAAAATAGCATAATTTAAAAGTGGCCAAGACTAAATTTTAATTGCCCTGTAGAATTGACATAGAGCAGAAACTTGAATTTGTTACTATTAAAATATTGTGTTACAGAACATTTTTAGT